>NC_088231.1:21955472-22014061 GCF_036934945.1 Oncorhynchus masou masou
CTCTGGGGTTAAATAAAGGGCTTATTGGCCAGAATATTGCACTGTCCCAAGCAGGTTAAGCTCCCAAGATCCACATCAACAGGACGTGTACCCATGTGTACTGTACATAGCTTATTAACAGTATATGGAATGAAGAGAGTAAATTATAGGTAGTTAATATACTGTATATGACTGGCAGATTTAGTGTGGTTCCGAATGGGGGTTACACTAACCCTATATTGCCGAAACTTAACCCTTAAGCTAACCTTAAACTCAAACCTAACCACAACCTTTGCTCTAAGTTTCACCCCTTACATTACACCAATCCCCCTAATCCTAACCTTAACCTTTACTCTAACCGTAAACCCAAACCTAACCTTAGCCCGAAACCCAAACCTAACCTTAGCCCTAAAGCTAATCCATTATGCTACACCCATCCCCATCCCCCTATGCCTAACCTTAACCACTAACATTAGCCCTAAATGTAAATCATTTCAATCCATATGCGTAATCCTTAATTTTGGATCTGCCTGATTGAATATACACTTCCTAAACTATATCTAACATGGTTAGGAAGTCTCATGTCCCTAGATGCAGTCACTTACAAAACCTCCTCAATCAATCATAGACTGTGTATGGTCATTAGGTCCTGACAAACACAATCTTTTGCATAGGTGTAATGACCTGCTGCACCTGTTTGTGACTCACAGGTGTACAAGCTGGGCCCACTATACCTGACTTGGAAAATGTTTTGAATGGGGAAAAAACTAAGTCTCATTGGATAAGGTGAGGAAGTACCACCTCCAATTCCATAGGTTTTGCCTGTGTTATGCTGTGTCTGTTGTTTATGAACCAGCATTAAGTTGTTGTAACAGACTTTCCAGTAGAGAGAAGAGCTCCATCGGTTAAGGTCTAAAATTGTTATTTTTTTCTCTTAACAATCTGAATTGTTGCCGAAGAAAAAGTATTCATTTCACTTCTGAGGTTTTCCACATTGTTTTCAGTACATGTTCTGGAATTCTGAGATATTTCATAGCAGAACAAATGTCTGCATGGTATAATTCATGTATGATTGATATGAATATCTCATAGGAATTATATTGTAAATATTTATTGATTAAACACTTTAAAAGGCTATTTAAATGTCAATTCTCAGGTCCATTACACATCAGAACTATACCAAGTGAAGATATGAATACTTCATCCTCAGCTACAAACTCTTCCCTGCCTAGATATCCATTTGCTGCCTATTTGTCCCAAGACCAATCAATCAGCACTGCTTCCTATGCAATCAACTTCATCCTGGTTCTCCCCATCAATATCTATGTCCTGTGGCTGATACTGACTAGAGCTGGAGGGACGATGGCCACAGAGTTCTACGGTCTCAACCTGGCCGTGTCTGAGATCCTCTTCTGCCTGTCTTCCATCTTGTATTTTGTCTGGCTAAAGCACCCCACAACAGTTATCACGTACATCATGGTATTTTCTTATGGTTTTCCAATGACAGGCTGTCCCTTGTTCAAGTGCTGTATCTCTGTGGAGCGCTACCTGGCAGTGGTTCACCCTGTAGTCTTCCTGAAGTACAAACCCCTGAGATACAGGGTGGGGTGTTGTGGTGTTGTCTGGCTGATGGTGCTTGGGTCCTGTCTGTTCTTTATGTTTGGGAGTAAAATAAATTTAAAATGTACGTTTACTGGGTTGAGTTTGATGTTGTTTTTGTTGAAGCTATTCTGCTGCCACTCAGTTCTCAGGGTTCTGAAATGTCTCGGGCCGGGGGAGGGGGAGAGGGAGGGGACAAATAACATGAAGATCATTTAGATTATCATGTTGTCTATGGTGATGAATTATCTTCCATCTGAGGTAACTCTGCCTCTAAGAGGTTATATGAACATTGGAGTGTTTTCGTTAGCCTTAAACATTGGTTTGACCATCAGTGTGATTACTGTGTTGGTGCAGCCCCTCCTCTACCTCCACAGTTCTAGGAAACTGTCCTGTGTCAGAGGTCTCTAAGAGATAATCGAGGCCAGATAATAGGCTTTATGTAGTCCAGTAGTCCTACCACCTGATTCCAATGGTGAGTTGTTTAATTGATGTGTATATACCTGTTGAAATGCATAATGTAATTATTGTTTATTGATCTGTTCATGCAGGGAAAAATCTGCAAAAGATATTGTGGGCTCGGAATGACTTCCTGCTTAAATTAAGGTTAAATAAAATAGTTACAAAATACAGTTGTTTCGAAACACCTACTCATTCAAGGGTTTTTCTTTATTTTTTACTTTTTTATACATTATCGAATATTCGTGAAGACATCACAACTCTGAAATAACACATTTGGAATCATGTAGCCAAAAAAGAGTTAAACAAATCTAAATGTATTTTGGATTTTAGATACCTCAAAGTAGCCACCCTTTGCCTTGATGACAGCTTTGCACACTCTTGGAAATCTCTCATCCAGATTCATGAGGTAGTCACCTTTAATGAATCATTGTAATCTGTGGGTTTGTGCACAGGGCCGGGACACTGCCCTGTATCAGGGGTCTCTGAGGAAGAGGTTACTGAGTCATTCCATGAATAGATTTCCTTTTGGGAAGTGTAATTTTTTGGAAAGAAATATTTAACCTCATATTCTGTCATAATGATCACATGTTCAAGTAAAAAGAAAATGTTTTCCAATTTCAGAGGTTAAATTAAGAGAAAGGACTATAAAAGTGTACAATTAAAGTTACAGGGTTGACCATTTCATCTTAAATCAGCCATAACTACCCTTGTGACAGGGGTAAATGAGGGAGGGGCAAATTAATGCAAGCTTAACAAAATATTTGAACTTATTTGCCTACAATATGACACCGCTCATCTGTACTGTGCTCAACGTCTAAAATGGCACCCTATACACTATATAGTATAGAACACTAATTTTGTTCAGGGCCCATAGGCCTCAGGGCACTTTATATGGAATAGGGTGCCATTTTGGATGCACAGTGGTTTGCATCACCAGGTTGAGATGGCAGGACACTCAGTTGCGGCAAGGCAGGGCAGGGTAGATATTTGGATATTTAGTATAAGGTCATCTGTTTCAGCATCTGTGAGAGACACAATATACCACACGTCAGAGGACAGACACTGCATCAATAAGCTGCAGGTGAGTTAAATAGTTTTTTCATTTGAATTGAAATCTCAATTGATATAGATTGATGTAGCTTTTGAACAAAAACACAAGATGGCGAAAACAATATATTTTAATCTGAATATTGGTATTTAAAAAATATATGTACACATTCTGAAATTTCATGTTTACAAAGTGATAATTTGTAGTGCATATTTTATCTACGAATTATTGTGACGGTTTGGTTTTCCCCCTGTAGATTTTGTTTTGATAATATTGGGTCTGTTGTTTATGTACCCACATACCGTAGAGTGTAAACCCAGCGCAATAACTTCCTAAATTGTCCACATGTAGCATTGACATGTTGATATATAGGCCGGGTTTCAATTCGATCACGCCTGTAGACAATGCAGCTGTTAAAGGCAATGTTACCTGTTTGGTGGAAACGTCATTCAAGGTTAACCCTGCAGAAGTCGGCTCAATTATAATTTACCTTTAAACATCATTCTTGATGTAGCATGGGTTTGCATTCAATCCTGGCCTTAATGTACTTGTTTGTAAATAGACCTGGTGTGATTCTGTTTCAACTTGTGTGTGATATTTTATTGGCAGAGAGAAAGACAATTCCGCTGTCTCATACAGAAACAGACTAGCACCAAACATTTATGTGTTTTCTCTTGAAATGATGGTTGTTCATTGTTGTCATTGAAAGTTACAATGTAGATATTCTTGCCATGTGATTTAATACACACTCATGAAGGAGCTTCCCGTCTGTCTGTCTTCTTTAAAAAGGAAAAATTAAGTATGTCTGTATATATATATTTTTTTTATAAATAACAACAATAATTATAATAACTAATAAAATAATCTTATTTCAATACGTTTACACTTAAAATCAATGGGCAGTTCCAGCAACAATGGCTTTATAAAATGGAAAACGTCTGCATTGATCACCATATTGTGTAACTAGGCCATAACCATCCACAACACATTCTACACAGCACGGCATATTCTCTTCAACCATACTAAACATCACTTGTCATAATCAGAGGAAGCATGAGGTCATGGGGTCATGGGCATCATTTTACAGATGGGAGCAAGAGATGTTTGGTGGGGGTGGCTGACGGTGTGCTTCCGGATGAGGGATGGAGGGCGGAAGCTAGAGATGGAGCGAGGAGCCCTGGTCAAAAGTAGTGCACTAAATAGGAAGTAGGGTGCCATTTGTGATGGAACCACTGAATGACTGATTCATTCCTGTCTTTTAACTCTTTTTCCCAGTTCTTTGTTTTTGGTCCAGACCCCCCCCCCCCCCCCCCCCCCCTCTCTCTCTCTCTCTCTCTCACACACACTCTCTATCTCTGTCTCTCACACTCACTCTCTATCTCTGTCTCTCACACACTCTCTATCTCTGTCTCTCACACACACTCTCTATCTCTGTCTCTCACACTCACTCTCTATCTCTGTCTCTCACACACACTCTATATCTCTGTCTCTCACACACACTCTCTATCTCTGTCTCTCACACTCACTCTCTATCTCTGTCTCTCACACTCACTCTCTATCTCTGTCTCTCACACACACTCTCTATCTCTGTCTCTCCATTGTAGATATGTTTCATTTTGTTAGAAAGCTCTTTTCCCATGATATAGACAATAATTGACTCAATAGAGAGAGAAATTAAAATAGAAAGCAAAAATAGAAATGTAAAGTGTTCCCATGTCTTATGAACTGAAATAAAATATCCCATAAATGTTCCATATGCACAAAAAGCTTATTTCTCTCAAATGTTGTGCACAAATGTGTTTGTGTTAGTGAGCATTTCTCAATTTTCAAGATAATCCATCCCCTGACAGGTGTGGCATATCAATAAGTAGATTAAACATTATGATTATTACACAAGTGCACCTTGTGCTGGGGACAATAAAAGGCCACTCAAAAATGTGCAGTTTTGTCACAGAACACAATGCCACAAATGTCTCAAGTTTTGAAGGACTGTGCAATTGGTATGCTGACTGCAGGTATGTCAACTGAGCTGTTGCCAGAGAATTTAATGTTAATTTCTACCATACGCCATACAACGTTGTTTTTATAGAATTGGGCAGCACGTCCAACCAGCCTTACAACCGCAGACCAGGTGTATGGCGTTGTGTGGGCGAGCGGTTTGCTGATGTCCACTTTGTGAACAGAGCGCTCCATGGTGGCACAATTGCATTTTATCGATGGCACCATAGATTTTTAAGACAATTTAAGTCAAAACTGAAGCTCGGAACATTCAATGTCATCTTGGTATGCAACTCCAGTGTAGATTTGGCCTTGTGGTTTATGTTATTGTCCTCTGAAAGACAAAATCTGTCTCCCAGTGTCTGTTAGAAAATTGACTGAATTAGGTTTTCCTCTAAGATTTTGCCTATGCTTCTAGCTGTATAACATTTATTTTCATCCTAAAAAACTCTCTAGTCCTTAGCAATGACAAGCATCCCATAATGTGATGCAGCCACTACCATGCTTGAAAAAATATGAAGAGTGGTACTCAGTGGTGATTTGTGCTAGATGTGCCCCAAACAAAGCAATTATTACATTTCTTGCCAAATGATTTGCAGTAATGCTAAAGTACCTTTTGCAAACAGGATGGAAGTTTTTGAATATTTTAATCTGTACAGGCTTCCTCCTTTTCACTCTATCATTTAGGTTAGTATTGTGGAGTAACTACGCTGTTGGTGAGCCAGCCTCAGTTATCTCATATCACAACCATTAAAGTCTGTAACTATTTAAAAATCATAAATGACCGCATTGTGAAATTGCTGAGCAGTTTCGTTCCTATCTGGCAACTGAGATAGGAAGGACACCTGTATATTTGTAGTGATTGGGTGTATTGATAGACCATCCAAAGTGTAATTAATAACTTCATCATGCTCAAAGGGATATTCAACATCTGATTATTTTACCTATTTTATCTACCTATCTACCAATGTGTGCCCTCTTCGCAAGGTAAATCTCCCTAGGTCTTTGTCAAGCTCCTTGCCATCCAGGACCTCTATACCAACCTGTGTCATAGGAAAGCCCAAAAAATTGACAGACTCCAGCCACCCAAGTCATAGACTGTTCTCTCTGCTATAACGCACGACATGTGGTACCGATGCACCAAGTCGTAAACCAACAGGACACTGAACAGCTTCTACCCCCAAGCCATAAGACTGCTCAACCATTAATCAAATGGCTTCCTGTATTATTTACATTGACCCCCTTATTTGTATTTATTCAAATTTGTATTTGTTTATTATCTATGCATAGCCACTTTACCCCTACCTACACGTACATATTACCTTAATTACTGTGACTAACCCGTACCCCTGCACATTGACTCGGTACCGGTACCACTTGTACAGCTGATGTTGGAAGTTTTTCACAATTCCTGACATTTAATCCTAGTAAACATTTCCTGTCTTATCTCAATTAGGATCACCACTATATTTTAAGAATGTGAAATGTCAGAATAATAGTATTGAGAATTATTTATTTCAGCTTTAGTTTCTTTCATTGCGTTCCCAGTGGGTCAGAAGTTTACACACACTCATTTGGTAGAATTGCATTTAAATTGTCAAACATTTTGGGTAGCCTTCCACAAGCTTCCCACAAGAAGTTGGGTGAGTTTTGTCCCATTCCTCCTGACAGAGTTGGTGTAACTGAGTCAGGTTGTAAACACACACGCCTTTTCAGTTCTGCCCATACATTTTCTATGGGATTGAGGTCAGGGCTTTGTGATGGCCACTCCAATACCTTGACTTTGTTGTCCTTAAACCATTTTGGCACAACTTTGGAAGTATGCTTGGGATCATTGTCCATTTGGAAGACCCATTTCCGACCAAGTTTTAACTTCCTGACTGATGTCTTGAGATGTTGTTTCAATATATCCACGTAATTTTCCACCCTCATGAAACCATCTATTTTGTGAAGAGCACCAGTCCCTCCTTCAGCAAAACACCCCCACAACATGATGCTGCCACCCCCGTGCTTCACGTTCGGGATGATGTTCTTCGGGTTGCAAGCCTCCCCCTTTTTCTCCAAACATAACGATGGTCATTATGGTCAAATATTTCAATTTTTGTTTCATCAGACCAGAGGACACTTCTCCAAAAAGTATGATCGTTGTTGCCATGTGCAGTTGCAAACCGTAGTCTGGCTTTTTTATGGCGGTTTTGGAGCAGTGGCTTCGTTCTTTCAGGTTTTGTCGATATCGGACTCATTTAACAGTGGATATAGATCATTTTGTACCTGTTTCCTCCAGCATCTTCACAAGGTCCTTTGTTGTTGGTCTGGGATTGTTTTGCACTTTTCAGACCAAAGTACATTCATCTCTAGGAGACAGAACAAGTCTCCTTCCTGAGCGGTATGATGGCTGCGTGTTCCCATGGTGTTTATACTTGCGTACTATTGTTTCTACAGATGAACGTGGTACCTTGAGGTGTTTGGAAATTGCTCCCAAGGATGAACTAGACTTGTGGAGGTCTACCATCTTTTTTGGAGGTCTTGGCTGATTTCTTTCGATTTTCCCATGATGTCAAACAAAGAGACACTGAGTTTGAAGGTAGGCCTTGAAATACATCCACAGGTAAACCTCCAATTGACTCATATTATGCCAATTAGCCTATCAGAAGCTTCTAAAGCCATGACATAATTTTCTGGAATTCTCCAAGCTGTTTAATGGCACAGTCAACTTAGTGTATGTAAACTTACAGTGAATTATAAGTGAAATAATCCATCTGTAAACAATTGTTGGAAAAATGACTTGTGTCATGCACAAAGTAGATGTCCTAACCGACAGATGTCCTAATTGCCAAAACTATAGTTTGTTAACAAGAAATGTGAGTGGTTGAAAAACGAGTTTTAATGACTCCACCCTTAGTGTTTGTAAACTTCTGACTTCAACTGTAAGTAACTTCCTGTATGTCTGTCTTCTTTAAAGGTGATACTTAAAGGATATGTCTGTATATGTATAATAAAAAATAACAATAATAATAATATCAAACAAGGCAACAATAAACATGTTGTGACCCACGAGGGGCAATTAGTGACAGAAATTGTAGCACAAATGGGACAGGAGATATGTTTAAGCAAAGTTTGTAATTTCAACTGATTACTATAGCGCCCCTCTTGTAATTTTGTAAATACTTTATTGTTAATGCAAGATGCATCATTCACCCATGTTTTATAAATATCTGGCCAGTGGTGTCTGAGATATTGCAGTGTGACTAACGTACGAACAGACAGAGACAGAGCCATAGTCCCACCTCTGAATTCATCATGGGGGACGATATCAATGTTTAAGCCTCCACCATGAAAATAGAAGTAAGAAAGTTATAAGCTTCAGAAAAAGGACAATGTCCTCCACACAACCTCTACAATCAGTGTTGTGAGACAGAGAGCTTGGTGACAGCTTGGTAATGAAGTTATGTCTCTCATGACTGCTGGATCTATCACTACCCATGATCAAAATAGGCAACAGTAAACATGTAGTCCCCCATAAATTATGTAGCAAACCCTCTTGGGCCAATCAATTTAGTTGTGTAAATGACAGATCTCTGTGGTAAGACGCATCATTCACCCAAGTTTAATCAAAATCGGTCCAGTGGTGTCTGAGATATAGTTTGGGTTAGCTAGACTCACATCCCTGACCATGTGTGCCAAATTTCAGCACTCCTAGACAAACAGATCAAGAAATATAATCATGTGCCAGTTATATTGCAACCGTGTGGTCAGTATGAATGTTCTTGCATATGTTGAGTCTTGACAGTGTTCACAAAATGTCTACCAAATTGTGTTATAAAGCAATATCCTTGACTGATTTATATGCACACCCATGTGAATGTTTATTGGTCAATAGCAGCCATGTTGTTTTAGGTGCTGTTCTGGAAAATATTGTGATGAGAAACATTTGTCCATAGTTGGTTTTGTGCAGATCAGTATTTTGGTGACAGAAGAGTAGTGTTTGAAGTGTTTTTCACAGAATTCAAAATAGCAGAAACTTCATGATGGCGTACCTTCGTTCCTTGTGAGGAGGGACCTACGTAACTCATCTCATTACTTTTGGTCAAACGGGGTGAGAGGCATTTCCTTTCAAAGTTTGGATTTGAAATCTGTTCTAATAGCACCACCATCATTCCATTTTTTTAAATACCGGTTGTCTAAAGCAAGACATATAATTCATCCAAGTTTCATCAAAATCGGGACAGTGGTGTCTGAGATATCGCGTGTCACCAACAGAAAGACGGATGGAGACAGATCAAGATTCCACCACACCTATTTTATAGAGTAGGCAATAAAATAATCTTATTTCAATATATTAGTCCTTAAAATCTAAGGGTAGTTCCAACTAAAATGGTGTCATAAAATGTACATTAAATAATTCTACACTGACCACCATATTGTGTAACTCAGGCCATTAGTTTTTCCTGAACTTTGACTTGGTTTGGGAATAATCAGACCCCTATCCATCCAGAACACATTCTACACAGCACGGCATATTCTCTTAAATCATACTTAACATCACTTAGTGTTGTCATAACCAGTGGAAAACATTTGCATGTCAGGTTTGGTCCATTAAGTGGGGTGAAGGGCAGCCACGGTTTATAGATGGGAGCAACACAGGTGTCTTGGTGGGTGTGGCTGAGGTTGTGGTTATGGGTGAGGGAGAAAGGGAGAAAGGGAGGGAGGGCGGGCGGGCGGGAGGTATGGGGAGAGTGAGTGAGTGATTGAGCAAGAGAGGGACGGAGGTAGTGTGTGTGATGCAGAACAAACTCACTGACAGACTGAGTGAAGGTGTGTTAATGTCTGCACACCTGTTTCTGCTTGTCAACCTAACGTCATCCCTTCACCTTCAGGCAAGAAGAGAACATCATATCTTCAGGTTAGATCATTTTCTCTCTAACGTTCTTTCTGATTTAATTAATAAGAACCAAAGAGAATATACTATATGTTAGATTTGTTGAATTTAGATAATATCATTAGATGTGTTCAATAAGACATTGAGTAAGTAAATTCAATAACATGCCATTTTATTAATAATAATAATAATATTAATAATAACAAAAATAATACATACAGTGGGGAGAACAAATATTTGAAACACTGACGATTTTGCAGGTTTTCCTACTTACAAAGCATGTAGAGGTCTGTAATATTTTTATCATAGGTACACTTCAACTGTGAGAGACGGAATCTAAAACAAAAATCCAGAAAATCACATCGTATGATTTTTAAGTCATTCATTTGCAGTAGGAAAACCTGCAAAATTGGCAGTGTATCAAATACTTGTTCTCCCCACTGTATATTTTCAAGGACCCAGAGTTACTTATTTTCAGTGGTGGAAGATGTGACTCACCGCCTGGATTCAGTCTTACATAGCAACATGTGAATTTCTGTTTTTAAAAATATTTTTTTTTACATTGGATAAAAGTAAAGGCTCAGAGCTACAAAATTGTATATGCACTGCATTTGAGGAAACAATGGGAAAGTAATTCCGCTTTGAAAGTTGATCAACTTGTAAACTCACTTTTGAGAAAACTGTTTTCAATGTTTTGGTACTGCTATTGGAGAGCCCCCCTTTGTCTACACCCATTCAGCATTGTTCACACCCTCTTAAGCCTTAGCCCCATCCATCTATTTAAGGGTTGATCCAACCATTCTATACTAACTTGCCAGCTACTTCCAGAAATCTGAGAGAAAAGCTCAATGAACATTACTCGCCCTAGCAGAGCTGGTTAGACCTTTATGTTATCAGAGCGTTGGTGATTTCAACTGTGCTGTCAGAATGTCTGTTAATATATTCAGAGCGTTTCGTGTTCAGAACGCACACTGGATGCTCTGGCCAATCAGTAGGGTTGTTGTGAGGATGTTGCGAAAGCTCTGACCTTACAACTACTATCAAGCACCCAAGCTAACTCGCTAACATTGGCTAGCTATTTCCAGACACATAATGAGAGATCACCCCACTCTGACCATTTTACTCGCTTTAGCAGAGCTTGTTAGGTTTTCTCCATGTTATTCCAGAGTGTTGGTGACTGTAACTGTGCTGCTGGCAAAAACTGTATTACGGTTGTTGCCGACGTTTACTGACACCTGACATATTCAATGGGTGTTGAGCGTTCAAAAATTCATGAGCTATTCTGCGGTCTGGCACACTAAGACGAGAATCTTTTGTTAAGAAATGTAGCTAGATAGCTAGCTAGGTAAACAATGAATCCCAACGCATCACATAATGTTAGCAAGCAAGCCAGCCAGCTACGTTTTCTAGCTAGCTAACAGTACACTTTAACTTGAAATGAAAATACTTTGTCAAAATTAGAGTGGAGACTTATGTTAAGACATGTAGCTAGCTAGCTAGCTAAACAATGGACCATATTCACAACTCATGACGTTACCACCATGCATGAATCTGCAGGTAGCTAACCAACCAGGTTCTATGGCTATAACTAGTCAAGCAATTGTGTCTGAGATACGAAGAATAAGATCATGTATGTAACGGTTTTCTTCTGGTGAAAGAGAGGCGGACCAAAATGCAGCGTGGTGGTTATTCATGTTTAATTTATAAAGACACTATACATGAATAAACTAACAAAAACAATAAACGTCACGAAAACCTAAACAGTCCTATCTGGTGCAAACACAGAGACAGGAACAATCACCCACAAAAACCAACACAAAACAGGCTACCTAAATATGGTTCCCAATCCGAGACAATGACTAACACCTGCCTCTGATTGAGAACCATATCAGGACAAACATAGAAATAGACAAACCAGACACACAACATAGAATGCCCACCCAGCTCACGTCCTGACCAACACTAAAACAAGGAAAACACATACGAACGATGGTCAGAACGTGACAATATACATAATTTTAGCTAGTGACCCAACCAGCTAACATTAGCTAGCTAACAGTACAATTGAAATGAAACTACTTTCTGTCAAAATTAGGAACATGTAATATCTGAACATCTCACCAGTGTACATCATGGTTGGACGCATCTCCTGTCTGATGCAATGCATGGTAGCCCTTAGTTTGATGATGAAATCCAGACTCCTCCATCTCCTTAGCTATCACACTCGATTTCCACTGATTTCAAAACTCGGTCATCCAGAAAGTGGAGAGCATACACATAACGTTAGCTAACGAGCCAGCCAGCTAACATAAATTAGGTAACAGGACACTTAAACTTGACATTAGGTTTATGTAGGTTTACTACACAATACATAAAAAAAGCAGCGTTCAACACGATTACCTAAACATACTGACCAGCTCCAATAGACAGACAAGCACTATTTGGCAGACCAATCCAAACTCATCTCTCGTAATGTCCAGCCCACTCATTATCTCAGCCAATCATGGCTAGTGGGAAGGTTGCTGACTTTTTCTCATTTTTTTCAGTAAAATACTTCTAAAAGTCGAAAAGTATTTGGTTTTAAATATACTTAAGTATCAAATGTAAATTTAATTGCAAACAAATACTTAAGTATCAGAAGTAAATGTACAAGTTTAAATAATTTCAAATGGCTTATATTAAGCAAACCAGACGGCACATTCTTCTTTATTTTACATTTTTACCAATAGCCAGACTACAAGCAAAGCATTTGTGTTTAGTGAGTCATCCTGATCAGTGTCACTAGGGATGACTAGGAATGTTCTGTTGATAAGTGTGTGAATTACTTTTTTGTGTCAGGGAAAATGTATGGATCAAAAAGTACATTATTTTTGTAACGACGTTCTTCGTTTGTCGAAAGAGAGTCGGACCGAAATGCAGCGTGTTTGTTACTCATGTTTATTAGTGAAAACAAATAACGAAACTATACATGAAATAATGAATAAATACAAACTCAACAAAACGGAACGTGAAACCTATTACAGCCTGACTGGTGAAACTAACACAGAGACAGGAACAATCACCCACGAAATACAAAGCGAAACCCAGGCTACCTAAATACGGTTCCCAATCAGAGACAACGAGAATCACCTGACTCTGATTGAGAACCGCCTCAGGCAGCCAAACCTATTTAACACACACCCCTACTCAGCTACAATCCCAAATACTACAAACCCCGATACGAAAATACAATACATAAACCCATGTCACACCCTGGCCTAACCAAATATATAAAGAAAACACAAAATACAATGACCAAGGCATGACAGAACCCCCCCCCCTAAGGTGCGGACTCCCGAACGCACAGCAAAACCATAGGGAGGGTCCGGGTGGGCGTCTGTCCATGGTGGCGGTTCCGGCTCGGGACGTGGACCCCACTTCATAAATGTCATTGTTCCTCCCCTTCGCGTCCTGGGATGATTCACCCTCGCCGCCGACCATGGCCGAATAGTCCTCACCCATATCCCCACTAAACTGAGGAGCAGCTCGTGACTGAGGGGCAGCTAAGGACTGAGACAGCTCGGGACTGAGGGGCAGCTCGGGACTGAGGGGCAGCTCGGGACTGAGGGGCAGCTCGGGACTGAGGCAGCCCAGTACTGAGAGGAAGCCCAGTACTGAGAAGCCCAGTACCGAGAAGAAGCCCAGCCAGGCAGATGAATCCGGCAGATCCTGGTTGACTGGTGGATCCTGGCTGACTATCAGATCTGGCAGATCCTGGCTGACTGGCGGATCCTGGCTGACTAGCGGATCCTGGCTGACTGGCTGATCCTGGCTTACTGGCGGATCCTGGCTGACTGGCGGATCCTGGCTGACTGGCAGATCCTGGCCGACTGGCGGATCCTGGCTGACTAGCAGATCTGGCAGATCCTGGCTGACTGGCGGATCCTGGCTGACTGGCAGATCCTGGCTGACTAGCAGATCTGGCAGATCCTGCTGACTAGCGGATCCTGGCTGACTGGCGGATCTGGAAGAGTCTGGCTGACTTGCGGATCTGGAAGAGTCTGGTTGACTGGCAGATCTGGAAGAGTCTGGTTGACTGGCAGATCTGGAAGAGTCTGGTTGACTGGCAGATCTGGAAGAGTCTGGCTGACTGGCAGATCTGGAAGAGTCTGGCTGTCTGGCAGATCTGGAAGAGTCTGGCTGTCTGGCAGATCTGGAAGAGTCTGGCTGTCTGGCAGATCTGGAAGAGTCTGGCTGACTGGCAGATCTGGAAGAGTCTGGCTGACTGGCAGATCTGGAAGAGTCTGGCTGTCTGGCAGATCTGGAAGAGTCTGGCTGTCTGGCAGATCTGGAAGAGTCTGGCTGTCTGGCAGATCTGGAAGAGTCTGGCTGACTGGCAGATCTGGAAGAGTCTGGCTGACTGGCAGATCTGGAAGAGTCTGGCTGACTGGCAGATCTGGAAGAGTCTGGCTGACTGGCAGATCTGGAAGAGTCTGGCTGTCTGGCAGATCCTGGAAGAGTCTGGCTGTCTGGCAGATCTGGAAGAGTCTGGCTGACTGGCAGATCTGGAAGAGTCTGGCTGACTGGCTCCATGGCAGACTGGCGGCTCTGGCTGCTTCATGCTGACTGGCGGCTCTGGCTGCTCCATGCTGACTGGCGGCTCTGGCTGCTCCATGCAGACTGGCAGCTCTGGCTGCTCCATGCAGACTGGCAGCTCCTTGCAGACTGGCAGCTCTAGCTGCTCCATGTAGACTGGCCAGCTCCTTGCAGACTGGCAGCTCTAGCTGCTCCAGGCAGACTGGCAGCTCTGGCTGTTCCATGCAGACTGGCAGCTCCTTGCAGACTGGCAGCTCTGGCTGCTTCATGCAGACTGGCAGCTCCTTGCAGACTGGCAGCTCTAGCTGCTCCATGCAGACTGGCAGCTCCTTGCAGATTGGCAGCTCCTTGCAGACTGGCAGCTCTAGCTGCTCCATGCAGACTGGCAGCTCCTTGCAGACTGGCAGCTCCATGCAGACTGGCAACTCCATGCAGACTGGCAACTCTGGCTGCTCCAAGCAGACTGACAGCTCTGGCTGCCCCATGCAGACTGGCGGCTCTAGCTGCTCCATGCAGGCTGGCAACACTGGATGCTCCATGTAGACTGGCAGCTCTAGCTGCTCCATGCAGACTGACAGCTCTGGCTGCTCTAAACAGACTGACAGCTCTGGCTGCCCCATGCAGACTGGCATCTCTGGCTGCTCTATGCAGACTGACAGCTCTGGCTGCTCCATCCAAACTGGCAGCTCCATGCAGACTGGCAGCTCCTTGCAGACTGGCAGCTCTAGCTGCTCCTTGCAGACTGGCAGATCTGGAAGCTTCGAACAGGCAGGAGGCTCCGGCAGCGCTGTAGAGGAGGAAGGCTCTAGAACCGCTGAAAAGGTGGGAGACTCCGACAGCGCAGGAGAGGGAGAAAGCGCTGGCTGCGCTGAACAGGCGAGGCGCACTGAAGGCCTGATGCGTGGTGTTGGCACTGGTGGTATTGGGCCGAGGACACGCACAGGAAGCCTAGTGCGGGGAGCTGCTACCGGAGGGCTGGGGTGTGGAGGTGGTACTGGATAGACCGGACCGTGCAGGCGCACTGGAGCTCTTGAGCACCGAGCCTGCCCAACCTTACCTGGTTGAATACTCTCGGTTGCCCTGCCAGTGCTGTGAGGAGAAATAGCCCGCACTGGGCTATGTAGGCGAACCGGAGACACCGAGCGCAAGGCTGGTGCCATGTAAGCCGGCCCAAGGAGACGCACTGGGGACCAGATGCGTAGAGCCGGCTTCATGGCATTTGGCTCGACGCTCAATCTAGCCCGGCCGATACGCGGAGCTGAAATATACCGCACCGGGCTATGCACCCGCACTGGGGACACCGTGCGCACCACTGCATAACACGGTGCCTGCCCGGTCTCTCTAGCCCCGATAAGCACAGGGAGTTTGCGCAGGTCTCCTACCTGACGCAGCCATACTCCCTGATAGCCCCCCAATAAATGTTTGGGGCTTCGCTCTGCGCCGCCGTGTCTTTTTATCGACTCCATTCTCCTATAGCCCTCTTCCCACTGCTCCAGCGAATCCCAGGCGGGCTCCGGCACTCTCTCTGGGTCGGCCGCCCACCTGTCTATTTCTTCCCACGTCATAATATCCATACTGTACTCCATTCTGGGCTGCTCCTGTTTCCATCCACGTCGCCGTGCTGCCTCCTCATACCAGCGCCTCTCCGCTTCAGCCGCTTCTAGTTCCTCCTTAGGGCGGCGATATTCACCAGGCTGAGCCCAGGGTCCTTTTCCTTCCAGCTCCTGTTTCCTCTTCGCCTGCTGCACCTTTGGGCAGCTACACTTCCCTGGTTTAGCCCAGGGTCCTCTCCCGTCAAGGATTTCCTCCCATGTCCAGAAATCCTTAATACGCGGCTCCTCTTTGGGCTGCTCCTCTTTGGACTGCTCCTGCCTGTTGACACGCTGCTCGGTCCGTGTGTGGTGGGTGATTCTGTAACGACGTTCTTCGTTTGTCGAAAGAGAGTCGGACCGAAATGCAGCGTGTTTGTTACTCATGTTTATTAGTGAAAACAAATAACGAAACTATACATGAAATAACGAATAAATACAAAAACAACAAAACGGAACGTGAAACCTATTACAGCCTGACTGGTGAAACTAACACAGAGACAGGAACAATCACCCACGAAATACAAAGCGAAACCCAGGCTACCTAAATACGGTTCCCAATCAGAGACAACGAGAATCACCTGACTCTGATTGAGAACCGCCTCAGGCAGCCAAACCTATTTAACACACACCCCTACTCAGCTACAATCCCAAATACTACAAACCCCGATACGAAAATACAATACATAAACCCATGTCACACCCTGGCCTAACCAAATATATAACGAAAACACAAAATACAATGACCAAGGCGTGACAATTTTCTTTAGGAATGTAGTGAAGTAAAAGTTGTCAAAAAACAAAAATAGTAAAGTAAAGTACAGATACCCCAAAAACGACTTAAGTAGTTTGTGCTGGTATTGATGAATTTCCTGAATTGACTGAGTTGAAATGGAAATGAATCCAACCTTGGTACCTTTGATTGATTCATGGTTGATTAATTAATGTATTTCTGTTGCATTCCAACAGGAACAAATCCTGGTGACAGCTCTTTATTGTTGTAGAATATTGAAACCCCAAATACCAGTACAGAAGGTGAAGACATGAACATCTCAGAAACAAACAGCTCTTCGGTAGCTGCTCTCTATGCACAAAGCACATCCCTCTACACTGCCTCTTATGCAATCAACATCATCCTGGGTCTCCCAAGCAATGTCTACGTCCTGTGGCTGATACTGACTGGAGTGGGAGGGACGATGGCCTCAGAGTTCTTCACTCTCAACCTGGCTGTGTCTGAGGTCCTCTTCTGCGTGTTTTCAGTCATTGTCCTTGTCAACAATCACATTTCTACATCTGCACTTGCATATCTTGCATCATTTTCTTTTGGTTTCTTTAACACCGGTCGTCCCCTGTTCCAGTATTGTATCTGTGTGGAGCGCTACCTGGCAGTGGTCCACCCTGTGGTCTACCTGAGGTACAAACCCCTGAGATACAGGGTGGGGTGTTGCAGTGTTGGCTGGCTGATGGTTCTCGGGTCCTGCTGTCTTTGTGTGTTTGAGAGCTTTTCACCAGTGTTCGTCTACTTTATCCTTGGCGGGTCACTGATCTATTTTATGCTGATGTCGTTCTGCTGCCTCTCAGTTCTCTGGGCTCTGAAACGTCCAGGGCCGGGGGATGGGGACAGGGAGGGGACAAACAGCATTAAGATGAAGGCATTTAAAATCATTTTGATTATCCTGGTGTATACTACTGTGTCTCAAATCCCAACAGTATTGATGATATCGACTAAAAGTTACATTCCTGTAATGGACTTTTCTACAGGCATGGCCATTTGTTTCTGCATTAGTGTCATCTCTGGATTTGTGCAACCCCTCCTCTACCTCCACAGGGTTGGGAAAATGTTCTGCATCAGAGGTCTCTAAGACAAAAATGTAAAATCTCTTCAACACATTAGAGCCTTAACAATATAGTAGATGTCATTATTTTTTATGTTCTATATTTTTCCGTAGTCATTTTTTTAAATTAAAATGTATACCTTTTTAAATATGGATTGTATTGCTTTCCAATTAATTATGTTTGAATGTATTTTCAAAGTAATCAGATTTCTCCCCTATAGATTTTGTTTTGATAATATTGGGTCTTCACTTTATGTATCCACATAGTGTTTAAACCAGCCTAAGAAAATTAATCGTCCATATGTAGCAATTATATATATATACACAGTACCAGTCAAAAGGGGTTTTCTTCATTTTCTACATTGCAGAAAATATATTTTATATTTGAGATTCTTCAAAGTAGCCACCCTTTGCCTTGATGACAGCTTTGCACACTCTTAGCATTCTCTCAACCAGCGTCCTCTCTATGTGGACACATTTTGTTTTCCAATTCATCTGAATGTATTTGAATGTATTTCCAATGTAATCTGTAGAAAGTGTTGATTTGATATCCCCTAGGTTTTGTTTTGATCATTTTAGGTCTGCAGTTTATGTACTCACAAAGAGTGTATTCTAGACCAACAACTTCTCAAATCATCCATATGTAGCATTGAAAATGTTGATATATATAAACTGGGATAAAATCCAATTGCGCTTGTAGACAATGCAGCATTTAAAAGCAATGGTACTGATTTTGCAAAGATGGCATTCAAGGTAAATGCTGCACGTGTCCATTAAAATGCAAATGACCTTTAAATGTCAAGAAGGACATTTCCGCTGGCTAATGCAGAAACAGACTGGCACCAAACAATTGCATTAGTTTTCTCTTGAAATAATGGATGATGATTGTGCTTGAAAGTTACAGAGTAGACATTGTGGAAGTTGATATGATTCAATAAAAACGTATTAAGGTATTAAGGATCTCACTGTCTGTCTGTCTTCTTTAAAGAGAACAAATAAAGTACGGCATATGACTACTGTATATGTTTTATAAAAATAATATAGAGAATTATAATAATCAACATTTCAATGAGAGCTTGGTGACAGCTTGGTAAGTCGGTTCTGTCTCATATGTCTGCAGGGTGTATCACTAACCATGATTAAAATAGGTAACAGTAAACATGTAGTCCCCCATGAATGATGCAGTATGAATGAATACCCCTTGGGTCAATCAGTGTCATTCTGTAAAACCTCTATGGCAAGACACATCATTCACACACGTTTAAAAAAAAATAATCGGGACAGTGTTGTCTGAGATATTGAGTGTGACTTACGGATGGATCTAAGGAAACAGATTGACAGTTTTGTTGTGGGAAACAATATAATCATATTTCAATATATTTATCCTTGAAATCAATGACAAGTTCCAGCTATAATGGTGTCATAAAACTCAATAGTTCTGAACTGACCATCATATTGTGTAACTAGGGCCATGAGTCTTTTCTGCGCATTTCACCTTACTGCGTTTGGAAAACTCAGGGCCCTATCCATCCATAATACATTCTACACAGCACGACACATTCTCTTCAAACATCACTTAGTGTTGTCATAACAACCAGTGTAAAACATTTGCATGTCAGGTGTGGTAAATTTTGTGAGGTGATCGGCAACATCAGTTTACAGATGGGAGCAAGACATGTTTTGGTGGGGGTGTCTGAGAGTGTGGTTCTGGGTGAGGGAGGGAAGGAGGACGGAGAGAGGGAGGTAGGTAGGACTGGAGCTAGAGATGGAGCGAGGGAGCCCTGGTGAAAAGTAGTGCACTAAATAGGAAGTAGGGTGCCATCTGGGATGGAACCACTGACTGACTGATTCATTCATTCGGGGAGGCAGTGTAGCCTAGTGGTTAGAGCATTGGACTAGTAACTGAAAGGTTGCAAGTTCAAATCCCCGAGCTGACAAGGTGCAAAATCTGTCGTTCTGCCCCTGAACAGGCAGTTAACCCACTGTTCTTAGGCCGTCATTGAAAATAAGAATTTGTTCTTAACTGACTTGCCTAGTAAAATAAAGGTATAAAAATCCTGTCTTAAACTCTTTTCCCACTTCCTTGGTTTTGGTCAAGACTCTCTTTCTCTCTCTCCACCTCTCTCCTTCTCTCTCTCTCTCTCTCTCTCTCTCCACCTCTCCTCTCTCTCTCTCTCTCTCTCTCAGCTTCCATCACACATCAAAACTGCACCAAGTGAAAAGATGAATAAGTCAACCTCAGCTGCAAACTCTTCCCTGCCTGAAAATAAATGTGCTGCCTACTTGTTCCAAGATCAATCAATCAGCACTGCTTCCTATTCAATCATCTTCATCTTGGGTCTCCCAAGGGAGGATGGCCTTAGAGTTCTTCATTCTCAACCTGGCTGTTTCTGAGATCCTCTTCTGCCTTTCAGCTATCATGTATTTTATCTGGCTACACCACCCCAACATCGTTGCCTCGTACATCATGGTATTTTCTTACGGTTTTCTAATGACAGGCCGTCCGCTGTTCCAGTGCTGTATCTGTGTGGAGCGCTACCTGGCAGTGTTCCACCCTGTGGTCTACCTGAGGTACAAACCCCTGAGATACAGGGTCGGGTGTGGTGGTGTTGTCTGGCTGATGGTGCTTGGGTCCTGTCTGTTCTTTGTGCTGGTGAATGAAAGATATGTTGTATTTAATGCTTACAGGGATGAGGTTCTGATGTTTTTGTTGAAGCTATTCTTTCTGCATCTCAATTCTCAGGGCTCTGCAACGTCATGGGCCGGGGGAAGGGGATAGGGAGAAGGAGGGGACAAATAACATGAAGGGGAAAGGGGGTTTAAGATAATTTTGATTTTCATGGTGGCTATGATGGTGAATGATCTTCCTTATGCAGTAACAAATGTTATTTGAATGTTGGAGAGTTTTTTTGCCTTAAGAATTCACCGTCAATGTGATTACTGGGTTGGTGCAGCCCCTCCTCTACCTCCACAGGGCTGGGAAACTGTCCCGTATCAGAGGTCTCTAAGAGATAATAGAGACTAGATAATAGGCTTTATATAGTCCAATGGGTCTACCACCTGGTTCCAAGGATGAATAGTGTAATTCATATGTATATAGATATGAATAGTGTAATTGATGTGTATACAGATATGATGTGTAATATGTCAGTTTGTCTTGTTGAGTGTTGTTCCTTTGGTTAGCACTGGAGGATACCATTACCTTGTTTTCTAGTTTCCAGTTTACCCTGATTATTTCTTATTGGTTTCACCTGTGTTATTTTCCCTCTCTGTTCACCTGGTTGCCTTGTTATTAAAGTTCCTCAGTTTGCCTGCTCCCTTTCTTAGGGCTCATGTTTGTTTAGTCTGTTCGTGTGATATCACCTTTTTTCTGTGAGGTCCTAAATAACTTCACTGCGCTATGGATCCCGTTCAAAATTTTTACAAAAAATATTTATAATCATGCAATCACAAGTGATATATACCAAAACACAGCTTAGCTTGTTGTTAATCCACCTATCGTGTCAGATTTTGAAAATATGCTTTGCAGCGAAGGCAATCCAAGCTTTTGGGTGTGTATCAATCAAAGCTACAATAGCTAGCCCCAAATTAGCATGGTCACGAAAGTCAGAAAAGCAATAAAATGAATCGCTTACCTTTGATAATCTTCGGATGTTTGCACTCACGAGACTCTCAGTCACACAATAAATGTTGTTTTTGTTCGATAAATATTACTTTTATAACAAAAAAATGCCATTTGGGTTGCGCGTTATGTTCAGAAAACCAAAGCCTCGTTCCGTTCGACGAAAATTCCAAAAAGTATCCGTAATGTTCGTAGAAACATGTCAAATGTTTTTATAATCAATCCTCAGGTTGTTTTTAACCAACATAATCGATAATATTTCAACCGGACCGTAACCTATTCACTAAAAGAGAGAAAGAAAATGGAAAGCTACCCCTCTCGCGCGCAGGAACTAATCAAAGGACAGCCTGAGCACAGCCTGAGGAAGCCATTGGAAAAGGAATCTGGTTGATACCCATTTAAATGGAAGAAAGACGGGCCAGGAAACAGATTTTAAAAGAAAATAATAACTACTGGGTTAGATTTCATCAGGTTTTCGCCTGCAGAATCAGTTTTGTTATTCTCACAGACAATATTTTGACAGTTTTGGAAACTTTGGAGTGTTTTCTATCCTAATCTGTAAATTATATGCATATTCTACGATCTGGGCCTGAGAAAATGCCCGTTTACCTTGGGAACGTTATTTTAAGAAAAAAAAAATCTGACCCCTAGCTCTAAGAAATTAAATGTTCTTGATTTACCCTTACCTCTGCTTGCTGTGTTTCTCTGCGCCTGGGTCCGTATTCGTACTAGCATTTTTCTCACAATAGACCCAGCAGAAATGTCTCAGTTGTCCGAGGAACACTCCAAACTCCACCATTTTACATTTGGCTCTCACCTACCATGGAAATGTGATTGGTCGCCATGAGACACGCCTACAGACATTGTCGGAGGATGTAAGAACTCTTGAGGCTGCTCTGCAGACAGGACAGATGGGAGCTATGGCTGCTGCAACTGTGGCTGTTTCTAACCCTCCACTCCCTACCAGCTCAGTGTCTGCCTCCCCTCATGAGCCTCATCTCTCGGCACCGGAGCGCTATGAGGGGCATCCTGTGAGATGTTGTGGGTTCTTGCTCCAATGCTTGCTGGTCATCGAGCTGCAGGCATCAATGTTTTCCACCAAGCATTCCAGAGTGGCAAACTTCATCTCCTTGCTCTCAGGATGGGCTCAGCGTTTTTGATCACCCCATCAGTGGCAGGAACGCTGCCCAAATACTCATTGCAATTTGTCAGGGCAGCCGGAGCATAGCTGATTATGGCATTGACTTTCTTGGGCCCCGCTGAGGGAGTACATTTTTGTTGGTTCCTATGTCTTGTGCTGCGTCTGCTGGTTCTGTACCCCGTGGGATTTCTTAATTCGGCTCTGGGCCTCCTTCATATCCTTCCGATGAGCCAATGCAATTGGGACGCACCAGACTTTCCACTCTGGAGAGAAGGCACAGGATTAACAAGCAACGTTGTCTTTACTGTGGTCAGTCTGGACATTTCCGTGCCTCCTGTCCAGAGTTGACGGGAAACGGGATGACTCGTCAGTAGATGGGAGAATACTGGCGAGTCAGATAGTCTCCAGCTGCCGACACAATACGTACTTTGCTTCTGTCCAACTTGCAGTAGGACAATGGGCTGTTGGACATTCCTGATTTCACAGACTCTGTTTTCTGGATCACACATTAGCCCGCCAACAGGGGCTGCCTCTCACTAAGTTGGACACTCTGTTGTCAGTCACTGTGCTGGATGGTCAACCCCTAGGGTCTGGGAAAGTCATGCAACTCACCATGCCTTTTCAGCTACGAGTTCTGGATGACCATGTGGAACTTATTGAGTTACATCTGGTGGACTCGCCTGAGCTTCCCATGATTCTTGGACATCCGTGGCTTTCCACCCATAATCCTCGAGTTGCCTGGCCTCCGGGAAGAGTTCTGGAATGGAATCCTTCATGCCAGGTAACCTGCCAGCAACTCTCTCCACACCTTTCAGTCCTGCTTGTCTGGAGACTTTTGACTCTCCTATTCCTCCAGCTGGGCATGACAAGCCTGATCTTTCCAGCGTACATCGGAATTACTGGGATCTGGGTCAGATCTTCAGAAAACAAAGTACTACCTTCTCACAGGTCCTATGATTGTGCCATCGACCTCCTGTCTGGCACCACTCCTCTGAGAGGTGGGCTGTGTTCTCTCTCAGGTCCAGAGACTGCAGCCATGAACAGGTATATAAAGGAAGCGCTGGCGGCTGATTCTATTCAGCCATCCACTTCACCTGCAGGAGCAGGTTTTTCTTTGTTGGGAAGAAGGATGAGGGATTCCATCGCTGTATCGATTACCGGGGTTTAAATAACATTATCATCAAGAACCTTAACCCTCTTCCTCTTACGTCGTCAGCTTTTGTGAGACTCCTTCAGGGAGCTACGGTTTTCTCAAAATTGAATTTACGGAACGCGTACAATCTGGTGCACATCAGACAGGGAGACGAGTGGAAGACAGAATTCAACACCCCAAATGGACATTTTGAGTGCCGGGTTCCTCTCTCACCACTTGTACTTGAAGGCCGGGAAGTGTGAGTTTCACATTCCTAAGATCTCCTTCCTGCGGTACATCGTGTCTCAAGGCTGTGTATGGTAGAAGTGGTGTTCAACTGGCTGCGGCTCAGCACTGTCAAACAAGTTCAGCGTTTATTGGGTTTTGCTAATTTCTACCGGAGATTTGTGAGAGACATTAGTTCTGTGGCTGCGCCATTGACAGTCCTCACCAAGGGCTCGGCTGGGAATGTATGCTGGACCTGTAACGGCTTTCTTCTACACTAAAACAAAAAATAACTATGGTCAAACAAAAGAACTATGGTCAGAACGTGACAGTACCCCCCCCCCCAAGGTGCGGACTTCGGCTGCAAAACCTGAACCTATAGGGGAGGGTCTGGGTGGGCATCTGTCCGCGAGGGCGGCTCTGGCGCAGGACGTGGACCCCACTCCACCATAGTCTTTGTCCGCTTTAGTGTCCTCCTAGGAACAGCGACCCTCGCCACCGACCTAGGGTTGGCAACCCTACTAACTGGCCCCACTGTACTGAGGTGCCGAGGGGCAGCCCAGGATTGACTTACCACAGTGCTTGGTCCAGCAGGAGGGTGGATCTGTAACGGTTTTCTTCTGTGGACGAAGGATCGGACCAAAGCGCAGCACGGTTAGTGTTCAACATGTTTAATTCAGACCATAAACGTGAACCCTACAAAATACCAAAACAACAAATGTGAGAAACCGAAACAGTCCTATCTGGTGCATAGACACAAAGACAGAAGACAACCACCCACAAAACCCAACACAAAACATGCTACCTAAATATGGTTCCCAATCAGAGACAATGACCAACACCTGCCTCTGATTGAGAATCATATCAGGCCAAACAACAAACCCAACATAGAAACACAAACATAGAATGCCCACTCAGCTCACGTCCTGACCAACACTAAAACAAAGAAAATGCAAAAGAACTATGGTCAGAACGTGGCAGGACCTATGAAATAACACATTTGGAATCATGTTGTAACCAAAAGTAGCCACCCTTGCCTTGTTGACAGCTTTATACACTCTTGGCATTCTCTCAACCAGCTTAATGAGGAATGCTTATCCAACAGTCTTGAAGGAGTTCCCACATAGGCTGAGCGCTTGTTGGCTGCTTTTCCTTCACTCTGCGGTCCAACTCATCCCAAAACATATCAATTGGGTTGAGGATGGGTGATTGTGGATGCCAGATCATCTGATGCAGCACTCCATCACTCTCCTTGGTCAAATAGCCCTTACACAGCCTGGAGGTGTGTTTTGGGTCTTTGATAGTCCCACTAAGGGCAAACCAGATGGGATTGAGTATCGCTGCAGAATGCTGTGGTAGCAGTGCTGGTTAAGTGTGCCTTGAATTCTAAATAAATCACAGACAGTGTCACCATTAAAGCACCCCACACCATCACACCTCCTCCTCCATGCTTCACGGTTTGAACCACATATGCGTAGATCATCCGTTCACCTACTCGCGTCTCACAAAGACACAGTGGTTTCCCAAATATGGATTCTTCAGACAAAAGGACAGATTTCCACCGGTCTAATGTCCATTGCTCGTGTTTCTTGCCACAAGCAAGTCTCTTCTTATTTTTGGTGTCCTTTAGTAGTGGTTTCTTTGAAGCAAATCAACCATGAAGGCCTGATTCAGTCTCTTCTTAACAGTTGATGTTGAGATGTGTTTCTTACTTGAACTCTGTGAAGCATTTATTTTATGTGGGTTGCAATCTGAGGTGCAGATCACTCCAATGAACTTAGCCTCTGCAGCAGAACTAACACTGGGTCTTCCTTTCCTCTGTGGTTGTCCTCTTCTATCTCAAGGCCATCAGACTGTTAAACAGCCACCACTAACATTGAGTGGCTGCTGCCAACACACTGACACTGACTCAACTCCAGCCACTTTAATAATGGAAATTGATGGGAAATGATGTAAATATATCACTAGCCACTTTAAACAATGCTACCTTATATAATGTTACTTACCCTACATTATTCATCTCATATGCATACGTATATACTGTACTCTATATCATCGACTGCATCCTTATGTAATACATGTATCACTAGCCACTTTAACTATGCCACTTTGTTTACATACTCATCTCATATGTATATACTGTACTCGATACCATCTACTGTATCTTGCCTATGCTGCTCTGTACCATCACTCATTCATATATCCTTATGTACATATTCTTTATCCCCTTACACTGTGTATAAGACAGTAGTTTAGGAATTGTTAGTTAGATTACTTGTTGGTTATTACTGCATTGTCGGAACTAGAAGCACAAGCATTTCGCTACACTCGCATTAACATCTGCTAACCATGTGTATGTGACAAATAAAATTTGATTTGATTTGATTTGAAAGCCAGTTTCATCATAGAGCTTGATGGTTTAGGCGACTGCACTTGAAAGAAATTTCAAAGTTCTCAAAATTTTACAGATTGACTTACCTTCATTTCCTAACGTATTGATGGACTGTCATTTCTCTTTGCTTATTTGAGCTGTTCTTGCCACAATATGGACTTGGTATTATACCAAATAGGCCTATCTTCTGTATACCACCCCTACTGATTGGCTCAAATTTATGAAATGAAAGAAATTCCACAAATTAACTTTTAAACATGGCACACCTGTTAATTGAAATGCAATCCAGTTGACTACCTCGTGAAGCTGGTAAAGAGAATGCCAAGAGTGTGCAAAGCTGTCATCAAGGCAAAGGGTGGCTACTTTGAAGAATCTATAATGTAAACTATATTTTGATTTGTTTAACAATTTTTTGGGTTACTACATGACTCCAAATGTGTTATTTCATAGTTGTTATGTCTTCACTATTATTCTACAATGTAGAAAATAGAAAAAATAAAGAAAAACCCTTGAATCAGTTGGTGTGTACAAACTGTTGACTAGCACTGTACATAATTCCTGTGCGTTCTTATATCTCATAGATATAGGTCAGACACTTCTAAACATTATTCCTTATGATACATTTTTTACGGTCTTTTTTTGCCATTTTGTCACATTCTGACCTTAGTCCCTTCTTTATGTCTTTATTTTAGTTTGTTCAGGGCGTGAGTAGGGGTGGGCATTCTATGTTGTTTTTCTAGTTTTTGTTCTGTAGGTAATTTTCTATGTGTTTGGCCTAGTATGGTTCTCGATCAGAGGCAGGTGTCAGTCGTTGTCTCTGATAGGGAGCCATATTTAGGTAGCCTGTTTTCTATTGTGTTTTGTGGGTGATTGTTTCCTGTTTTGTGTTTGCACCTTTTGGGACGGTTTCAATATTCATTTATATCAGTCACTTTGTTATTGTGTATTTTTTAGTGTTCAGTTTTAATAAATTAAAATGG
Source organism: Oncorhynchus masou masou (assembly GCF_036934945.1). Lineage (NCBI taxonomy): Eukaryota > Metazoa > Chordata > Actinopteri > Salmoniformes > Salmonidae > Oncorhynchus > Oncorhynchus masou. The sequence continues at coordinate 21,982,929 of NC_088231.1, forward strand.
ACACTTACCACACTGCATATTGGTCCGATCCTTCATACTCCTCATCTGAAGAGGAGGACAATCGTTACAGTGTTATTCAATGTGTTTCCATGGGCTATAGTAGAAAAGGCCAAATTCTATATTTGATCAAATTAGTTTATATATATATATATATATATATATATATATATATATATATATATATATATATATATATATATATATTTTTTTTTTTTTTTGGGGGGGTCCGAAGCATCTAAATCAAATAGCTAAATTATTCTTGGTTTGATCATCTTAAAACTATTATGTATCTCAGCTTAATACTCTGAAGATATTTAAGTTCATGTTGATTATCCTGGTGTCTATGATGTTGAACTACCTGCCTATGATTGTAATTATGTCTTTGTAAAATGTCCTTGATCAGGTTGTGTTGTTTGTCACTATCCATTTCGATCTCCGTCATTGTGATCTGTGGGTTAGTGCAGCCTCTCCTCTACCTCCACAGGGCTGGGATACTATCCTGTATCAGAGGGCTCTGAGGAAAAGGTGACAGTCGTTCCATGAACAGATTGCCTTTTCGGTAGTGCAATGTTGTAAAATAATTCCGTCATAAGGAACACATAGTCAACTTCACAAAAAAATATGTTTTCCAATCTTAATAAGTTAAATTAAGAAAAACAGGTAGACAATTTCATCTTATATCAGCCATAACTCTGCTTGTGACAGGGGGAAAGGAAGCTGGTTGTGAGCAGCAGGGAGGGGCAATTCAATGCAAGCTTAACAAAACAAATGTAGCTTGTTATTTGCCTACAATATGACACCGCTCTTGTCTATGCTCTGGCCAACGTTTAAAATGGCGCCCTATACAGTATAGTGCACTAACTTTATCAGGGCCCTTAGGCCACTGGTTAAAGGTAGTGCCGTTTATAGGGAATAGAGTGCCATATTGGATGCAATGTGGTCTGCATCACCAGGTTGAGATGACACTGCACTCAGGTGTGGCAGGGCAGAGTAGCGCAGAGATTTGGATATTTAGTTGCAGGTTATCACGTCCAGCACCTGTGACAGACACAACACACCACACCTCAGAGGACAGAGACACTGCATCAATTGGCTACAGGTGAGTTAAGTAGTTTAATTTTTATTTTTAAATTATTTCAAATTGGAATTTAAATCTCAGTTGATATAGATGAATGCAGTTGTGAACAAAAACATAACAATTTATGAAAATATATGGACACATTTTGATATTTCTTCACGTTTAGAAAGTGCTCATGTGTAGTGCATATGTTAACTAGAGATTATCTTTCTTAATTTAGCTTCCTCAGGTTTTTTGTGTGCTTTATTGTGATTTTAACACATCTAGTTGACGGTACACAGATTTTTTACATTTTTAAAACAGGTAAAAGAACACTAACAACCTATTGCAGTGGCAATAGCATGATTATATGTGCACATTTAAGTAAAGAATGAAAATATTGTGAGAGAAATACTTTGCAGTGTCTTTCTGCTTGTATAACAATCCTCCCTCCCGTCTCTCTCTCTCTCTCTCTCTCTCTCTCTCTCTCTCTCTCTACCCCTCATCACTATCTCTCTCTCTCTCTCTCTCTCTCTCTCTCTCCCCTCTACCCCTCTCTTTCTACCTCTCTCTACCTCTCTCTATATCTCTCTCTCTCTACCTCACTCTCTATCTCTCTCTCTCTCTGTCCACCTCTCTCTCTTTGTCTCCTTTCTTATAGATCAAAATAATCTTCACACATTACAGTTACGTTCTTCGTTTAGATGAATTTATCTACACTCAATGATACATCCACATCTCCTCCTGTCTCCCTCATTGATCCGGGTGAACAGGGTGTCCATGTGATAAGTTATATCCCCATGCTTACTACTTCCTATGCAATCAACATCATCCTGGGTCTCCCCACCAATGTCTACATCCTGTGGCTGATACTGACTGGAGCCGGAGGGTCGATGGCCTCAGAGTTCTTCTCTCTCAACCTGACCCTGTCTGAGATTCTCCTCTGCGTCTTTAATGCCGTCCGCATAGCTGACAAATACGTCCAGTCTGATCTTATCCACAAAGCGGCTGCTTTTTCTTTTGGGTTCATTTTCTCTAGTCGTCCCCTGTTCCAGTGCTGTATCTGTGTAGAGCGCTACTTGGCGGTGGTCCATCCTGTGGTCTTCCTGAAGTACAAACCCCTAAGATACAGGGTGGGGTGTTGTAGTGTTGTCTGGCTGATGGTTCTTGGGTCCTGCTGTCTATGTTTGTTTCAGAACTTTTCTGCAGTATCACACTACTCTGTCCTTGGCCAGTCTCTGATTTATTTTTCTCTGATGTCATTCTGCTGTCTCTCAGTACTCTGGGCTCTGAAACGTCCAGGGCCAGGTGATGGGGACAGGGAGGGGACAAACAGCATTAAGATGAAGGCCTTCAAGATCATTTTGATTATCCTGGTGTATGCTGTGGTGTCTCAACTCCCACTAGTACTGGTGTTATCGATTAAAAGTTACATCCCCTACATAGAGTTTGTTTTAGGAATGTCTATTTGTTTCTGCATCATTGTCATCTCTGGGTTTGTGCAGCCCCTCCTCTACCTCCACAGGGTTGGGAAGCTGCCCTGTATCAGAGGTCTCTAAGACAAAATGTCTAAATCTGTTAAACCCATTAGTGCTTTAAAAATGTCTTATACTGTATATCTTTATATTTCATTTGAATTTTTGAATTTAAATATATAATATTATTCAAAATTGATTTTATTGTTTTCCAATTCATAATGTTGAAATATATTTCCAATTTAATCAGTAGCCTAGAAAGTGATGGTTTGATTTCCAACTCTATAGATTCTGTGTAGATAATGTTAGGTCTGCAGTTTATGTACCCACACAGAGTGTAAACCAGCCCAAGTACTACTGGAATCGTCCATATGTAGCAAAAGTATTGTGATATATTGGCCGGGATTCAAAACAATAGCGCTTGTTGACAATGCAGCTTTTAAAGGCAATGGAAACACATTCACTGATAAGGCATTCAAGATAAACACTTCCGATGTTGGCTCAACGTGGAAATGTCAAGCGGGATATAGCACAGCTTGGGATTGAATCCTGGCCATAATGTACCCGTGTGTTAAAAGACCTGGTGATATGTTATTGGCAGAGAGACAGGCCATTCAGCTGGCTAATGCAGAAACAGACTGGTACCAAGCTTTTACATAGTTTTCTCGTGAAAGTTAGATTGTAAATGTTGTTGGCTTGATGAGATTAAATACATACTTATTAAGGAGCTCCTTGTCTGTCTGCTTTAAAGATAAAAAAAGAATATGTACGCGTATTGTCATAATTACAATAACAAATAAAATAATAATATTTCAATATTCCTATTCTTATATTCAATGATCAGTTCCCACTATTCTGGTGTCATGAAATGGAATTAAACAACATTGAATAGTTCTGCAACCATACGAAACATCACTTGTTGTTGTCATAATCAGTGGAAAACATTTGCATGTCAGGTGTGGTCCATCTAGTGCGGTGATGGGCGACATCAGTTTATAGACCGGAGAAACACAGGTGTCTTGGTGGGGGAGGCTGAGAGTGATGGGCTGCATCAGTTTACAGACGGGAGCAACATGTGTTTAGGTGTGCTGTCTGAATGTGCGGTTCCGGGTAAGGGAGAGAGAGAGGGAGGTAGGGTGGGAGCTAAGGGTGGAGCGGGGGAGCCCTGGTGAAATGTAGTCCACTAATTATGAAATGTGGTTCTATTCAGCCTGATTCATTCATTCAGTCTTTTAAGTCTTTCTCCCTCTTTTACACTTCCTTGTTTGTGTTTCACCTCCCCATGGGTACAGACTCTCTCTCTCTCTCTCTATCTCTCTCTGTCTCGCTCTGTCTCGCTCTGTCTCTCTCATTCTCCCTCTCTCTGTATATCTCTCTCTCTCTCTGTATCTCTGTCTCTCTCGCTCTCCCTCTCTCTGTATCTCTCTCTGTTGTTAGGAAGATCTTTTCCCATGATATTGAAGTGAAGTGACTTAATTGAGAGAAATTACATTTAAACCAATTTAAACTGTTGATCCCAGAAATAAAAGATCCAAGACGATATTTCTCTGTATACATTCTGTATAGATTTCTTTACATCCCTGTTATTGAGCATTTCTCATTTGCCAACCTGACAGGTGTGCCATACCAATAAGCTGATTAAACATTATTACTATTACACAGGTGCACCTTGTGCTGGGGACAATAAAAGTCCACTTAAATGTGCACAGTGGTCTCAAGTGTTGAGGGAGCATGCAATTGGCTTGCTAACTGCAGGAATGTCAACTAGAGATGTTGCCAGAGAAGTAGTGTTCAGAAAATGTACCATAATGTCATTTTAGAGAATTTGGCAGTACGTCTAACTGGCCTGGATAAGAGCGTCTGCTAAAATAGAAACTATTGTCACGCCCTGACCGTAGATAGCTTTTTATGTCTCTATTTTGGTTTGGTCAGGGTGTGATTTGGGTGGGCATTCTATGTTCTTTTTTCTATGTTTTGTATTTCTTTGTTTTGGCCGGGTATGGTTCTCAATCAGGGACAGCTGTCTATCTTTGTCTTTGATTGGGAACCATACTGAGGTAGCTTTTTCCCACTTGGTTTTTGTGGGTAGTTAATTTCTGTTTCGTGTTTTCACCTTACAGGACTGTTTCGGTTATTCTCTTGTTTATTTTTGTTATAGTTTTAATAAAACAAGCATGAGCACTTACCACGCTGTGCTTTGGTCCGATGATTCCTCTTCTTCAGACGACGAATACCGTTACAACTATATCTGAATTTTGTTGTGTGTTTTTATACCCCGTCACTGTTAGGAAGTCTCCTGTCCTTAGCTTCTGTATAGTTGATGCCACTTAAGCCTTGTTCACATTGGCAGTTGGAAGTGACTCAATGAAGTGACCAACTTTTGTTTACAAATAAAATAGGGAATTTGCTAGAAAGCTGAACATCTACATAGCTAACTAGTTGACTGCTGTGGCTAGCCAAAAAGGACTAGTTTGAAAGTTGGATCATATTATCCTTTGAGGACGTAAAAGTGTTCTTACACTGTGAGTTTGAACATTCAAAGCAACTGGGAAACATCAATGGAAGGCATTGTTGTCACCTTCGTTTACTGCATAACTTCTGAGTGATAGGAAGAACGAGCTCCAATCAGCTTACACCACGGTGCACACACCAGTTGTTACTATGACAACTAAAGAAGACATATCAACAAACGGCTGATGTCTGACAACACATAAATGTAATTTGGTCACTTGTAACTTGCTGTTTGGACAGTCAGTATTCCAAAACTTATTTTATGAACTAAACTGATTTGAACATTAATAGATGTATTTAATAGTGAGATGGGATGATAATACCCACGTTGAACAAGTTTTTTATGTGTATATTACATGATCAGTTGGTCTAATTCTACCTGCTGACACTCTGTGTTCTACAGAGACATACTTTGTTACTATGGTGACATGTAGACACACACAAATGTTTGTTTTACTATCCTTTTGGGGATTTCCATTCAAAAGACTATTTTCCCTAACCCAAAACCTAACCCTTAACCTAACCCTAACCTTTACACTAACCCTAGCCCTAACTCCTAACCAATAAACAATGTCATTGATATAAATTACCCTGATACTTGATCCATGATTCCAAGACTGAACTTTATTGATTAGCCAAATGCTTACATTTATTCAGTTTTCTTGAATTTCCTGCTTTTTGCTGCGATATAAAATACCACAGCGCCTTCCAAGCTCACCACTAAGCTCAGGGCCCAGGGACTGAACACCTCCCTCTGCAAAAGGATCCTGGACTTCCTGATGGGCTTCTCCCAGGTGGTGAGGGTAGGCAGCAACACATCCACCACGCTGACCCTCAACATGGGGCCCCTCAGTGCGTGCTTAGTCCCCTCCTGTCACCCACTACTGCAAGGCCGCACATGACTCCAACAATAACATTATGTTTGCTGACGACACGAAAGTGGTATGCCTGATCACCGACGACAATGCAACAGCCTTTACAGAGGTGGTCAGAGACCTGGCAGTGTGATGCCAGGACAACAACAAAGGAGTTGATCGCGGACAACAGAAAATAGAGGGCAGAGAAAGGATCAAACCACATGAACTGGGCTGTAGTAGAGTTGAACGGGAGTTTTCCTCGGTGTCCACATCACTAAGGAATTAACATGGTACACACACACCAACACAGTCATGAAGAAGGCAAGATAATGCCCAAAAATTATACAGCTGCACCATTGAGAACATCTAGACTGGCTGCATCATCGCTTGGTATGGCAACTGCTTGGCATCCGAACGCAAGGTGGTACTATCAGGTATGACTCAGATGTAGACAGTGTCGAAGAAACAAAAGTTTATTTCTGGTACAGGGGCTGGCAAACAACAGGTCAAAGGCAGGCAGAGGTCAGTAATCCAGAGAGGGTGCAAAAGGTCCAGAACGGCAGGCAGTCTCAGGGTCAAGGCAGACAGCAAATTCCAGTGGTAAGGTGCAGAACGACTAGAAAAAATGGTAAGGACTAGGAAACAGCAAGACAGGAGCAGCAAACAAACGCTGGTAGGTTTACCAAAACAAAACAAACTGGCAACAGACAAACAGAGACCACAGGTATAAATACACAGGGATAATGGGGAAGATGGGCGTCACCTCGAGGGGGGTGGAGACAAGCACAAAGACAGGTGAAACAGATCAGGGTATGACAGCTGCAGAGTAGTGCGTACGGTCAAGCACACCACAGGGGCCGAGCCCCCTGCGACCCAGGACCTCTATACCAGTCTGTCAGAGGAAGGCCATAACAATTGTCAGACTCCAGCCACCATAGACTGTTTTCTCTCTGCTCCCGCACGGGAAGCGGTACCGATGCACCGGGTCTGGAACCAACAGGACCCTGAACGGCTTCTAACCCCAAGCCTTAAGGCTGCTAATAGATAATCAAATAGCTACTAGGACTATGTTCATGGACTCTTTTTGCACTCTTTTCCCACTCTTTTTGACTCATCACATAAATGACTGCTACTTTTATTATCTATCCTGTTGCCTAGTCACTGTACCTCTACCTAAATGTACATATCTACCTCGTTTCCCCGCACATCGACTCGGTACTGATACACGTGTACCCCGTGTTCATTTTTTGTAATTGTGCAGACACACTTATCATCCTCTCTGATCCATGATCCCATCCATGACCTCATTCCTGATTCATGATTCCATCCATGACTTGTGAACCTCATTGATTAGCTATCTGCTTGTATTTATTGATTTATTTTGTTTTCTTAAATTTCCTGTTCTTTAGCTGCTTCCTCTAAAGATATGAACACCACTGGGGGAAATGCCTCCTCCTACTCCTCTGGACACTGAAATGTACGTGCCAATAACCTTTCCGTCTATGTATCCATCATCATGGTCTACTTTGTGCTTGGCATACTGCTTTAAAACATCTTAAGGATCGGAACCTTTCAAAAAAAATAGCCTAAAATGACATATCCAAATCTAATTGCCTGTAGCTCAGGACCTGAAGCAATGAATTGCATATTTTTGATACCATTTGAAAGGAAACACTTTGAAGTTTGTGGAAATGTGAGAATGTAGGAGAATATAACACATTATATCTGGTAAAAGATTATAAAAGAAAAAAAATGCATTTGTTTTGTATGTTTTTGTACCATCATATTTTGAAATGCAAGAGAAAGGCCATAATGTATTATTCCAGCCCAATTTAGTTTTTGGCCAACAGATGTCAGAACCGTATGTGCACAGTTTTAGAATGATCCAATGAACCATTGCATTTCTGTTCAAAATGTTGTATCAATACCGCCCAAATGTGCCTAATTGTTTTTGGTTGTTTTTTTCAAGTTCATAACGGTGCACTCTCTTCAAACAATAGCATGGTATTCTTTCACTGTAATAGACACTGTAAATTGGACAGTACAGTTAGAGTAACAAAAATGTAAGCTTTCTGCCAATATCAGATATGTCTATGTCCTGGGATATGTTCTTGTCACTTACAACCTCATGCTAATCACATTAGTGCACGTTAGCTCAACTTTCTCATGGGGGACACACCAATCCTAGAGTTTTTAAATGCCATCCACATAACTGGCAAATATTTAGAGTCTAATCTTGTCCACAACGCTGCTGCTTTTCCTTTCAGGTTAATTTTCTCTGTTCCTGTCCTGTATCTGTGCGGAGCATTACCTGGCAGTGGTATACCCTGTGGTCTTCCTGAAGTACAAACCCCTGAGATACAGGGTGGGGTGTTGTGGTGTCGTGTGGCTGATGGTGCTTGGGTCCTGCTTGTTCTGTATGTTTGGGAGTGAATCTTTTTTTTAAACTGTTTACTGGTGTGAGTTTCTGGTGTTGTTTTTGTTGAAGCTATTCTGCTGCCTCTCAGTTCTCAGGGCTCTGAAATGTCCCGGGCCGGGGGAAGGGGGGAGGGAGGGGACAAATAACATAAAGATGAGGGCCTTCAGGATCATGTTGGTGATCATGTTGTCTATGAATTATCTTCCGTTTGAGGTAACTCTCCCTTTAAAAGGTTACTTGAATGATGGAGAGTTTTTTTTGCCTTAAACATTTGTTACACCATCAATGTGATCAATGGGTTGGTGCAGCCCCTCCTTTACGTTCACAGGGCTGGGAAACTGTCCTGTATCAGAGGTCTGTAAGAGATAAGAGGATATATAATAGGCTGTATGTAGTCCAGTAGACCAACACCTGATTCCAAGTGTGAATAGTGTAATTGATGTGTATATAGATTTGAATGGTGTAACTAATATGTATATAGATATGAATAGTGTCATTGATGTGTATATAGATGTAAATTGCGTCAATTTAATGCCTTCCCACTAAGGTGGAAGAATACATTCTGAATGTTCTTAGTAGAGCTAGAACTATAGATTACATTAACATCTGTATTTAATAGTGAAATGGGCCGATACTAACCACATTGTACAAGGCTTTTAAAGTGTGTATATTACACTTGGTGTTTTTCTTCTTTGGATATTTCATAAATGCTTGTGATGAACTACACATGTATCCTTCTGTTACTTGTTGAAAAGCAGGTAAAACGTCCAGACCTCAATACTATACTACTATAAAATGTGAGGAGGCTACAGCCAGCAAACAGTGACCTAATCCCAGAAGACACTGTCATTAACCTCTGCAGATACATTTTGATGTCTTTACAATTCTTTGTCTACCAGTAAGCATTGTATACTTTATATGAATAATTTATATTTGTCCTTTAGTGCGTCATATCAAGAAAAAAAGAAAAAATATTAGCTAGCATGTGGCATTTCCCAATGCTGTGTTTGGCAAGTTAGCCTTCAGTAGCATCACCAACATCCTCATCAATCCTATTAATAGGTTTGATTCCTGTCACACTGAGGAGGATATTTGCATGTCATGTTGTCCTTGGGTGTATCTACAGAGGTTTGCATTGTGATGCCAAACAGGTATGTAGGCATTTATTTGATATATGGATGTAGTCTATAGATTTACATCTATAAACTAAATCCATGTGTAGTTCAAAAGAGAGACACAATCGCAAAACAACTTTGAAAAGAGGAGACACCTATCACCAGTTATCAATTTCAGGTTAACCTCACTAGGGTATGTGGGACGATAGCGTCCCACCTCGCCAACAGCCAGTGAAACTGCAGGGCGCCAAATTCAAAACAACAGAAATCCCTGTCAGGATTTGGCCAGGGTTGTTCCGGGTTTTGGTCACTAGATGCCCCCATTGTGCTTTTTGACCTTATGTTTTTTCCCTTGTTCCCCATTATTATTTGCACCTGTGCCTCGTTTTCCCCTGATTGTATTTAAACCCTTTGTTTCCCTCAGTTCTGTGCTCTGTGTTTGTATGTTAGCACCCAGCCCTAGTGTTCTGTGTATTCTTGTCGATTCCGGTGGATGCTCTTGTGGAATTCTGTTTTTGTTTTCGAGTATCTCTTGAGGCTTTTTTGTGCTATTCCTACCACCTTTTGGATTTGCCATTTTTTTGTATTGAAGGACTTCTCCTTTTTACTTTGTTAAATACACCGTCTTAAGTACTGCTGTGTCTGCCTCATCTTCTGGGTTCTGCTGACTATTTGTGGCTCAGTTGGTTAAGTGACTGTTTCTCACTCCGGAGACCCAGGTTCGTAACCGGGTCCTGACAATCCCATAATTAAAATTCCTCAAACATACAAGTATTTTACACCATTTTAAAGATACACTTGTTGTAAATCCAACCACAGTGTCTGATTTCAAAAAGGCTTTACGACGAAAGCACACCAAATGATTATGCTAGGTCAGAGCCAAGTCACAGAAAAACACAGGCATTTTTCCAGCCAAAGAGAGGAGTCACAAAAAGCAGAAATAGAGATAAAATTAATCACTAACCTTTGATGATCTTCATCAGATGACACTCATAGGACTTCATGTTACACAATACATGTATGTTTTGTTCGGTAAAGTTCATATTTATATCCAAAAATCTGAGAGCCCAAACAACCCAAACAGATATCCGCCATGTTGTGTAGTCAACAGAAGTCAGAAATAGCATTATAAATATTCACTTACCTTTGATGATCTTCATCAGAATGCACTCCCAGGAAATCCCAGTACCACAATAAATGTTTGTTTCGTTTGATAATGTCCATCATTTATGTCCAAATACCTCCTTTTTGTTTGCGCATTTAGCCCAGAAATCAAAATTCATGAGGCGCGATCACTAGGTGCAGAAAGTCAAAAAGTCAAAAAGTTCCGTTACAGTCCGTAGAAACATGTCAAACGATGCATATAATCAATCTTTAGGATGTTTTTAACATACATCTTCAATAATGTTCTAACAGGAGAATTCCTTTGTCTGTAGAATTGCAATGGAACGCAAGCTAACTATCAGGTGAACGCGCATGGTCAGCTCGTGGCTTTTTGGCAGATCTCTGACTCAATACCCTCTCTTTCGCCCCCACTTCACAGTAGAAGCATCAAACACGGTTCCAAAGACTGTTGACATCTAGTGGAAGCCTTAGGATGTGCAATATGACCACATAGACACTGTGTATTCGATAGGCAAAGAGTTGAAAAACCACTCATCTCAGATTTCCCACTTCCTGGCTGGATTTATTCTCAGGTTTTTGCCTGCCATATGAGTTCTGTTATACTCACAGACATCATTCAAACAGTTTTCAAAACGTCAGAGTGTTTTCTATCCGAATCTACTAATGCATATACATATATATATATGCTTTTATGGCTGAGTAGCAGGCAGTGAAATTTGGGCACGCTTTTCATCCAAAATTACCAATGCTGCCCCTTACCCTAGAGAAGTTAAATAACAAAAAACTAAAACCAGCAGACATATTGCCCTCCAGGAATCGAGTTTGACAGCCCTGCTCTAATTTGGCATATTCTGTGGCACAACATGAATGAGTTTAGCCTTTGACGCAGGACATCGCAACTGTCAACCAAATACGTTAGCTGTTATAGAACACCAGGAGATTGTAATACATTGTCGAGGTCAATATAGGTGTTGGTTTAAGATTGATATAATATTATAATTATAACATATAACTGATAAGGCTTGCAGGCAAAGGTTGACTTGGAATGTTTAACATAACAACTATGTTTGTATGTAAAGTTCCACAAGCATCACAGCACTTTTCCATGCTAAACATAATATGTCTAATGCTACATGCTGACAGCCCGTGTCAAACAGAGAATGTGTTACTAGGTTAACTTGTAGACATACACAGGTATGTTGTAATCTCCTTGTAAATCCAAAGATTCAATACCCATTCAAAATACTAGTTTCCCAGGCCTCCCAAGACACTGCATCCCAGTGCTCGAGGTGTCACTACAGACCCAGGTTCAATCCAGGGCTCTGGACAACCCAAATATTGTTGGGTTGATGAGATGAAATACATCAAGGAGGTCCCTGTCGGTCTGTGTTCTTTAAATAGGATAACAAAAGTATATTTCTGTAATCATTTGTTTTATATTAACAAATAATAAAATAATAACTTTTCAATAGATTTTTCCAGTTCCAGCTATAATGTTGTCATAAAATTGGCATTGAATACTTCTGCTCTGACCACTATGTTGTGTAACTAGATCTTGTAATTTTATTTGACTTTTTGACCTGTTCTGGAAAAACTCAGGGCCCTATCCATGCACAACACATTCTACACAGCACAGCATATTCTCTTCAACCATACTAAACATCACTTAGTGTTGTCATAACCAGTGGAAAACATTTGCATGTAAGATGTGATCCATCTTGTGAAGTGATTGGCAGCAACACACGTGTATTGGTGGGAGTGGCTGAGGGTGTGGTTGTGGTTGAGGGAAGGGAAGAGAAGGGAAGGGAAGGGAGGGAGGAGGCAGTGATGGTGGGAGGGAGTGGGCAAGGTCCTTTCCCTTTCCATTGGTCCTAAAGTGAAATCTCCACCCACCAGGGCACCAGATGATGCAAAATTATCTCACTGAGAGACTGAGTGAAGGTGTGTTTATGTCAGCACTCCTGTTTCAGCTTGTCAACCTAACGTCACACCTTCATCTTCAGACAAGAAGAGAACACCGTCTATTCAGGTTTGTTCATATTGTCTCTGACTGTATCTCTGATTTAAGAACCAATGAGAATATGTCCTAGATTTGTTCAATTAGATAATATCATTAGAGGTTTTCAAAAAGACATTGAGTGAGTAAATTCAATAACATGTCATTTTATTAATAATAATACATGTTTTTTATATGGTGCTTTTCAAGGACCCAAAGTCACCTATTGTGTTCTGGTATTGATGCATTTTCTAATTGAATGAGTTGAAATGGAATTGAACCCAATCTTGGTTCCTTTGATTGATTCATGATTGATTCATTCATGTGTTACTGCTGCATTACAACAAAACAAATCCTTGTGAAACCTCTTTATTGTTGTAGAATATTGAAGCCCATCACACCAGTACAGACGATGAAGACATGAACATCTCAATGACAAACAGTTCTTCAGTAGCTCCTCTCTATGCACAAATCATATCCATCTACACTGCTTCCTATATAATCAACCTCATCCTGGGTCTCACTACCAATGTCTACGTCCTGTGGCTGATACTGACTGGAGTGGGAGGGACGATGGCATCAGACTTCTTCTCTCTCAACCTGACCGTGTTGGATGTCCTCTACTGCCTGTTTTCTGTCTTTGTTCTTGTCAACATGCACATACCCACTTATGCACTTGCATATCTTGGAGCATTTTCTTATGGTTTCTTCAACACCGGTCGTCCCCTGTTCCAGTGCTGTATCTGTGTGGAGCGCTACCTGGCGGTGGTCCACCCTGTGGTCTTCCTGAAGTACAAACCCCTGAGATACAGGGTGGGGTGTTGTGGTGTTGTCTGGCTGATGGTTCTGGGGTCCTGCTGTATATCTATGTTTGAGAATCTTTCACCAGTGTTCTTCTACTCTGTCTTTGTCCAGTCAATGATCTATTTTTCTCTGATGTCATTCTGCTGCCTCTCAGTTCTCCCGGCTCTGAAACGTCCAGGGCCGGGAGATGGGGACAGGGAAGGGACATACAGCATTAAGATGAAGGCCTTTAAGATCATTTTGATTATCCTGGTGTATGCTGTGGTGTCTCAACTTCCACTGGCATTGATGGCACTGACACACAATTACTTTACAAATGTAGTGTTTTTTTCAGGAATGTCCATTTGTTTCAGCATCAGTGTGATCTCTGGGTTTGTGCAGCCCCTCCTCTACCTCCACAGGGTTGTGAAGCTGCCCTGTATCAGATGTCTCTAAGACAAAAAGTCTAATCTCTTCAACAAATTAATGCTTTAAAAATGTAGTATATGTTATTATATTTATGTTCTGTGTTTTTTCATATTAATTAGTGAATTAAATATATGATTTTTTTTCCCATATGTATGTTATTATTTTCCAATTCATGATGTTTGAATGTATTTCTATTGTAATCAGTAGCCTGGAAAGTGATGGTTTGATATCCGCCCTTGTAGATGATGTTTTAATAATATTTAGTCTCCAGTTTCTGTACCCACGTAGAGCGTAAACCAGCCCATGAGCTTCTCAAAAGGTCCATATTTAGCAAGAACATTGTGATAGACAGTGGGGGGGAAAGTATTTAGTCAGCCACCAATTGTGCAAGTTCTCCCACTTAAAAAGATGAGAGAGGCCTGTAATTTTCATCATAGGTACACTTAAACTCTGACAGACAAAATGAGAAGAAAAAATCCAGAAAATCACATTGTAGGATTTTTTATGAATTTATTTGCAAATTATGGAAATCCATAGATCAGTTCTCTGGGCTCTGAAATGTCCAGGGCTGGGGGGTGGCGACAGGGAGGGGACAAACAGCATTAAGATGAAGGCCTTTAAGATAATTTTGATTCTCCTGGTGTATGCTGTGGTGTCTCAACTCCCACTAGTACTGGTGTTATCGATTAAAAGTCACATCCCCTACATAGACTTTTCTTTAGGCATGTCTATTTGTTTCTGCATCAGCGTGATCTCTGGGTTTGTGCAGCCCCTCCTCTACCTCCACAGGGTGGGGAAGCTGCCCTGTATCAGAGGTCTCTAAGACAAAAGTCAAAAATCAATTAGAACCTTAAAACCAATTAAAACCAACCAAAAACCAATTAGAACCTTAAAAATATTTGTGAATTTAAATGTATGTTTTTCTTCCATATGGATTTGATTGTTTTCCAAATAATTATGTTTGAATGGATTTCCAATGTAATCAGTGGTCTAGAAAGTGATGGTTTGATTCCCACTGTAGATTATGTATAGATAATATTGGGTCTGCAGTTTATGTACTCACATAGAGTGAATACCAGCCTAAGAACTCAAACCTATTTTGTTTTCTCTTGAACGTTACAATGTAGTTATTGTTGGGTTGATGAGATTAAATACATACTTAATAAGGGCTTTCTGTCTGTCTGTCTGTCTGTCTGTCTGTCTGTCTGTCTGTCTGTCTGTCTGTCTGTCTGTCTGTCTGTCTGTCTGTCTGTCTGTCTGTCTGTCTGTCTGTCTGTCTGTCTGTCTGCCTGCCTGCCTGCCTGCCTGCCTGCCTGCCTGCCTGCCTGCCTGCCTGCCTGCCTGCCATTTGTATCAGTAGCCACCACACTAAACATTGCTTAGTGTTGTCTTAACCAGTGGGAAACACTTGCATGTCGGGTGTGGTCCATTAAGTGAGATGAGCCTCTTCCTTGCCATAGGAGGAAAGACAACAGGCAAGCCAGCTCTTCAGTAGAATGGTGCTTGAGATATTGTAGCCAGCCCACTGAATATGCATAGTAGAGGTTGAGAAGGATACCCATCTTTTGTTGATAAGTGGTCAATGAATGTTAACCTGGTTTACATCGGTTAGTGATTGTGGTCATTGTAGATGAGTGGATGTGGTGAGGTCAGATAACCTAACTGTATGAGTTGAATATATGGTAACCACGAGATGGCTAGATTCTACAGTGTTGTAGGTATGGTAACCGCTAGATGACTAGATGTTAAACTGTGGTAGGTATGGTAACCGCTAGATGGCTAGATGTTAAACTGTGGTAGGTATGGTAACCGCTAGATGACTAGATGTTAAACTGTGGTAGGTATGGTAACCGCTAGATGTTAAACTGGGGTAGGTATGGTAACCGCTTGATGACTAGATGTTAAACTGTGGTAGGTATGGTAACCGCTAGATGTTAAACTGTGGTAGGTATGGTAACCGCTAGATGACTAGATGTTAAACTGTGGTAGGTATGGTAACCGCTAGATGACTAGATGTTAAACTGTGGTAGGTACGGTAACCGCTAGATGACTAGATGTTAAACTGTGGTAGGTATGGTAACCGCTAGATGGCTAGATGTTAAACTGTGGTAGGTATGGTAACAACTAGATGTTTTAACTACACTGAACGAAAATATAAAAGCAACATGTAAAATGTTAGTCACATGTTTCATTAGCTGAAAGAAAAGATTCCAGAAATGTTCCGTATGCAGAATAATATTATTTCTCAAAAATGTGATGCACAAAGTGGTTTGCATCCCCTTTAGTGAGCATTTCTCCATTGCCAATATAATCCATTCACCTGACTGGTGTGGCATATCAAGAAGCTGATGAAATGGCATGATCATTACACAGGTGCACCTTGTGATGGGGACAACAAAAGGCCACTCTGAAATGTGCAGTACTGTCACAGATGTTAAATTATCTACCATAAGCCGCCTCCAGTGTCGTTTTAGAGATTTGGCAATAAGTCCAACTGGCCTCACAACCGCAGACCACATGTATGGCGTTGTGGTGTGGGCGAGCAGTTTGCTAATGTCATTGTTGTGAATAGAGTGCCCCATGGTGGCGGTAGGGTTATTGTATGGGCAGGCATATGCTACAGATGAACACAATTGCATTTTATCAATGGCAATTTGACTGCACAGATCTACTGCGACAAGATCCTGAGACCTATTGTCATCAGCCGACATCACCTAATGTTTCAGCATGATAATGCACCACCTCATGTCGCAAGGATCTGTACACAATTCTTGGAAGCTGTGTACAGTTCTTGCATGGCCTGCATGCTCACCAGACATGTCACCCATTGAGCATGTTTGGGATGGTCTGGATCAGTGTGTACAACAGTGTGTTCCAGTTCCCACCAATATCCAGCAACTTCGCTCCGTCATTGAAGAGGAGTGGCACAACATTCCACAGGCCACAATCAACAGCCAGATAAACATTTTTCAAAGTAGATGTGTCACGCTGCATGAGGCAAATGATGGTAACACCCGACACTGACTGGTTTTCTGATCCACGACCCTAGCTTTTATTTTAAGGTATGTACAGTGCCTTGCGAAAGTACTCGGCCCCCTTGAACTTTGCAACCTTTTGCCACATTTCAGGCTTCAAACATAAAGATATAAAACTGTATTTTTTTGTGAAGAATCAACAACAAGTGGGACACAATCATGAAGTGGAACGACATTTATTGGATATTTCAAACTTTTTTAACAAATCAAAAACTGAAAAATTGGGCGTGCAAAATTATTCAGCCCCTTAAGTTAATACTTTGTAGCGCCACCTTTTGCTGCAATTACAGCTATAAGTCGCTTGGGGTATGTCTCTATCAGTTTTGCACATCGAGAGACTGAAATTTTTTCCCATTCTTCCTTGCAAAACAGCTCGAGCTCAGTGAGGTTGGATGGAGAGCATTTGTGAACAGCAGTTTTCAGTTCTTTCCACAGATTCTCGATTGGATTCAGGTCTGGACTTTGACTTGGCCACCTGGATATGTTTATTTTTGAACCATTCCATTGTAGATTTTGCTTTATGTTTAGGATCATTGTCTTGTTGGAAGACAAATCTCCGTTCCAGTCTCAGGTCTTTTGCAGACTCCATCAGGTTTTCTTCCAGAATGGTCCTGTATTTGGCTCCATCCATCTTCCCATCAATTTTAACCATCTTCCCTGTCCCTGCTGAAGAAAAGCAGGCCCAAACCATGATGCTGCCACCACCATGTTTGACAGTGGGTATGGTGTGTTCAGGGTGATGAGCTGTGTTGCTTTTACGCCAAACGTTTTGCATTGTTGTCAAAAAGTTCAATTTTGGTTTCATCTGACCAGAGCACCTTCTTCCACATGTTTGGTGTGTCTCCCAGGTGGCTTGTGGCAAACTTTAAACAACACTTTTTATGGATATCTTTAAGAAATGGCTTTCTTCTTGCCACTCTTCCATAAAGGCCAGATTTGTGCAAAATACGACTGATTGTTGTCCTATGGACAGAGTCTCCCACCTCAGCTGTAGATCTCTGCAGTTCATCCAGAGTGATCATGGGCCTCTTGGCTGATTCTCTGATCAGTATTCTCCTTGGATGAGCTGAAAGTTTAGAGGGACGGCCAGGTCTTGGGAGATTTGCAGTGGTCTGATACTCCTTCCATTTCAATATTATCGCTTTCACAGTGCTCCTTGGGATGTTTAAAGCTTGGGAAATCTTCTTGTATCCAAATCCGGCTTTAAACTTCTTCACAACAGTATCTCGGACCTGCCTGGTGTGTTCCTTGTTCTTCCTGATGCTCTCTGCGCTTTTAACAGACCTCTGAGACTATCACAGTGCAGGTGCATTTACACGGAGACTTGATTACACACAGGTGGATTGTATTTATCATCATTAGTCATTTAGGTCAACATTGGATCATTCAGAGATCCTCACTGAACTTCTGGAGAGAGTTTGCTGCACTGAAAGTAAAGGGGCTGAATAATTTTGCACGTCCAATTTTTCAGTTTTTTGATTTGTTAAAAAAGTTTGAAATATCCAATAAATGTCGTTCCACTTCATGATTGTGTCCCACTTGGTGTTGATTCTTCACAAAAAAATACAGTTTTATATCTTTATGTTTGAAGCCTGAAATGTGGCAAAAGGTCGCAAAGTTCAAGGGGGCCGAATACTTTCGCACGGCACTATATCTGTAACCAACAGATGCATGTCTGTATTTTCAGTCATTTGAAATCCATAGATTAGTGTCTAATGAGTTCATTTAAATTGACTGATTTCCTTATATGAACTGTAACTCAGTAAAATCTTTGAAATTGTTGCACGTTGCGTTTGCTTGTCTGAAAATGTAAAGAAAAGTGTATTTTTGTCGCGACTTCCGCCGAAGTCGGTCCTTCTCTTCGGGTGGCGTTCGGCGGTCGACGTCACCGGCCTGCTCGCCATCGCCGATCCACTTTTCATTTTCCATTTGTTTTGGCTTTGTTTTACACACTTGGTTTCAATCCCCCAATTACTTGTTCATAGTTTAACCCTCTATTCCCCCTTGTTTGTTTGAGTGATTGTTGGTATGTAATACTGTCCGTTATTGTGGGCTCGTTTATTGCGTTGTATTTGTGATATTTTTCAGTAAATATGTTTATTACTCACATCTGCTGTCCTGTGCCTGACTCCTCGACACCAGCTATACACAGGATATATTACACATTCTTCCTGGGTGTGTATATGAACACATTTTTAGGAGATTCAATGTTGTTAAAATGTTCCACTTTAAACTGTGGTAGCAATTGTTACCAGTAGATGGCTAGATGTTTAACCTGTTGATGCTCTGGGGGCGCTATTTCATTTTTGGATGAAAAACGTTCCCGTTTTAAACAAGATATTTTGTCACAAAAAGATGCTCGACTATGCATATAATTGATAGCTTTCGAAAGAAAACACTCTGACGTGTCCAGAACTACCAAGATATTTTCTGTGCGTGCCCTAGAACGTGAGCTTCAGGCAAAACCAAGATGAGACGGCATCCAGGAAATGAGCAGGATTTTTGAGGCTCTGTTTTCCATTGTCTCCTTATATGGCTGTGAATGCGAGAGGAATGAGCCTGCCCTTTCTGTCGTTTCCCCAAGGTGTCTGCAGCATTGTGACGTATTTGTAGGCAGATCATTGGAAGATTGACCATAAGAGACCACATTTACCAGGTGTCCGCCCGGTGTCCTGCGCCGAAATTGGTGCGCAAAAGCCAGCTGCCAGTATTTTTCCATGGGATACAGAGAGGAAAGCAAGCTTCCACGAACTGCATATCAATGAAGAGATATGTGAAAAAACACCTTGAGGATTGATTCCAAACAACGTTTGCCATGTTTCGGTCGATATTATGTAGTTAATTCGGAAAAAGTTTTACGTTGTAGGTGACTGAATTTTCGGTTCGTTTCGGTAGCCAGACGCAATGTAGAAAACGGAACGATTTCTCCTACACACAGACGCTTTCAGGAAAAACTGCGCATTTGGTATGTAACTGAGAGTCTCCTCATTGAAAACATCAGAAGCTCTTCAAAGGTGTCAGGACCCGGTTACGAACCTGGGTCTCCGGAGTGAGAAACAGTCACTTAACCAACTGAGCCACGAATAGTCAGCAGAACCCAGAAGATGAGGCAGTCACAGCAGTACTTAAGACGGTGTATTTAATAAAGTAAAAAGGAGAAGTCCTTCAATACAAAAAATGGCAAATCCAAAAGGTGGTAGGAATAGCACAAAAAAGCCTCAAGAGATACTCAAAAACAAAAACAGAATTCCACAAGAGCATCCACCGGAATCGACAAGAATACACAGAACACTAGGGCTGGGTGCTAACATACAAACACAGAGCACCGAACTGAGGGAAACTAAGGGTTTAAATACAATCAGGGAAAACGAGGCACAGGTGCAAATAATAATGGGGAACAAGGGAAAAAACATAAGGTCAAAAAGCACAATGGGGGCATCTAGTGACCAAAACCCGGAACAACCCTGGCCAAATCCTGACAGAATCCCCCCCCTAGGAACGTCTCCTGACGTTCCTACCAGCTCTCTCAGGGTGGAGGGCCCTGAACTGACGAATGAGGTCAGGGTCCAGGATGTCTTTGGCAGGAACCCAGGAGCGCTCCTCGGGACCGTAGCCTTCCCAGTCCACCAGATACTGCCAGGACCGCTGCACCCGGCGGGAATCCAGTATCCGATGGACGGTATAAGCCGGCTGGCCTCCAATGACACGAGGCGGAGGGGGAGGTCTGTCTGCCGGGACAAGGGGAGAAAAAACAACAGGCTTTAACAATGAAATGTGAAATGTGGGATTAATCTTAAGGGATCTGGGTAAGTGTAGGCGATAAGAAACTGGGTTAACTCTCCTGGCAACCTTGAAGGGACCGATGTATTTTTGGGACAGCTTGCGAGACTCCACCCGTAGAGGTAAGTCTCTTGTGGACAGCCAGACTCTCTGGCCGGGGCGCAGGGTAGGCCCGGGACGGCGACGTCTGTTGGCTTGTTGTTGGTACCTCTGTGAGGAACGCATAAGATTAAGACGGGTCTTCCTCCACATAAGCCGACAGCGTCTGACGAACTTCAAGGCTGAAGGCACTCTGACTTCTGCCTCCTGGTCCGGGAACAATGGAGGAGCATAGCCAAACTGACACTCGTGCGGGGACATACCAGTGGAGGAGGAGCGCAAGGTGTTGTGCGCGTATTCGGCCCAAACAATAAAGGATGACCATGTGGACGGGTTGTCACGAGTCATACATCGGAGGGTGGTTTCCAGCTCTTGATTCATCCTCTCTGTTTGGCCGTTGGACTCCGGATGGTACCCTGAAGATAGACTGGCAGAAGCCCCCATGAGTTGGCAGAAGGCCTTCCAAAACCTTGAGGCGAACTGGGGACCTCTGTCAGAAACCATATCTTGAGGAATGCCGAAGACTCGGAACACATGATTAATAACCAACTCAGCCGTTTCCTTGGCAGAAGGTAACTTAGTCAGAGGGACGAACCTGGCCGCCTTTGAAAACCTGTCGATTATGACTAGGATAGTAGTATTGCCATGGGATGGAGGAAGTCCAGTAATAAAGTCCAATGAGATATGGGACCAGGGTCTGTGGGGAACAGGTAAAGGGTGAAGGAGTCCTTGAGGGCGGAGGTGAGAAGATTTGCCCTGGCAGCACACGGGACAGGCATTGACGAAAGTGGCAACGTCTTCTCTTATGGTAGGCCACCAGAACTTACGCTGGATGAACTCCAAGGTGCGACCTACGCCCGGATGACAGGTGAGGCGAGAGGAGTGCCCCCACAGAAGGACCTGAGTCCTCACTGCCTTGGGGACAAACAACCGATTGGCAGGACCTCCTTTCGGGTCCGGTTCGCTAGCTTGAGCACGTCTCAAGGTATCCTCAACTTGCCACGAGATCGGAGCCACAATCTTAGCAGCAGGAAGGACAGGCATGTCCGTGTCATCTCGAATGGCAGGAGCGTAGACTCGGGACAGGGCATCCGGTTTGAGATTCTTCGACCCGGCCGATAGGTGAGGATAAACTGGAATCGATTGAAGAAAAGAGACCATCTAGCTTGTCTAGAGTTCAACCGCTTCGCCTGCTGGATATACTCCAGATTTTTGTGGTCCGTAAGCACTTGAAACGGGTGAGAAGCCCCCTCGAGCCAGTGTCTCCATTCCTTCAATGCCATCTTAACCGCTAGGAGTTCACGATCCCCCACATCGTAGTTCCTCTCAGTCGGGGTAAGCCGGTGTGAGAAGAAAGCGCACGGATGAAGCTTCTTGTCTTCACCCCTCTGAGACAGGACAGCTCCAACACCAACCTCTGATGCGTCTACCTCCACCGCAAATGGTTCATCCGTAGTCGGTAGTATCAGGATGGGAGCAGAGAGAACGCGCTGCTTGAGTACTTGGAAGGCCGTCTCAGCTTCTCTTCCCCACAAAAACCTTGCATTGCCACCCTTGGTTAAAGCTGAGAGAGGGGCTGCCACCAAGCTGAAGTTCTTGATGAACTTGCTGTAAAAGTTTGTGAAGCCCAGGAAACGCTGAACTTCCTTAACGGATTTGGGGGTGGGCCAATCCGCTACCGCCCCTACCTTCCTGGGGTCCATTTGGACTCGACCGGGTTCCACTACAAATCCCGGGAATTGTACTCGGGATGAATGGAATTCACATTTTTCCGGCTTAACGTACAGATGGCTGTCCAGGAGGCATTTGAGTACTTGTCTGACATGCTTAGTGTGTTCTTGAAGGGAGCTCGAAAAGATGAGGATGTCATCCAAGTAAACGAACACAAATATGTTAAGCATATCCCTAAGCACATCGTTTATGAGCGCTTGGAACACCGCTGGGGCGTTGGTCAGGCCGAAGAGCATCACCAAGTATTCATAGTGACCAGTAGGCGTGTTGAAAGCGGTCTTCCACTCGTCACCAGGTCTGATCCGCACAAGATGGTATGCGTTCCGCAGGTCAAGCTTAGTGAAAACAACTGCTTCCTGGAGCAGCTCGAAGGCTGTGGCCATAAGGGGTAGCGGGTAACGGTTACGGACGGTTATGGCATTGAGTCCCCGGTAGTCGATGCAAGGACGTAATCCACCGTCTTTCTTGGCCACAAAGAAAAACCCTGCTCCCGCCGGGGAGGTGGATGGACGCATGAGGCCTGCTTCCAGAGCGTCCTTGATGTAGGTATCCATAGCAGCTCGTTCGGGTGGAGATAGGGAAAAGATCCGACCCCTGGGGGGGCAAGTGCCCGGAAACAGGTCGATGGGGCAATCGTATGGTCTATGGGGTGGTAGCATGGTGGCCCTCTGTTTTCTAAACACCAGTTTGAGGTCATGGTAACACTCGGGAACTCGGGTCAGGTCGATGGATTCTAAAGACTCGGGAGTAGAACTCGGGGAATTCTGGAAAATAC
This sequence comes from Oncorhynchus masou masou, assembly GCF_036934945.1. Lineage (NCBI taxonomy): Eukaryota > Metazoa > Chordata > Actinopteri > Salmoniformes > Salmonidae > Oncorhynchus > Oncorhynchus masou. The sequence continues at coordinate 22,006,116 of NC_088231.1, forward strand.
AAGTAGCTTGGCACGTAGGACCCCACTGCTTGACAGTGCCCACAGACCAGTCGATGTGAGGGTTATGGCTGTGAAGCCAGGGGTATCCAAGGACGAGAGGGAACTCGGAATAGGAGATCAAATGAAAGTTCATCAATTCCTGGTGTTGTGAGACTGAAAGTCGCAAGGAGGTAGTGACATGAGTGACAAGTCCATATCCCAAAGGGCTTCCATCCAATGTAGTGACCCTCATGGGCTCACTTAGAGGTTCAGAGGGAACGCCATTCTCCTTCGCCCAGACACCATCCATGAAGTTACCTGCGGCTCCAGAGTCTACCAAGGCTTGAAGGTGAAGCTTGTGGTTGTCCCAGGAGAGGGTGACTGGAATGAGCAGACGGGAGTTGGACGGATGGGAGGAGGTTATGTTTCCCGTTAGAGTTCCCCCCGGTCTGTACGGGACAGAGCGTTTCCCTGGAGCCCGGGACACGTGGAACGGAAATGGCCTGGTTTGCCGCAATATAGACAGCGTCGCTCCCTCATCCGGCGGTCTCTCTCAGCCTGGGAGATGCGTCCAATCTGCACGGGTTCCGATGGAGCCAGCGAGGATAAAGGTGGGGACTCGGAGCTGGGACTGATAGGGGCTAGAGGTCTACGGTTGAGTTCTCTCTCTCTCAGACGCTGGTCAATGCGTGAGGCCAACTTGATCAGGGACTCGAGATTGTCCGGTGGTTCCCGAGTGGCCAGTTCATCTTGGATAGTGTCGGAAAGGCCTTTCAGAAAGCACACCGTGAGCGCCTCGTTGTTCCAGCCACTTGCTGCTGCCACCGTGCGGAACTGGATGGCATAGTCCGTCACGCTGCGCCAACCTTGGTGGAGAGTCAGGAGCTGTTTGGCTGAGTCAGAACCACTGCTTGGGCCTTGAAACATTCGTTTGAATTCCTCAGCAAAGGCAGAGTAGCTGGCACAGCAGGAACTATGGGCATCCCACACAGCAGTAGCCCAGGCCAGGGCTTTCTCCGACAGCAGGGTGATGATATAAGCGATCTTAGACCGGTCGGTGGGAAACGACGAGGGTTGTAGCTCAAAGGAGAGAGAACATTGGGTGAGAAACCCTTTACAAGCACTTGGATCACCTGAGAACCGTTGGGGAGGTGGAAGACGAGGTTCAGCCAGGGGGTTAACTGCCATGGGTACGTGAATCTGAGGTACTGGGACGGGAACTGTTGCCGGGGTAAGACGATCAGATATTTGCTTAATGGAAGTCAGCATCTCCGACAGAAGATGAGAATGTCTAGCCATTAAGGCCTCTTGCTGAACCAGGGCGGCTTTGTGGCGTTGGACAGTCTCCTGGTGGTGGGACAGCATGGCAAAAAGGTCCTGGGAACTGGCTTCCTCTGGGTTCATTTTTGGCTCTGTGTTTCTGTCAGGACCCGGTTATGAACCTGGGTCTCCGGAGTGAGAAACAGTCACTTAACCAACTGAGCCACGAATAGTCAGCAGAACCCAGAAGATGAGGCAGACACAGCAGTACTTAAGACGGTGTATTTAATAAAGTAAAAAGGAGAAGTCCTTCAATACAAAAAATGGCAAATCCAAAAGGTGGTAGGAATAGCACAAAAAAGCCTCAAGAGATACTCAAAAACAAAAACAGAATTCCACAAGAGCATCCACCGGAATCGACAAGAATACACAGAACACTAGGGCTGGGTGCTAACATACAAACACAGAGCACCGAACTGAGGGAAACTAAGGGTTTAAATACAATCAGGAGAAACGAGGCACAGGTGCAAATAATAATGGGGAACAAGGGAAAAAACATAAGGTCAAAAAGCACAATGGGGGCATCTAGTGACCAAAACCCGGAACAACCCTGGCCAAATCCTGACAAAAGGTAAATGATTTTATTTATTTGGTTATCTGGTTTTTGTGAAAATGTTGTGTGCTAAATGCTACTCAAAATGCTATGCTAGCTTTGCATACTCTTACACAAATTAGTCAATTTCTATGGTTCAAAAACATATTTTGAAAATCTGAGATGACAGTGTTGTTAAGAAAAGGCTAAGCTTGAGAGCAGACGCATTATTTTCATTTTATTTGCGATTTTCAGAAATCGTTAACGTTGCGTTATGCTAATGAGCCTGAGGCTTTAGTCATGATCCCGGATGGTGAATTTCAAGAAGTTAACTGTGGTAGAGGAAAACTCAGCCATGTAAGGTAAATCAATGGTGCTAGCAAGCACATGTTAGCCTAGGTTCCAGTCTGTTGGTGCTCTTATTCCACTCCTTGCCATTCCTCGTCGTGACAAACATGGCAAGGAGTGTCATGATGGCACAAAATGCAGTATTTTCTTTTAGAGGTTGTTGAAAGAGATGATTAGTTGACTTCCTGAAACTACATTAGTTGGATTGTTTCCAAAGGTTCAGGGATTTTTTGTTGTTGTGATTAAGTTTTGCAGATTTTTCACACACACACACAGTCCTGACATAATCAACTACAATCAACTACTTGTTATAATTGATTAGGGTATTTCTAATAATAAACTAGTCAAGATTATCTAATATTAGAATACTGTGTTGGTGCTAGGTGCAGTGTGTGTATGTTTACATAGGTCCCATGGAGTTTCTGGTCCCCAAGTCAGGATTCTTCTGCAAGGTGTGTTCTAAGTTCTACGTTTTACGTTGGAACTGACGAGGCCAAGAAGAACCACTGCAGGAACCTCAAACACCCATCAAAACCTGGAGGTGAGCACCCCAAACAACCAATCAGCCACCACACTGACAATCCACAACAAATCAGCAAGAACATTTTGACCCTAAGATTGGGAAGATTTCAATTCAGTCAATATATTTTTCATTTTGTTAGAAAACTTTTCCCATGATATAGAAGAAATGAAAATAGAAACCAGTGTACAATGAAAATAAAGTATTTTTTATTGAATCTTTGTCACCGTTTCGTCATTGAAGACAATGTTGGATCGTTAACCTGTTGATGCTCTGGGGGCGCTATTTCATTTTTGGATGAAAAACGTTCCCGTTTTAAACAAGATATTTTGTCACAAAAAGATGCTCGACTATGCATATAATTGATAGCTTTCGAAAGAAAACACTCTGACGTGTCCAGAACTACCAAGATATTTTCTGTGCGTGCCCTAGAACGTGAGCTTCAGGCAAAACCAAGATGAGACGGCATCCAGGAAAAGAGCAGGATTTTTGAAGCTCTGTTTTCCATTGTCTCCTTATATGGCTGTGAATGCGAGAGGAGTGAGTCAACCCTTTCTGTCGTTTCCCCAAGGTGTCTGCAGCATTGTGACGTATTTGTAGGCAGATCATTGGAAGATTGACCATAAGAGACCACATTTACCAGGTGTCCGCCCGGTGTCCTGCGCCGAAATTGGTGCGCAAAAGTCAGCTGCCAGTATTTTTCCATGGGATTCAGAGAGGAAAGCAAGCTTCCACGAACGATATATCAATGAAGAGATATGTGAAAAAAACACCTTGAGGATTGATTCCAAACAACGTTTGCCATGTTTCGGTCGATATTATGTAGTTAATTCGGAAAAAGTTTTACGTTGTAGGTGACTGAATTTTCGGTTCGTTTCGGTAGCCAGACGCAATGTAGAAAACGGAACGATTTCTCCTACACACAGACGCTTTCAGGAAAAACTGCGCATTTGGTATGTAACTGAGAGTCTCCTCATTGAAAACATCAGAAGCTCTTCAAAGGTAAATGATTTTATTTATTTGGTTATCTGGTTTTTGTGAAAATGTTGCGTGCTAAATGCTACTCAAAATGCTATGCTAGCTTTGCATACTCTTACACAAATTAGTCAATTTCTATGGTTCAAAAGCATATTTTGAAAATCTGAGATGACAGTGTTGTTAAGAAAAGGCTAAGCTTGAGAGCAGACGCATTATTTTCATTTTATTTGCGATTTTCAGAAATCGTTAACGTTGCGTTATGCTAATGAGCCTGAGGCTTTAGTCACGATCCCGGATCCGGGACGGGGAGTTCCAAGAGTTAAAAGACAGATGTTTACCAGACAATTTAATGTTTACCTACTTTTGCTGAATCCTTCTGATTTGAAAACAGTTAGTTCAGCAGTGTGGTTTCCATACCACCAAGGGAAATGTACTGATTTCCATGTTCAAGTCATGCATGGACCATTAGCTTCCACCCAGCCATAGCACAGCTAGCCACTGTGCTAAAACGGCTAACCTCCTGTTACCATGGAAAGTATAAGGCTTGGCTTGAGTTAAGGGGTCTTGCTCTTTCACGTGCAAATGCTATTTAATTAAAATGCACTCCAATGGCTCACTACTTCAGTGCAACAGTTGATTTCTGTAAAAGGCAATTCTCAGTCAATGTAAAGAAATGAAAAACAAACAATACATGAATGAAATAAGTAACATTTAATCATTTATTTAATGTACGTATATAGAGGTTTTCATTACAAGAAGATTCTCAACTTAATTTGGCTAAATGAACGCTTGACCTCTGTGACACACAGAGTTTTACATCTAGGAATTTGCATCAGCAGCCTTAGCTGCTGGCCATGTTTGATTCACTCTGTAGCTCAGCCACTTTGACTGTCTAATGAGAGCACATTTGGAGGAAGGCTGACCTTAGCTGGCACCGTATTCCCTATTTAGTGCACTACTTTTGACCAGGTCCCAAAGTGCTTTGGTTAAAAAGAGTGCACTGTATAGGGAATAGGGTACCATTTGGGACTTCCCAGCTTTTACTTTCAAACAAAAGAACTAAACTAAACTACAGAATCAAGAAATTTAAATCACTGTTCAGAGTAGCACTGTCATTAGCAATGATAATGAAAATATTTAAATGTGCTGTTGAACCTCTGATATGAATGGGTGTAATGCATCAATATCTTCTCAGAAGACATTACTGAAGCATTATGTACAGTTGTAGTGGGAAGTTAACATACACTTAGGTTGGAGTCATTAAAACTTGTTTTTCAACCACTCCACAAATTTCATGTTAACAAACTATAGTTTTGGCAAGTCGGTTAGGACATCTACTTTGTGCATGACACAAGTCATTTTCCCAACAATTCTTTACAGACAGATTATTTCACTTATAATTCACTGTATCACCAATCCAGTGGGTCAGAAGTTTACATACACTATGTCGACTGTGTCTTTAATCAGCTTGGAATATTCCAGAAACTGAAGTCATGGCTTTAGAAGCTTCTGATTGACTCAAATGATGTCAATTAGCCTATTGGAAGCCTGGTTCCTCTAGGTTTCTTCCTAGTTTCTGGCCCTTATCAGAGGTCTGTAAGAGATAGTACATGCTAGATAATAGGCTTTATGTAGTCCAATAGGTCTACCACCTGATTCCAAGTGTGAATAGTGTAATTGATGTGTATATAGATATGAATAGTATCATTGATGTGTATAAAGATGTGAAGTGTCATTGATGTGTATATAGATATGAATAGTATCATTGATATGTATATAGATATAAATAGTGTAATTGATATGTATTTCGATATAAATAGTGTAATTGATATGTATATAGATATGAATAGTGTCATTGATGTGAATAAAGATTTGAATAGTGTAATTGATGTGAATAAAGATTTGAATAGTGTAATTGATGTGAATAAAGATTTGAATAGTGTAATTGATATGTATATAGATATGAATAGTGTCATTGATGTGAATAAAGTTTTGAATAGTGTAATTGATGTGAATAAAGATTTTAATAGTGTAATTGATATGTATATAGATATGAATAGTGTCATTGATGTGAATAAAGTTTTGAATAGTGTAATTGATGTGAATAAAGATTTGAATAGTGTAATTGATATGTATATAGATATGAATAGTGTAATTCAGGCCAAAGAGATCAATTACGGTTTCATCAGACCAGAGAATCTTGTTTCTCATGGTCGGAGAGTCCTTTGGCTTTTGGCAAACTGCAAGCGGGCTGTCATGTGCCATTTACTGAGAAGTAGCTTCCGTCTGGCCACTACACTGTAAAGGCCTGATTGGTAGAGTTCTGCAGAGATGGTTGTCCTTCTGGAAGATTCTCCCATCTCCACAGAGGAACTCTGGAGCTCTGTCAGAGTGTCCATCAGTGTCCATTGGTCACCTCCCTGATCAATGTCATTGTCCCCTGATTCCTCAGTTTGGCCAGGCAGCCAACTCTAGGAAAAGTCCTGGTGGTTCCAAGCTCCTTCCATTTAAGAATGATGGAGGCCAGCCACTGTGTTCTTGGTGACCTTCAACGCTGCAGAACAGTTTTGGTACACTTCCCCAGATCTGTGCCTCAAAATCATATCCAATCAATTGAATTTACCACAGATTGACTCCAAACAAGTTGTATAAATTGTTCTTGGACGATCAATGATAACAGGATCCACCGTAGTTCAATGTTGAGTCTCATAGCAAAGGGTCTGAATACTTATGTAAGTAAGGTATTTCTGTTTTATATTTTTAATACAGATTGATGAGGGAGAAAAATAATTGAATCCATTTTAGAATATGGCTGTAAAGTAACAAAATATGGAAAAGGTCAAGTGGTCTGAATACTTTCCGAATGCACTGCAGAATGAAAATTGTGATATATACTGTAATACTCGTTCTATAAAATGCACCAGGTGTCAATCTGTTTCGACATTAGCAGGTACACCATTTTTATAGGTTCACTTGGACAATTGAGACAACTCAGCTGGCTAATGCTGTCACGTTCGTTGTAACGAGGAGACCAAGGCGCAGCGTGATGAGAATACATACCTGTTTTATATTGGACTGTGCAAGCTCACCGGAGACAGTACGCAGAGCCGGCGCAGGATATCCTGGTCCAAGGAGGTATACTGGAGACCAGGAGTGCTGAGTCGGCACCCTCCCTCCTGGCTGGATGCCCATTCTAGCCCTGCCAATGCGAGGAGCCCGAATAGAGCGCACCGGGCAAGAATAGCGTACTGGAGACACCGTGCGTTCCACCGCATAACACGGTGCCTGACCAGTAACACGATCCCCACAGTAAGCACGAGGAGTTGGCTCAGGTCTCCTACATGACTCAGCCAATCTCCTCGTGTGCCACCACCCCAAAAAATAATCTTGGGGCTGCCTCTCGGGCTTCTGTGCTAGCCGTGTACCCTTATATCGTCGCTGTTTCTCCATTCTCCTGTATCCCTCCTCGCACTGTTCCAGTGAATCCCAGGCGGGCTCTGGCACTCTCCCTGGATCAATCGACCACCTCTATCTCCTCCCAGGTTGTCACCCACTCATCCTTCTCCCGGGTCCATTTTTCCACCAAACGCTGTTCCCCCCTTTTATGCTACTTGGTTCTGGTTTGGTGGGTTATTCTGTCACGTTCGTTGTAACGAGGAGACCAAGGCACAGAGTGATGAGAATGCATTCCTCTTTATTAAAGGAAGAACACTAAAACAAACGTGACGCTATAAACACTAGTGCTGACACAGGCAACTATACATAGACAATAACCCACAAAACCAACATGGGCAATGGCAACCTAAATAGGATCCCCAATCAGAGACAACAATAAACAGCTGTCTCTGATTGGGAACCAATTCAGGCCACCATAGACCTACATTTACCTAGACATACCAAAAACCCATAGATATACAAAAAAACCTAGACAGGTGAACAAACACACATACCACCCTCGTCACACCCTGACCTAACCAAAATAATAAAGAAAACAAAGATAGCTTAGGTCAGGGTGTGACAAATGCAGGAACTGACTGGCACCAAACATTTACATGTGTTTTGTCTTGAAATGATAGGTGATGATTGTGCTTGAAAGTTACAATGTAAATATTGTTGGGCTGATGAGATTAGATACATTATTAATAAGGAGCTCCCTGTCAGTCTGTGTTCTTTAAAGATGATAACTAAAGGATATTTCTGTAATCTTTTGTTTTAAATTAACAAATAAAAAATAATAATTTTCAATATATTTATCCATGAAATCAATAG
>NC_088231.1:22014561-22071775 GCF_036934945.1 Oncorhynchus masou masou
GAAAAATCTATTGAAAAGTTATTATTTTATTATTTGTTAATATAAAACAAATGATTACAGAAATATACTTTTGTTATCCTATTTAAAGAACACAGACCGACAGGGACCTCCTTGATGTATTTCATCTCATCAACCCAACAATATTTGGGTTGTCCAGAGCCCTGGATTGAACCTGGGTCTGTAGTGACACCTCGAGCACTGGGATGCAGTGTCTTGGGAGGCCTGGGAAACTAGTATTTTGAATGGGTATTGAATCTTTGGATTTACAAGGAGATTAAAACATACCTGTGTGTGTCTACAAGTCAACCTAGTAACACATTCTCTGTTTGACACGGGCTGTCAGCATGTAGCATTAGACATACTATGTGTAGCATGGAAAAGTGCTGTGATGCTTGTGGAACTTTACATACAAACATAGTTGTTATGTTAAACTTTCCAAGTCAACCTTTGTCTGCAAGCCTTATCAGTTATATGTTATAATTATAATATTATATCAATCTTAAACCAACACCCATAGTGACCTCGACAATGTATTAAAATCTCCTGGTGTTCTATAACAGCTAACGTATTTGGTTGACAGTTGCGATGTCCTGCGTTAAAGGCTAAACTCATTCATGTTGTGCAACAGAATATGCCAAATTAGAGCAGAGCTGTCAAACTCGATTCCTGGAGGGCAATATGTCTGCTGGTTTTAGTTTTTTGTTATTTAACTTCTCTAGGGTAGAGCCCTAGAGCCCTCATTTTGGATGAAAAGCGTGCCCAAATTACACTGCCTGCTACTCAGCCATAAAAGCTAGAATATGCATATATGTAGATTCAGATAGAAAACACTCTGACGTTTCAAAAAATATTTGAATGATGTCTGTGAGTATAACAGAACTCATATGGCAGGCAAAAACCTGAGAATAAATCCAGCCAGGAAGTGGGAAATCTGAGATGAGTGGTTTTTCAACTCTTTGCCTATCGAATACACAGTGTCTATGTGGTCATATTGCACATCCTAAGGCTTCCACTAGATGTCAACAGTCTTTGGAACCGTGTTTGATGCTTCTACTGTGAAGTGGGGCGAATGAGGGGATTGAGTCAGAGATCCACAAAAGCCACGAGAGCTGACCATGCGCGTTCACTGATAGTTGGCTTGCGTTCCATTTGCAATTCTACAGACAAAGGAATTCTCCTGTTAGAACATTATTGAAGATGCATGTTAAAAACATCCTAAAGATTGATTATATGCATCGTTTGACATGTTTCTACGGACTGTAAACGGAACTTTTTGACTTTTTGACTTTCTGCACCTAGTGAGTAAAGCACTCATGAATTTTGATTTCTGGGCTAAATGCGCAAACAAAAAGGAGGTATTTGGACATAAATGATGGACATTATCAAACGAAACAAACATTTATTGTGGTACTGGGATTTCCTGGGAGTGCATTCTGATGAAGATCATCAAGGTAAGTGAATATTTATAATGCTATTTCTGACTTCTGTTGACTACACAACATGGCGGATATCTGTTTGGGTTGTTGGGCTCTCAGATTTTTGGATATAAATATGAACTTTACCGAACAAAACATACATGTATTGTGTAACATGAAGTCCTATGAGTGTCATCTGATGAAGATCATCACAGGTTAGTGATTAATTTTTATCTCTATTTCTGCTTTTTGTGACTCCTCTATTTGGCTGGAAAAATGCCTGTGTTTTTCTGTGACTTGGCTCTGACCTAGCATAATCATTTGGTGTGCTTTCGTCGTAAAGCCTTTTTGAAATCGGACACTGTGGTTGGATTTACAACAAGTGTATCTTTAAAATGGTGTAAAATACTTGTATGTTTGAGGAATTTTAATTATGGGATTTCTGTTGTTTTGAATTTGGCGCCCTGCAGTTTCACTGGCTGTTGGCGAGGTGGGACGCTACCGTCCCACATACCCTAGTGAGGTTAACCTGAAATGGATAACTGGTGATAGGTGTCTCCTCTTTTCAAAGTTGTTTTGCGATTGTGTCTCTCTTTTGAACTACACATGGATTTAGTTTATAGATGTAAATCTATAGACTACATCCATATATCTAATAAATGCCTACATACCTGTTTGGCATCACAATGCAAACCTCTGTAGATACACCCAAGGACAACATGACATGGAAATATCCTCCTCAGTGTGACAGGAATCAAACCTATTAATAGGATTGATGAGGATGTTGGTGATGCTACTGAAGGCTAACTTGCCAAACACAGCATTGGGAAATGCTACATGCTAGCTAATATTTTTTCTTTTTTTCTTGATATGACGCACTAAAGGACAAATATAAATTATTCATATAAAGTATACAATGCTTACTGGTAGACAAAGAATTGTAAAGACATCAAAATGTATCTGCAGAGGTTAATGACAGTGTCTTCTGGGATTAGGTCACTGTTTGCTGGCTGTAGCCTCCTCACATTTTATAGTAGTATAGTATTGAGGTCTGGACGTTTTACCTGCTTTTCAACAAGTAACAGAAGGATACATGTGTAGTTCATCACAAGCATTTATGAAATATCCAAAGAAGAAAAACACCAAGTGTAATATACACACTTTAAAAGCCTTGTACAATGTGGTTAGTATCGGCCCATTTCACTATTAAATACAGATGTTAATGTAATCTATAGTTCTAGCTCTACTAAGAACATTCAGAATGTATTCTTCCACCTTAGTGGGAAGGCATTAAATTGACGCAATTTACATCTATATACACATCAATGACACTATTCATATCTATATACATATTAGTTACACCATTCAAATCTATATACACATCAATTACACTATTCACACTTGGAATCAGGTGTTGGTCTACTGGACTACATACAGCCTATTATATATCCTCTTATCTCTTACAGACCTCTGATACAGGACAGTTTCCCGGCCCTGTGAACGTAAAGGAGGGGCTGCACCAACCCATTGATCACATTGATGGTGTAACAAATGTTTAAGGCAAAAAAACTCTCCATCATTCAAGTAACCTTTTAAAGGGAGAGTTACCTCAAACGGAAGATAATTCACCATCATAGACAACATGATCACCAACATGATCCTGAAGGCCCTCATCTTTATGTTATTTGTCCCCTCCCTCCCCCCTTCCCCCGGCCCGGGACATTTCAGAGCCCTGAGAACTGAGAGGCAGCAGAATAGCTTCAACAAAAACAACACCAGAAACTCACACCAGTAAACAGTTTAAAAAAAATATTCACTCCCAAACATACAGAACAAGCAGGACCCAAGCACCATCAGCCACACGACACCACAACACCCCACCCTGTATCTCAGGGGTTTGTACTTCAGGAAGACCACAGGGTATACCACTGCCAGGTAATGCTCCGCACAGATACAGGACAGGAACAGAGAAAATTAACCTGAAAGGAAAAGCAGCAGCGTTGTGGACAAGATTAGACTCTAAATATTTGCCAGTTATGTGGATGGCATTTAAAAACTCTAGGATTGGTGTGTCCCCCATGAGAAAGTTGAGCTAACGTGCACTAATGTGATTAGCATGAGGTTGTAAGTGACAAGAACATATCCCAGGACATAGACATATCTGATATTGGCAGAAAGCTTACATTTTTGTTACTCTAACTGTACTGTCCAATTTACAGTGTCTATTACAGTGAAAGAATACCATGCTATTGTTTGAAGAGAGTGCACCGTTATGAACTTGAAAAAAACAACCAAAAACAATTAGGCACATTTGGGCGGTATTGATACAACATTTTGAACAGAAATGCAATGGTTCATTGGATCATTCTAAAACTGTGCACATACGGTTCTGACATCTGTTGGCCAAAAACTAAATTGGGCTGGAATAATACATTATGGCCTTTCTCTTGCATTTCAAAATATGATGGTACAAAAACATACAAAACAAATGCATTTTTTTTTTCTTTTATAATCTTTTACCAGATATAATGTGTTATATTCTCCTACATTCTCACATTTCCACAAACTTCAAAGTGTTTCCTTTCAAATGGTATCAAAAATATGCAATTCATTGCTTCAGGTCCTGAGCTACAGGCAATTAGATTTGGATATGTCATTTTAGGCTATTTTTTTTTAAAGGTTCCGATCCTTAAGATGTTTTAAAGCAGTATGCCAAGCACAAAGTAGACCATGATGATGGATACATAGACGGAAAGGTTATTGGCACTTACATTTCAGTGTCCAGAGGAGTAGGAGGAGGCATTTCCCCCAGTGGTGTTCATATCTTTAGAGGAAGCAGCTAAAGAACAGGAAATTTAAGAAAACTAAATAAATCAATAAATACAAGCAGATAGCTAATCAATGAGGTTCACAAGTCATGGATGGAATCATGAATCAGGAATGAGGTCATGGATGGGATCATGGATCAGAGAGGATGATAATTGTGTCTGCACAATTCCAAAAAATGAACACGGGTACACGTGTATCAGTACCGAGTCGATGTGCGGGGAAACGAGGTAGATATGTATATTTAGGTAGAGGTACAGTGACTAGTCAACAGGATAGATAATAAAAGTAGCAGTCATTTATGTGATGAGTCAAAAAGAGTGGGAAAAGAGTGCAAAAAGAGTCCATGAACATAGTCCTAGTAGCTATTTGATTATCTATTAGCAGCCTTAAGGCTTGGGGTTAGAAGCCGTTCAGGGTCCTGTTGGTTCCAGACCCGGTGCATCGGTACCGCTTCCCGTGCGGGAGTGGAGAGAGAAAACAGTCTATGGTGGTTGGAGTCTGACAATTGTTATGGCCTTCCTCTGACAGACTGGTATAGAGGTCCTGGGTCGCAGGGAACTCGACCCCTGTGGTGTGCTTGACCGTACGCACTACTCTCTGCAGCTGTCATACCCTGATCTGTTTCACCTGTCTTTGTGCTTGTCTCCACCCCCCTCGAGGTGACGCCCATCTTCCCCATTATCCCTGTGTATTTATACCTGTGGTCTCTGTTTGTCTGTTGCCAGTTTGTTTTGTTTTGGTAAACCTACCAGCGTTTGTTTGCTGCTCCTGTCTTGCTCCTGTTTTCTAGTCCTTACCATTTTGCCTGCCTTGACCCTGAGACTGCCTGCCGTTCTGGACCTTTTGCACCCTCTCTGGATTACTGACCTCTGCCTGCCTTTGACCTGTTGTTTGCCAGCCCCTGTACCAGAAATAAACTTTTGTTTCTTCGACACTGTCTACATCTGAGTCATACCTGATAGTACCACCTTGCGTTCGGATGCCAAGCAGTTGCCATACCAAGCGATGATGCAGCCAGTCTAGATGTTCTCAATGGTGCAGCTGTATAATTTTTGGGCATTATCTTGCCTTCTTCATGACTGTGTTGGTGTGTGTGTACCATGTTAATTCCTTAGTGATGTGGACACCGAGGAAAACTCCCGTTCAACTCTACTACAGCCCAGTTCATGTGGTTTGATCCTTTCTCTGCCCTCTATTTTCTGTTGTCCGCGATCAACTCCTTTGTTGTTGTAATGGCATCACACTGCCAGGTCTCTGACCACCTCTGTAAAGGCTGTTGCATTGTCGTCGGTGATCAGGCATACCACTTTCGTGTCGTCAGCAAACATAATGTTATTGTTGGAGTCATGTGCGGCCTTGCAGTAGTGGGTGACAGGAGGGGACTAAGCACGCACTGAGGGGCCCCATGTTGAGGGTCAGCGTGGTGGATGTGTTGCTGCCTACCCTCACCACCTGGGAGAAGCCCATCAGGAAGTCCAGGATCCTTTTGCAGAGGGAGGTGTTCAGTCCCTGGGCCCTGAGCTTAGTGGTGAGCTTGGAAGGCGCTGTGGTATTTTATATCACAGCAAAAAGCAGGAAATTCAAGAAAACTGAATAAATGTAAGCATTTGGCTAATCAATAAAGTTCAGTCTTGGAATCATGGATCAAGTATCAGGGGAATTTATATCAATGACATTGTTTATTGGTTAGGAGTTAGGGCTAGGGTTAGTGTAAAGGTTAGGGTTAGGTTAAGGGTTAGGTTTTGGGTTAGGGAAAATAGTCTTTTGAATGGAAATCCCCAAAAGGATAGTAAAACAAACATTTGTGTGTGTCTACATGTCACCATAGTAACAAAGTATGTCTCTGTAGAACACAGTGTCAGCAGGTAGAATTAGACCAACTGATCATGTAATATACACATAAAAAACTTGTTCAACGTGGGTATTATCATCCCATCTCACTATTAAATACATCTATTAATGTTCAAATCAGTTTAGTTCATAAAATAAGTTTTGGAATACTGACTGTCCAAACAGCAAGTTACAAGTGACCAAATTACATTTATGTGTTGTCAGACATCAGCCGTTTGTTGATATGTCTTCTTTAGTTGTCATAGTAACAACTGGTGTGTGCACCGTGGTGTAAGCTGATTGGAGCTCGTTCTTCCTATCACTCAGAAGTTATGCAGTAAACGAAGGTGACAACAATGCCTTCCATTGATGTTTCCCAGTTGCTTTGAATGTTCAAACTCACAGTGTAAGAACACTTTTACGTCCTCAAAGGATAATATGATCCAACTTTCAAACTAGTCCTTTTTGGCTAGCCACAGCAGTCAACTAGTTAGCTATGTAGATGTTCAGCTTTCTAGCAAATTCCCTATTTTATTTGTAAACAAAAGTTGGTCACTTCATTGAGTCACTTCCAACTGCCAATGTGAACAAGGCTTAAGTGGCATCAACTATACAGAAGCTAAGGACAGGAGACTTCCTAACAGTGACGGGGTATAAAAACACACAACAAAATTCAGATATAGTTGTAACGGTATTCGTCGTCTGAAGAAGAGGAATCATCGGACCAAAGCACAGCGTGGTAAGTGCTCATGCTTGTTTTATTAAAACTATAACAAAAATAAACAAGAGAATAACCGAAACAGTCCTGTAAGGTGAAAACACGAAACAGAAATTAACTACCCACAAAAACCAAGTGGGAAAAAGCTACCTCAGTATGGTTCCCAATCAAAGACAAAGATAGACAGCTGTCCCTGATTGAGAACCATACCCGGCCAAAACAAAGAAATACAAAACATAGAAAAAAGAACATAGAATGCCCACCCAAATCACACCCTGACCAAACCAAAATAGAGACATAAAAAGCTATCTACGGTCAGGGCGTGACAATAGTTTCTATTTTAGCAGACGCTCTTATCCAGGCCAGTTAGACGTACTGCCAAATTCTCTAAAATGACATTATGGTACATTTTCTGAACACTACTTCTCTGGCAACATCTCTAGTTGACATTCCTGCAGTTAGCAAGCCAATTGCATGCTCCCTCAACACTTGAGACCACTGTGCACATTTAAGTGGACTTTTATTGTCCCCAGCACAAGGTGCACCTGTGTAATAGTAATAATGTTTAATCAGCTTATTGGTATGGCACACCTGTCAGGTTGGCAAATGAGAAATGCTCAATAACAGGGATGTAAAGAAATCTATACAGAATGTATACAGAGAAATATCGTCTTGGATCTTTTATTTCTGGGATCAACAGTTTAAATTGGTTTAAATGTAATTTCTCTCAATTAAGTCACTTCACTTCAATATCATGGGAAAAGATCTTCCTAACAACAGAGAGAGATACAGAGAGAGGGAGAGCGAGAGAGACAGAGATACAGAGAGAGAGAGAGATATACAGAGAGAGGGAGAATGAGAGAGACAGAGCGAGACAGAGCGAGATAGAGAGTCTGTACCCATGGGGAGGGGAAACACAAACAAGGAAGTGTAAAAGAGGGAGAAAGAGTTAAAAGACTGAATGAATGAATCAGGCTGAATAGAACCATATTTCATAATTAGTGGACTACATTTCACCAGGGCTCCCCCGCTCCACCCTTAGCTCCCACCCTACCTCCCTCACTCCCTCCCTTACCCGGAACCGCACATTCAAACATCACACCTAAACACATGTTGCTCCCGTCTGTAAACTGATGCAGCCCATCACTCTCAGCCTCCCCCACCAAGACACCTGTGTTTCTCCGGTCTATAAACTGATGTCGCCCATCACCGCACTAGATGGACCACACCTGACATGCAAATGTTTTCCACTGATTATGACAACAACAAGTGATGTTTCGTATGGTTGCAGAACTATTCAATGTTGTTTAATTCCATTTCATGACACCAGAATAGTGGGAACTGATCATTGAATATAAGAATAGGAATATTGAAATATTATTATTTTATTTGTTATTGTAATTATGACAATACGCGTACATATTCTTTTTTTATCTTTAAAGCAGACAGACAAGGAGCTCCTTAATAAGTATGTATTTAATCTCATCAAGCCAACAACATTTACAATCTAACTTTCACGAGAAAACTATGTAAAAGCTTGGTACCAGTCTGTTTCTGCATTAGCCAGCTGAATGGCCTGTCTCTCTGCCAATAACATATCACCAGGTCTTTTAACACACGGGTACATTATGGCCAGGATTCAATCCCAAGCTGTGCTATATCCCGCTTGACATTTCCACGTTGAGCCAACATCGGAAGTGTTTATCTTGAATGCCTTATCAGTGAATGTGTTTCCATTGCCTTTAAAAGCTGCATTGTCAACAAGCGCTATTGTTTTGAATCCCGGCCAATATATCACAATACTTTTGCTACATATGGACGATTCCAGTAGTACTTGGGCTGGTTTACACTCTGTGTGGGTACATAAACTGCAGACCTAACATTATCTACACAGAATCTATAGAGTTGGAAATCAAACCATCACTTTCTAGGCTACTGATTAAATTGGAAATATATTTCAACATTATGAATTGGAAAACAATAAAATCAATTTTGAATAATATTATACATTTAAATTCAAAAATTCAAATGAAATATAAAGATATACAGTATAAGACATTTTTAAAGCACTAATGGGTTTAACAGATTTAGACATTTTGTCTTAGAGACCTCTGATACAGGGCAGCTTCCCAACCCTGTGGAGGTAGAGGAGGGGCTGCACAAACCCAGAGATGACAATGATGCAGAAACAAATAGACATTCCTAAAACAAACTCTATGTAGGGGATGTAACTTTTAATCGATAACACCAGTACTAGTGGGAGTTGAGACACCACAGCATACACCAGGATAATCAAAATGATCTTGAAGGCCTTCATCTTAATGCTGTTTGTCCCCTCCCTGTCCCCATCACCTGGCCCTGGACGTTTCAGAGCCCAGAGTACTGAGAGACAGCAGAATGACATCAGAGAAAAATAAATCAGAGACTGGCCAAGGACAGAGTAGTGTGATACTGCAGAAAAGTTCTGAAACAAACATAGACAGCAGGACCCAAGAACCATCAGCCAGACAACACTACAACACCCCACCCTGTATCTTAGGGGTTTGTACTTCAGGAAGACCACAGGATGGACCACCGCCAAGTAGCGCTCTACACAGATACAGCACTGGAACAGGGGACGACTAGAGAAAATGAACCCAAAAGAAAAAGCAGCCGCTTTGTGGATAAGATCAGACTGGACGTATTTGTCAGCTATGCGGACGGCATTAAAGACGCAGAGGAGAATCTCAGACAGGGTCAGGTTGAGAGTGAAGAACTCTGAGGCCATCGACCCTCCGGCTCCAGTCAGTATCAGCCACAGGATGTAGACATTGGTGGGGAGACCCAGGATGATGTTGATTGCATAGGAAGCAGTTAACATGGGGACATAACTTATCACATGGACACCCTGTTCACCCGGATCAATGAGGGAGACAGGAGGAGATGTGGATGTATCATTGAGTGTAGATAAATTCATCTAAACGAAGAACGGAACTGTAATGTGTGAAGATTATTTTGATCTATAAGAAAGGAGACAAAGAGAGAGAGGTGGACAGAGAGAGAGAGAGATAGAGAGTGAGGTAGAGAGAGAGAGATATAGAGAGAGGTAGAGAGAGGTAGAAAGAGAGGGGTAGAGGGGCAGAGAGAGAGAGAGAGAGAGAGAGAGAGAGATAGTGATGATGGGTAGAGAGAGAGAGAGAGAGAGAAAGAGAGAGAGAGAGAGACGGGAGGGAGGATTGTTATACAAGCAGAAAGACACTGCAAAGTATTTCTCTCACAATATTTTCATTCTTTACTTAAATGTGCACATATAATCATGCTATTGCCACTGCAATAGGTTGTTAGTGTTCTTTTACCTGTTTTAAAAATGTAAAAAATCTGTGTACCGTCAACTAGATGTGTTAAAATCACAATAAAGCACACAAGAAACCTGAGGAAGCTAAATTAAGAAAGATAATCTCTAGTTAACATATGCACTACACATGAGCACTTTCTAAACGTGAAGAAATATCAAAATGTGTCCATATATTTTCATAAATTGTTATGTTTTTGTTCACAACTGCATTCATCTATATTAACTGAGATTTAAATTCCAATTTGAAATAATTTAAAAATAAAAATTAAACTACTTAACTCACCTGTAGCCAATTGATGCAGTGTCTCTGTCCTCTGAGGTGTGGTGTGTTGTGTCTGTCACAGGTGCTGGACGTGATAACCTGCAACTAAATATCCAAATCTCTGCGCTACTCTGCCCTGCCACACCTGAGTGCAGTGTCATCTCAACCTGGTGATGCAGACCACATTGCATCCAATATGGCACTCTATTCCCTATAAACGGCACTACCTTTAACCAGTGGCCTAAGGGCCCTGATAAAAATTAGTGCACTATACTGTATAGGGCGCCATTTTAAACGTTGGCCAGAGCATAGACAAGAGCGGTGTCATATTGTAGGCAAATAACAAGCTACATTTGTTTTGTTAAGCTTGCATTGAATTGCCCCTCCCTGCTGCTCACAACCAGCTTCCTTTCCCCCTGTCACAAGCAGAGTTATGGCTGATATAAGATGAAATTGTCTACCTGTTTTTCTTAATTTAACTTATTAAGATTGGAAAACATATTTTTTTGTGAAGTTGACTATGTGTTCCTTATGACGGAATTATTTTACAACATTGCACTACCGAAAAGGCAATCTGTTCATGGAACGACTGTCACCTTTTCCTCAGAGCCCTCTGATACAGGATAGTATCCCAGCCCTGTGGAGGTAGAGGAGAGGCTGCACTAACCCACAGATCACAATGACGGAGATCGAAATGGATAGTGACAAACAACACAACCTGATCAAGGACATTTTACAAAGACATAATTACAATCATAGGCAGGTAGTTCAACATCATAGACACCAGGATAATCAACATGAACTTAAATATCTTCAGAGTATTAAGCTGAGATACATAATAGTTTTAAGATGATCAAACCAAGAATAATTTAGCTATTTGATTTAGATGCTTCGGACCCCCCACAAAAAAAAAAAAATATATATATATATATATATATATATATATATATATATATATATATATATATATATATATAAATATAATTTGATCAAATATAGAATTTGGCCTTTTCTACTATAGCCCATGGAAACACATTGAATAACACTGTAACGATTGTCCTCCTCTTCAGATGAGGAGTATGAAGGATCGGACCAATATGCAGTGTGGTAAGTGTCCATTTTAATTTATTAAAACTGAACACTAAAAAATACACAATAACAAAGTGACTGATATAAATGAATATTGAAACCGTCCCAAAAGGTGCAAACACAAAACAGGAAACAATCACCCACAAAACACAATAGAAAACAGGCTACCTAAATATGGCTCCCTATCAGAGACAACGACTGACACCTGCCTCTGATCGAGAACCATACTAGGCCAAACACATAGAAAATTACCTACAGAACAAAAACTAGAAAAACAACATAGAATGCCCACCCCTACTCACTCCCTACTCACTCCCTGAAGGTCAGAATGTGACAAAATGGCAAAAAAAGACCGTAAAAAATGTATCATAAGGAATAATGTTTAGAAGTGTCTGACCTATATCTATGAGATATAAGAACGCACAGGAATTATGTACAGTGCTAGTCAACAGTTTGTACACACCAACTGATTCAAGGGTTTTTCTTTATTTTTTCTATTTTCTACATTGTAGAATAATAGTGAAGACATAACAACTATGAAATAACACATTTGGAGTCATGTAGTAACCCAAAAAATTGTTAAACAAATCAAAATATAGTTTACATTATAGATTCTTCAAAGTAGCCACCCTTTGCCTTGATGACAGCTTTGCACACTCTTGGCATTCTCTTTACCAGCTTCACGAGGTAGTCAACTGGATTGCATTTCAATTAACAGGTGTGCCATGTTTAAAAGTTAATTTGTGGAATTTCTTTCATTTCATAAATTTGAGCCAATCAGTAGGGGTGGTATACAGAAGATAGGCCTATTTGGTATAATACCAAGTCCATATTGTGGCAAGAACAGCTCAAATAAGCAAAGAGAAATGACAGTCCATCAATACGTTAGGAAATGAAGGTAAGTCAATCTGTAAAATTTTGAGAACTTTGAAATTTCTTTCAAGTGCAGTCGCCTAAACCATCAAGCTCTATGATGAAACTGGCTTTCAAATCAAATCAAATCAAATTTTATTTGTCACATACACATGGTTAGCAGATGTTAATGCGAGTGTAGCGAAATGCTTGTGCTTCTAGTTCCGACAATGCAGTAATAACCAACAAGTAATCTAACTAACAATTCCTAAACTACTGTCTTATACACAGTGTAAGGGGATAAAGAATATGTACATAAGGATATATGAATGAGTGATGGTACAGAGCAGCATAGGCAAGATACAGTAGATGGTATCGAGTACAGTATATACATATGAGATGAGTATGTAAACAAAGTGGCATAGTTAAAGTGGCTAGTGATACATGTATTACATAAGGATGCAGTCGATGATATAGAGTACAGTATATACGTATGCATATGAGATGACTAATGTAGGGTAAGTAACATTATATAAGGTAGCATTGTTTAAAGTGGCTAGTGATATATTTACATCATTTCCCATCAATTCCCATTATTAAAGTGGCTGGAGTTGAGTCAGTGTCAGTGTGTTGGCAGCAGCCACTCAATGTTAGTGGTGGCTGTTTAACAGTCTGATGGCCTTGAGATTGAAGAGGACAACCACAGAGGAAAAGAAGACCCAGTGTTAGTTCTGCTGCAGAGGCTAAGTTCATTGGAGTGATCTGCACCTCAGATTGCAACCCACATAAAATAAATGCTTCACAGAGTTCAAGTAAGAAACACATCTCAACATCAACTGTTAAGAAGAGACTGAATCAGGCCTTCATGGTTGATTTGCTTCAAAGAAACCACTACTAAAGGACACCAAAAATAAGAAGAGACTTGCTTGTGGCAAGAAACACGAGCAATGGACATTAGACCGGTGGAAATCTGTCCTTTGGTCTGAAGAATCCATATTTGGGATTTTTGTTTCTAACCACTGTGTCTTTGTGAGACGCCGAGTAGGTGAACGGATGATCTACGCATATGTGGTTCAAACCGTGAAGCATGGAGGAGGAGGTGTGATGGTGTGGGGGTGCTTTAATGGTGACACTGTCTGTGATTTATTTAGAATTCAAGGCACACTTAACCAGCACTGCTACCACAGCATTCTGCAGCGATACTCAATCCCATCTGGTTTGCCCTTAGTGGGACTATCAAAGACCCAAAACACACCTCCAGGCTGTGTAAGGGCTATTTGACCAAGGAGAGTGATGGAGTGCTGCATCAGATGATCTGGCATCCACAATCACCCATCCTCAACCCAATTGATATGTTTTGGGATGAGTTGGACCGCAGAGTGAAGGAAAAGCAGCCAACAAGCGCTCAGCCTATGTGGGAACTCCTTCAAGACTGTTGGATAAGCATTCCTCATTAAGCTGGTTGAGAGAATGCCAAGAGTGTATAAAGCTGTCAACAAGGCAAGGGTGGCTACTTTTGGTTACAACATGATTCCAAATGTGTTATTTCATAGGTCCTGCCACGTTCTGACCATAGTTCTTTTGCATTTTCTTTGTTTTAGTGTTGGTCAGGACGTGAGCTGAGTGGGCATTCTATGTTTGTGTTTCTATGTTGGGTTTGTTGTTTGGCCTGATATGATTCTCAATCAGAGGCAGGTGTTGGTCATTGTCTCTGATTGGGAACCATATTTAGGTAGCATGTTTTGTGTTGGGTTTTGTGGGTGGTTGTCTTCTGTCTTTGTGTCTATGCACCAGATAGGACTGTTTCGGTTTCTCACATTTGTTGTTTTGGTATTTTGTAGGGTTCACGTTTATGGTCTGAATTAAACATGTTGAACACTAACCGTGCTGCGCTTTGGTCCGATCCTTCGTCCACAGAAGAAAACCGTTACAGATCCACCCTCCTGCTGGACCAAGCACTGTGGTAAGTCAATCCTGGGCTGCCCCTCGGCACCTCAGTACAGTGGGGCCAGTTAGTAGGGTTGCCAACCCTAGGTCGGTGGCGAGGGTCGCTGTTCCTAGGAGGACACTAAAGCGGACAAAGACTATGGTGGAGTGGGGTCCACGTCCTGCGCCAGAGCCGCCCTCGCGGACAGATGCCCACCCAGACCCTCCCCTATAGGTTCAGGTTTTGCAGCCGAAGTCCGCACCTTGGGGGGGGGGGGTACTGTCACGTTCTGACCATAGTTCTTTTGTTTGACCATAGTTATTTTTTGTTTTAGTGTAGAAGAAAGCCGTTACAGGTCCAGCATACATTCCCAGCCGAGCCCTTGGTGAGGACTGTCAATGGCGCAGCCACAGAACTAATGTCTCTCACAAATCTCCGGTGGAAATTAGCAAAACCCAATAAACGCTGAACTTGTTTGACAGTGCTGAGCCGCAGCCAGTTGAACACCACTTCTACCATACACAGCCTTGAGACACGATGTACCGCAGGAAGGAGATCTTAGGAATGTGAAACTCACACTTCCCGGCCTTCAAGTACAAGTGGTGAGAGAGGAACCCGGCACTCAAAATGTCCATTTGGGGTGTTGAATTCTGTCTTCCACTCGTCTCCCTGTCTGATGTGCACCAGATTGTACGCGTTCCGTAAATTCAATTTTGAGAAAACCGTAGCTCCCTGAAGGAGTCTCACAAAAGCTGACGACGTAAGAGGAAGAGGGTTAAGGTTCTTGATGATAATGTTATTTAAACCCCGGTAATCGATACAGCGATGGAATCCCTCATCCTTCTTCCCAACAAAGAAAAACCTGCTCCTGCAGGTGAAGTGGATGGCTGAATAGAATCAGCCGCCAGCGCTTCCTTTATATACCTGTTCATGGCTGCAGTCTCTGGACCTGAGAGAGAACACAGCCCACCTCTCAGAGGAGTGGTGCCAGACAGGAGGTCGATGGCACAATCATAGGACCTGTGAGAAGGTAGTACTTTGTTTTCTGAAGATCTGACCCAGATCCCAGTAATTCCGATGTACGCTGGAAAGATCAGGCTTGTCATGCCCAGCTGGAGGAATAGGAGAGTCAAAAGTCTCCAGACAAGCAGGACTGAAAGGTGTGGAGAGAGTTGCTGGCAGGTTACCTGGCATGAAGGATTCCATTCCAGAACTCTTCCCGGAGGCCAGGCAACTCGAGGATTATGGGTGGAAAGCCACGGATGTCCAAGAATCATGGGAAGCTCAGGCGAGTCCACCAGATGTAACTCAATAAGTTCCACATGGTCATCCAGAACTCGTAGCTGAAAAGGCATGGTGAGTTGCATGACTTTCCCAGACCCTAGGGGTTGACCATCCAGCACAGTGACTGACAACAGAGTGTCCAACTTAGTGAGAGGCAGCCCCTGTTGGCGGGCTAATGTGTGATCCAGAAAACAGAGTCTGTGAAATCAGGAATGTCCAACAGCCCATTGTCCTACTGCAAGTTGGACAGAAGCAAAGTACGTATTGTGTCGGCAGCTGGAGACTATCTGACTCGCCAGTATTCTCCCATCTACTGACGAGTCATCCCGTTTCCCGTCAACTCTGGACAGGAGGCACGGAAATGTCCAGACTGACCACAGTAAAGACAACGTTGCTTGTTAATCCTGTGCCTTCTCTCCAGAGTGGAAAGTCTGGTGCGTCCCAATTGCATTGGCTCATCGGAAGGATATGAAGGAGGCCCAGAGCCGAATTAAGAAATCCCACGGGGTACAGAACCAGCAGACGCAGCACAAGACATAGGAACCAACAAAAATGTACTCCTCAGCGGGGCCCAAGAAAGTCAATGCCATAATCAGCTATGCTCCGGCTGCCCTGACAAATTGCAATGAGTATTTGGGCAGCGTTCCTGCCACTGATGGGGTGATCAAAAACGCTGAGCCCATCCTGAGAGCAAGGAGATGAAGTTTGCCACTCTGGAATGCTTGGTGGAAAACATTGATGCCTGCAGCTCGATGACCAGCAAGCATTGGAGCAAGAACCCACAACATCTCACAGGATGCCCCTCATAGCGCTCCGGTGCCGAGAGATGAGGCTCATGAGGGGAGGCAGACACTGAGCTGGTAGGGAGTGGAGGGTTAGAAACAGCCACAGTTGCAGCAGCCATAGCTCCCATCTGTCCTGTCTGCAGAGCAGCCTCAAGAGTTCTTACATCCTCCGACAATGTCTGTAGGCGTGTCTCATGGCGACCAATCACATTTCCATGGTAGGTGAGAGCCAAATGTAAAATGGTGGAGTTTGGAGTGTTCCTCGGACAACTGAGACATTTCTGCTGGGTCTATTGTGAGAAAAATGCTAGTACGAATACGGACCCAGGCGCAGAGAAACACAGCAAGCAGAGGTAAGGGTAAATCAAGAACATTTAATTTCTTAGAGCTAGGGGTCAGATTTTTTTTTTCTTAAAATAACGTTCCCAAGGTAAACGGGCATTTTCTCAGGCCCAGATCGTAGAATATGCATATAATTTACAGATTAGGATAGAAAACACTCCAAAGTTTCCAAAACTGTCCAAATATTGTCTGTGAGAATAACAAAACTGATTCTGCAGGCGAAAACCTGATGAAATCTAACCCAGTAGTTATTATTTTCTTTTAAAATCTGTTTCCTGGCCCGTCTTTCTTCCATTTAAATGGGTATCAACCAGATTCCTTTTCCAATGGCTTCCTCAGGCTGTGCTCAGGCTGTCCTTTGATTAGTTCCTGCGCGCGAGAGGGGTAGCTTTCCATTTTCTTTCTCTCTTTTAGTGAATAGGTTACGGTCCGGTTGAAATATTATCGATTATGTTGGTTAAAAACAACCTGAGGATTGATTATAAAAACATTTGACATGTTTCTACGAACATTACGGATACTTTTTGGAATTTTCGTCGAACGGAACGAGGCTTTGGTTTTCTGAACATAACGCGCAACCCAAATGGCATTTTTTGTTATAAAAGTAATATTTATCGAACAAAAACAACATTTATTGTGTGACTGAGAGTCTCGTGAGTGCAAACATCCGAAGATTATCAAAGGTAAGCGATTCATTTTATTGCTTTTCTGACTTTCGTGACCATGCTAATTTGGGGCTAGCTATTGTAGCTTTGATTGATACACACCCAAAAGCTTGGATTGCCTTCGCTGCAAAGCATATTTTCAAAATCTGACACGATAGGTGGATTAACAACAAGCTAAGCTGTGTTTTGGTATATATCACTTGTGATTGCATGATTATAAATATTTTTTGTAAAAATTTTGAACGGGATCCATAGCGCAGTGAAGTTATTTAGGACCTCACAGAAAAAAGGTGATATCACACGAACAGACTAAACAAACATGAGCCCTAAGAAAGGGAGCAGGCAAACTGAGGAACTTTAATAACAAGGCAACCAGGTGAACAGAGAGGGAAAATAACACAGGTGAAACCAATAAGAAATAATCAGGGTAAACTGGAAACTAGAAAACAAGGTAATGGTATCCTCCAGTGCTAACCAAAGGAACAACACTCAACAAGACAAACTGACATATTACACATCATATCTGTATACACATCAATTACACTATTCATATCTATATACATATGAATTACACTATTCATCCTTGGAACCAGGTGGTAGACCCATTGGACTATATAAAGCCTATTATCTAGTCTCTATTATCTCTTAGAGACCTCTGATACGGGACAGTTTCCCAGCCCTGTGGAGGTAGAGGAGGGGCTGCACCAACCCAGTAATCACATTGACGGTGAATTCTTAAGGCAAAAAAACTCTCCAACATTCAAATAACATTTGTTACTGCATAAGGAAGATCATTCACCATCATAGCCACCATGAAAATCAAAATTATCTTAAACCCCCTTTCCCCTTCATGTTATTTGTCCCCTCCTTCTCCCTATCCCCCCGCTTCCCCCGGCCCATGACGTTGCAGAGCCCTGAGAATTGAGATGCAGAAAGAATAGCTTCAACAAAAACATCAGAACCTCATCCCTGTAAGCATTAAATACAACATATCTTTCATTCACCAGCACAAAGAACAGACAGGACCCAAGCACCATCAGCCAGACAACACCACCACACCCGACCCTGTATCTCAGGGGTTTGTACCTCAGGTAGACCACAGGGTGGAACACTGCCAGGTAGCGCTCCACACAGATACAGCACTGGAACAGCGGACGGCCTGTCATTAGAAAACCGTAAGAAAATACCATGATGTACGAGGCAACGATGTTGGGGTGGTGTAGCCAGATAAAATACATGATAGCTGAAAGGCAGAAGAGGATCTCAGAAACAGCCAGGTTGAGAATGAAGAACTCTAAGGCCATCCTCCCTTGGGAGACCCAAGATGAAGATGATTGCGTAGGAAGCAGTGCTGATTGATTGATCTTGGAACAAGTAGGCAGCACATTTATTTTCAGGCAGGGAAGAGTTTGCAGCTGAGGTTGACTTATTCATCTTTTCACTTGGTGCAGTTTTGATGTGTGATGGAAGCTGAGAGAGAGAGAGGAGAGAGAGGAGAGAGGTGGAGAGAGAGAGAGAGAGAGAGTCTTGACCAAAACCAAGGAAGTGGGAAAAGAGTTTAAGACAGGATTTTTATTTTTTTACCTTCCTTTATTTTACTAGGCAAGTCAGTTAAGAACAAATTCTTATTTTCAATGACGGCCTAAGAACAGTGGGTTAACTGCCTGTTCAGGGGCAGAACGACATATTTTGTACCTTGTCAGCTCGGGATTTGAACTTGCAACCTTTCAGTTACTAGTCCAATGCTCTAACCACTAGGCTACACTGCCGCCCCGAATGAATGAATCAGTCAGTCAGTGGTTCCATCCCAGATGGCACCCTACTTCCTATTTAGTGCACTACTTTTCACCAGGGCTCCCTCGCTCCATCTCTAGCTCCAGTCCTACCTACCTCCCTCTCTCCGTCCTCCTTCCCTCCCTCACCCAGAACCACACTCTCAGACACCCCCACCAAAACATGTCTTGCTCCCATCTGTAAACTGATGTTGCCGATCACCTCACAAAATTTACCACACCTGACATGCAAACGTTTTACACTGGTTGTTATGACAACACTAAGTGATGTTTGAAGAGAATGTGTCATGCTGTGTAGAATGTATTATGGATGGATAGGGCCCTGAGTTTTCCAAACGCAGTAAGGTGAAATGCGCAGAAAAGACTCATGGCCCTAGTTACACAATATGATGGTCAGTTCAGAACTATTGAGTTTTATGACACCATTATAGCTGGAACATGCCATTGATTTCAAGGATAAATATATTGAAATATGATTATATTGTTTCCCACAACAAAACTGTCAATCTGTTTCCTTAGATCCATCCGTAAGTCACACTCAATATCTCAGACAACACTGTCCCGATTATTTTTTTTTAAACGTGTGTGAATGATGTGTCTTGCCATAGAGGTTTTACAGAATGACACTGATTGACCCAAGGGGTATTCATTCATACTGCATCATTCATGGGGGACTACATGTTTACTGTTACCTATTTTAATCATGGTTAGTGATACACCCTGCAGACATATGAGACAGAACTGACTTACCAAGCTGTCACCAAGCTCTCATTGAAATGTTGATTATTATAATTCTCTATATTATTTATAAAACATATACAGTAGTCATATGCCGTACTTTATTTGTTCTCTTTAAAGAAGACAGACAGACAGTGAGATCCTTAATACCTTAATACGTTTTTATTGAATCATATCAACTTCCACAATGTCTACTCTGTAACTTTCAAGCACAATCATCATCCATTATTTCAAGAGAAAACTAATGCAATTGTTTGGTGCCAGTCTGTTTCTGCATTAGCCAGCGGAAATGTCCTTCTTGACATTTAAAGGTCATTTGCATTTTAATGGACACGTGCAGCATTTACCTTGAATGCCATCTTTGCAAAATCAGTACCATTGCTTTTAAATGCTGCATTGTCTACAAGCGCAATTGGATTTTATCCCAGTTTATATATATCAACATTTTCAATGCTACATATGGATGATTTGAGAAGTTGTTGGTCTAGAATACACTCTTTGTGAGTACATAAACTGCAGACCTAAAATGATCAAAACAAAACCTAGGGGATATCAAATCAACACTTACTACAGATTACATTGGAAATACATTCAAATACATTCAGATGAATTGGAAAACAAAATGTGTCCACATAGAGAGGACGCTGGTTGAGAGAATGCTAAGAGTGTGCAAAGCTGTCATCAAGGCAAAGGGTGGCTACTTTGAAGAATCTCAAATATAAAATATATTTTCTGCAATGTAGAAAATGAAGAAAACCCCTTTTGACTGGTACTGTGTATATATATATAATTGCTACATATGGACAATTAATTTTCTTAGGCTGGTTTAAACACTATGTGGATACATAAAGTGAAGACCCAATATTATCAAAACAAAATCTACAGGGGAGAAATCTGATTACTTTGAAAATACATTCAAACATAATTAATTGGAAAGCAATACAATCCATATTTAAAAAGGTATACATTTTAATTTAAAAAAATGACTACGGAAAAACATAGAACATAAAAAATAATGACATCTACTATATTGTTAAGGCTCTAATGTGTTGAAGAGATTTTACATTTTTGTCTTAGAGACCTCTGATGCAGAACATTTTCCCAACCCTGTGGAGGTAGAGGAGGGGTTGCACAAATCCAGAGATGACACTAATGCAGAAACAAATGGCCATGCCTGTAGAAAAGTCCATTGCAGGAATGTAACTTTTAGTTGATATCATCAATACTGTTGGGATTTGAGACACAGTAGTATACACCAGGATAATCAAAATAATTTTAAATGCCTTCATCTTAATGCTGTTTGTCCCCTCCCTGTCCCCATCCCCTGGCCCTGGACGTTTCAGAACCCAGAGAACTGAGAGGCAGCAGAACGACATCAGCATAAAATAGATCAGTGACTCGCCAAGGATAAAGTAGACGAACACTGGTGAAAAGCTCTCAAACACACAAAGACAGCAGGACCCGAGAACCATCAGCCAGCCAACACTGCAACACCCCACCCTGTATCTCAGGGGTTTGTACCTCAGGTAGACCACAGGGTGGACCACTGCCAGGTAGCGCTCCACACAGATACAATACTGGAACAGGGGACGACCGGTGTTAAAGAAACCAAAAGAAAATGATGCAAGATATGCAAGTGCAGATGTAGAAATGTGATTGTTGACAAGGACAATGACTGAAAACACGCAGAAGAGGACCTCAGACACAGCCAGGTTGAGAGTGAAGAACTCTGAGGCCATCGTCCCTCCCACTCCAGTCAGTATCAGCCACAGGACGTAGACATTGCTTGGGAGACCCAGGATGATGTTGATTGCATAAGAGGCAGTGTAGAGGGATGTGCTTTGTGCATAGAGAGCAGCTACCGAAGAGCTGTTTGTTTCTGAGATGTTCATGTCTTCACCTTCTGTACTGGTATTTGGGGTTTCAATATTCTACAACAATAAAGAGCTGTCACCAGGATTTGTTCCTGTTGGAATGCAACAGAAATACATTAATTAATCAACCATGAATCAATCAAAGGTACCAAGGTTGGATTCATTTCCATTTCAACTCAGTCAATTCAGGAAATTCATCAATACCAGCACAAACTACTTAAGTCGTTTTTGGGGTATCTGTACTTTACTTTACTATTTTTGTTTTTTGACAACTTTTACTTCACTACATTCCTAAAGAAAATTGTCACGCCTTGGTCATTGTATTTTGTGTTTTCGTTATATATTTGGTTAGGCCAGGGTGTGACATGGGTTTATGTATTGTATTTTCGTATCGGGGTTTGTAGTATTTGGGATTGTAGCTGAGTAGGGGTGTGTGTTAAATAGGTTTGGCTGCCTGAGGCGGTTCTCAATCAGAGTCAGGTGATTCTCGTTGTCTCTGATTGGGAACCGTATTTAGGTAGCCTGGGTTTCGCTTTGTATTTCGTGGGTGATTGTTCCTGTCTCTGTGTTAGTTTCACCATTCAGGCTGTAATAGGTTTCACGTTCCGTTTTGTTGTTTTTGTATTTATTCGTTATTTCATGTATAGTTTCGTTATTTGTTTTCACTAATAAACATGAGTAACAAACACGCTGCATTTCGGTCCAACTCTCTTTCGACAAACGAAGAACGTCGTTACAGAATCACCCACCACACACGGACCGAGCAGCGTGTCAACAGGCAGGAGCAGTCCAAAGAGGAGCAGCCCAAAGAGGAGCCGCGTATTAAGGATTTCTGGAGATGGGAGGAAATCCTTGACGGGAGAGGACCCTGGGCTAAACCAGGGAAGTGTAGCTGCCCAAAGGTGCAGCAGGCGAAGAGGAAACAGGAGCTGGAAGGAAAAGGACCCTGGGCTCAGCCTGGTGAATATCGCCGCCCTAAGGAGGAACTAGAAGCGGCTGAAGCGGAGAGGCGCTGGTATGAGGAGGCAGCACGGCGACGTGGATGGAAACAGGAGCAGCCCAGAATGGAGTACAGTATGGATATTATGACGTGGGAAGAAATAGACAGGTGGGCGGCCGACCCAGAGAGAGTGCCGGAGCCCGCCTGGGATTCGCTGGAGCAGTGGGAAGAGGGCTATAGGAGAATGGAGTCGATAAAAAAGACACGGCGGCGCAGAGCGAAGCCCCAAAATTTATTGGGGGGGGGGGGGGCTATCAGGGAGTATGGCTGCGTCAGGTAGGAGACCTGCGCAAACTCCCTGTGCTTATCGGGGGGCTAGAGAGACCGGGCAGGCACCGTGTTATGCAGTGGTGCGCACGGTGTCCCCAGTGCGGGTGCATAGCCCGGTGCGGTATATTTCAGCTCCGCGTATCGGCCGGGCTAGATTGAGCGTCGAGCCAAATGCCATGAAGCCGGCTCTACGCATCTGGTCCCCAGTGCGTCTCCTTGGGCCGGCTTACATGGCACCAGCCTTGCGCTCGGTGTCTCCGGTTCGCCTACATAGCCCAGTGCGGGCTATTTCTCCTCACAGCACTGGCAGGGCAACCGAGAGTATTCAACCAGGTAAGGTTGGGCAGGCTCGGTGCTCAAGAGCTCCAGTGCGCCTGCACGGTCCGGTCTATCCAGTACCACCTCCACACCCCAGCCCTCCGGTAGCAGCTCCCCGCACTAGGCTTCCTGTGCGTGTCCTCGGCCCAATACCACCAGTGCCAACACCACGCATCAGGCCTTCAGTGCGCCTCGCCTGTTCAGCGCAGCCAGCGCTTTCTCCCTCTCCTGCGCTGTCGGAGTCTCCCACCTTTTCAGCGGTTCTAGAGCCTTCCTCCTCTACAGCGCTGCCGGAGCCTCCTGCCTGTTCGAAGCTTCCAGATCTGCCAGTCTGCAAGGAGCAGCTAGAGCTGCCAGTCTGCAAGGAGCTGCCATTCTGCACGGAGCTGCCAGTTTGCATGGAGCAGCCAGAGCTGTCAGTCTGCATAGAGCAGCCAGAGCTGCCAGTCTGCATGGGGCAGCCAGAGCTGTCAGTCTGTTTAGAGCAGCCAGAGCTGTCAGTCTGCATGGAGCAGCTAGAGCTGCCAGTCTACATGGAGCATCCAGTGTTGCCAGCCTGCATGGAGCAGCTAGAGCCGCCAGTCTGCATGGGGCAGCCAGAGCTGTCAGTCTGCTTGGAGCAGCCAGAGTTGCCAGTCTGCATGGAGTTGCCAGTCTGCATGGAGCTGCCAGTCTGCAAGGAGCTGCCAGTCTGCATGGAGCAGCTAGAGCTGCCAGTCTGCAAGGAGCTGCCAATCTGCAAGGAGCTGCCAGTCTGCATGGAGCAGCTAGAGCTGCCAGTCTGCAAGGAGCTGCCAGTCTGCATGAAGCAGCCAGAGCTGCCAGTCTGCAAGGAGCTGCCAGTCTGCATGGAACAGCCAGAGCTGCCAGTCTGCCTGGAGCAGCTACAGCTGCCAGTCTGCAAGGAGCTGGCCAGTCTACATGGAGCAGCTAGAGCTTCCAGTCTGCAAGGAGCTGCCAGTCTGCATGGAGCAGCCAGAGCTGCCAGTCTGCATGGAGCAGCCAGAGCCGCCAGTCAGCATGGAGCAGCCAGAGCCGTCAGTCAGCATGAAGCAGCCAGAGCCGTCAGTCTGCCAGGATCTGCCAGTCAGCCAGACTCTTCCAGATCTGCCAGTCAGCCAGACTCTTCCAGATCTGCCAGACAGCCAGACTCTTCCAGATCTGCCAGACAGCCAGACTCTTCCAGATCTGCCAGTCAGCCAGACTCTTCCAGATCTGCCAGTCAGCCAGACTCTTCCAGATCTGCCAGTCAGCCAGACTCTTCCAGATCTGCCAGTCAGCCAGACTCTTCCAGATCTGCCAGACAGCCAGACTCTTCCAGATCTGCCAGACAGCCAGACTCTTCCAGATCTGCCAGACAGCCAGACTCTTCCAGATCTGCCAGTCAGCCAGACTCTTCCAGATCTGCCAGTCAGCCAGACTCTTCCAGATCTGCCAGACAGCCAGACTCTTCCAGATCTGCCAGACAGCCAGACTCTTCCAGATCTGCCAGACAGCCAGACTCTTCCAGATCTGCCAGTCAGCCAGACTCTTCCAGATCTGCCAGTCAACCAGACTCTTCCAGATCTGCCAGTCAACCAGACTCTTCCAGATCTGCCAGTCAACCAGACTCTTCCAGATCCGCCAGTCAGCCAGACTCTTCCAGATCCGCCAGTCAGCCAGGATCCGCTAGTCAGCCAGGATCTGCCAGATCTGCTAGTCAGCCAGGATCTGCCAGTCAGCCAGGATCCGCCAGTCAGCCAGGATCTGCCAGATCTGCTAGTCAGCCAGGATCCGCCAGTCGGCCAGGATCTGCCAGTCAGCCAGGATCCGCCAGTCAGCCAGGATCCGCCAGTAAGCCAGGATCAGCCAGTCAGCCAGGATCCGCTAGTCAGCCAGGATCCGCCAGTCAGCCAGGATCTGCCAGATCTGATAGTCAGCCAGGATCCGCCAGTCAACCAGGATCTGCCGGATTCATCTGCCTGGCTGGGCTTCTTCTCGGTACTGGGCTTCTCAGTACTGGGCTTCCTCTCAGTACTGGGCTGCCTCAGTCCCGAGCTGCCCCTCAGTCCCGAGCTGCCCCTCAGTCCCGAGCTGCCCCTCAGTCCCGAGCTGTCTCAGTCCCGAGCTGTCTCAGTCTGCCCCCTCAGTCAAGAGCTGCTCCTCAGTTTAGTGGGGATATGGGTGAGGACTATTCGGCCATGGTCGGCGGCGAGGGTGAATCATCCCAGGACGCGAAGGGGAGGAACAATGACATTTATGAAGTGGGGTCCACGTCCCGAGCCGGAACCGCCACCATGGACAGACGCCCACCCGGACCCTCCCTATGGTTTTGCTGTGCGTTCGGGAGTCCGCACCTTAGGGGGGGGGGTTCTGTCATGCCTTGGTCATTGTATTTTGTGTTTTCTTTATATATTTGGTTAGGCCAGGGTGTGACATGGGTTTATGTATTGTATTTTCGTATCGGGGTTTGTAGTATTTGGGATTGTAGCTGAGTAGGGGTGTGTGTTAAATAGGTTTGGCTGCCTGAGGCGGTTCTCAATCAGAGTCAGGTGATTCTCGTTGTCTCTGATTGGGAACCGTATTTAGGTAGCCTGGGTTTCGCTTTGTATTTCGTGGGTGATTGTTCCTGTCTCTGTGTTAGTTTCACCAGTCAGGCTGTAATAGGTTTCACGTTCCGTTTTGTTGTTTTTGTATTTATTCATTATTTCATGTATAGTTTCGTTATTTGTTTTCACTAATAAACATGAGTAACAAACACGCTGCATTTCGGTCCGACTCTCTTTCGACAAACGAAGAACGTCGTTACAAAAATAATGTACTTTTTGATCCATACATTTTCCCTGACACAAAAAAGTAATTCACACACTTATCAAGAGAACATTCCTAGTCATCCCTAGTGACACTGATCAGGATGACTCACTAAACACAAATGCTTTGCTTGTAGTCTGGCTATTGGTAAAAATGTAAAATAAAGAAGAATGTGCCGTCTGGTTTGCTTAATATAAGCCATTTGAAATTATTTAAACTTGTACATTTACTTCTGATACTTAAGTATTTGTTTGCAATTAAATTTACATTTGATACTTAAGTATATTTAAAACCAAATACTTTTCGACTTTTACTCAAGTAGTATTTTACTGAAAAAAATGAGAAAAAGTCAGCAACCTTCCCACTAGCCATGATTGGCTGAGATAATGAGTGGGCAGGACATTACGAGAGATGAGTTTGGATTGGTCTGCCAAATAGTGCTTGTCTGTCTATTGGAGCTGGTCAGTATGTTTAGGTAATCGTGTTGAACGCTGCTTTTTTTATGTATTGTGTAGTAAACCTACATAAACCTAATGTCAAGTTTAAGTGTCCTGTTACCTAATTTATGTTAGCTGGCTGGCTCGTTAGTGAACGTTATGTGTATGCTCTCCACTTTCTGGATGACCGAGTTTTGAAATCAGTGGAAATCGAGTGTGATAGCTAAGGAGATGGAGGAGTCTGGATTTCATCATCAAACTAAGGGCTACCATGCATTGCATCAGACAGGAGATGCGTCCAACCATGATGTACACTGGTGAGATGTTCAGATATTACATGTTCCTAATTTTGACAGAAAGTAGTTTCATTTCAATTGTACTGTTAGCTAGCTAATGTTAGCTGGTTGGGTCACTAGCTAAAATTATGTATATTGTCACGTTCTGACCATCGTTCGTATGTGTTTTCCTTGTTTTAGTGTTGGTCAGGACGTGAGCTGGGTGGGCATTCTATGTTGTGTGTCTGGTTTGTCTATTTCTATGTTTGTCCTGATATGGTTCTCAATCAGAGGCAGGTGTTAGTCATTGTCTCGGATTGGGAACCATATTTAGGTAGCCTGTTTTGTGTTGGTTTTTGTGGGTGATTGTTCCTGTCTCTGTGTTTGCACCAGATAGGACTGTTTAGGTTTTCGCACGTTTATTGTTTTTGTTAGTTTATTCATGTATAGTGTCTTTATAAATTAAACATGAATAACCACCACGCTGCATTTTGGTCCGCCTCTCTTTCACCAGAAGAAAACCGTTACATACATGATCTTATTCTTCGTATCTCAGACACAATTGCTTGACTAGTTATAGCCATAGAACCTGGTTGGTTAGCTACCTGCAGATTCATGCATGGTGGTAACGTCATGAGTTGTGAATATGGTCCATTGTTTAGCTAGCTAGCTAGCTACATGTCTTAACATAAGTCTCCACTCTAATTTTGACAAAGTATTTTCATTTCAAGTTAAAGTGTACTGTTAGCTAGCTAGAAAACGTAGCTGGCTGGCTTGCTTGCTAACATTATGTGATGCGTTGGGATTCATTGTTTACCTAGCTAGCTATCTAGCTACATTTCTTAACAAAAGATTCTCGTCTTAGTGTGCCAGACCGCAGAATAGCTCATGAATTTTTGAACGCTCAACACCCATTGAATATGTCAGGTGTCAGTAAACGTCGGCAACAACCGTAATACAGTTTTTGCCAGCAGCACAGTTACAGTCACCAACACTCTGGAATAACATGGAGAAAACCCTAACAAGCTCTGCTAAAGCGAGTAAAATGGTCAGAGTGGGGTGATCTCTCATTATGTGTCTGGAAATAGCTAGCCAATGTTAGCGAGTTAGCTTGGGTGCTTGATAGTAGTTGTAAGGTCAGAGCTTTCGCAACATCCTCACAACAACCCTACTGATTGGCCAGAGCATCCAGTGTGCGTTCTGAACACGAAACGCTCTGAATATATTAACAGACATTCTGACAGCACAGTTGAAATCACCAACGCTCTGATAACATAAAGGTCTAACCAGCTCTGCTAGGGCGAGTAATGTTCATTGAGCTTTTCTCTCTCTTAGATTTCTGGAAGTAGCTGGCAAGTTAGTATAGAATGGTTGGATCAACCCTTAAATAGATGGATGGGGCTAAGGCTTAAGAGGGTGTGAACAATGCTGAATGGGTGTAGACAAAGGGGGGCTCTCCAATAGCAGTACCAAAACATTGAAAACTCACTCAAAAGTGAGTTTACAAGTTGATCAACTTTCAAAGCGGAATTACTTTCCCATTGTTTCCTCAAATGCAGTGCATATACAATTTTGTAGCTCTGAGCCTTTACTTTTATCCAATGTAAAAAAAAATATTTTTAAAAACAGAAATTCACATGTTGCTATGTAAGACTGAATCCAGGCGGTGAGTCACATCTTCCACCACTGAAAATAAGTAACTCTGGGTCCTTGAAAATATACAGTGGGGAGAACAAGTATTTGATACACTGCCAATTTTGCAGGTTTTCCTACTGCAAATGAATGACTTAAAAATCATACGATGTGATTTTCTGGATTTTTGTTTTAGATTCCGTCTCTCACAGTTGAAGTGTACCTATGATAAAAATATTACAGACCTCTACATGCTTTGTAAGTAGGAAAACCTGCAAAATCGTCAGTGTTTCAAATATTTGTTCTCCCCACTGTATGTATTATTTTTGTTATTATTAATATTATTATTATTATTAATAAAATTGCATGTTATTGAATTTACTTACTCAATGTCTTATTGAACACATCTAATGATATTATCTAAATTCAACAAATCTAACATATAGTATATTCTCTTTGGTTCTTATTAATTAAATCAGAAAGAACGTTAGAGAGAAAATGATCTAACCTGAAGATATGATGTTCTCTTCTTGCCTGAAGGTGAAGGGATGACGTTAGGTTGACAAGCAGAAACAGGTGTGCAGACATTAACACACCTTCACTCAGTCTGTCAGTGAGTTTGTTCTGCATCACACACACTACAGTACCTCCGTCCCTCTCTTGCTCAATCACTCACTCACTCCCCCCATACCTCCCGCCCGCCCGCCCTCCCTCCCTTTCTCCCTTTCTCCCTTTCTCCCTCACCCATAACCACAACCTCAGCCACACCCACCAAGACACCTGTGTTGCTCCCATCTATAAACCGTGGCTGCCCTTCACCCCACTTAATGGACCAAACCTGACATGCAAATGTTTTCCACTGGTTATGACAACACTAAGTGATGTTAAGTATGATTTAAGAGAATATGCCGTGCTGTGTAGAATGTGTTCTGGATGGATGGATAGGGGTCTGATTATTCCCAAACCAAGTCAAAGTTCAGGAAAAACTAATGGCCTGAGTTACACAATATGGTGGTCAGTGTAGAATTATTTAATGTACATTTTATGACACCATTTTAGTTGGAACTACCCTTAGATTTTAAGGACTAATATATTGAAATAAGATTATTTTATTGCCTACTCTATAAAATAGGTGTGGTGGAATCTTGATCTGTCTCCATCCGTCTTTCTGTTGGTGACACGCGATATCTCAGACACCACTGTCCCGATTTTGATGAAACTTGGATGAATTATATGTCTTGCTTTAGACAACCGGTATTTAAAAAAATGGAATGATGGTGGTGCTATTAGAACAGATTTCAAATCCAAACTTTGAAAGGAAATGCCTCTCACCCCGTTTGACCAAAAGTAATGAGATGAGTTACGTAGGTCCCTCCCCTCACAAGGAACGAAGGTACGCCATCATGAAGTTTCTGCTATTTTGAATTCTGTGAAAAACACTTCAAACACTACTCTTCTGTCACCAAAATACTGATCTGCACAAAACCAACTATGGACAAATGTTTCTCATCACAATATTTTCCAGAACAGCACCTAAAACAACATGGCTGCTATTGACCAATAAACATTCACATGGGTGTGCATATAAATCAGTCAAGGATATTGCTTTATAACACAATTTGGTAGACATTTTGTGAACACTGTCAAGACTCAACATATGCAAAACATTCATACTGACCACACGGTTGCAATATAACTGGCACATGATTATATTTCTTGATCTGTTTGTCTAGGAGTGCTGAAATTTGGCACACATGGTCAGGGATGTGAGTCTAGCTAACCCAAACTATATCTCAGACACCACTGGACCGATTTTGATTAAACTTGGGTGAATGATGCGTCTTACCACAGAGATCTGTCATTTACACAACTAAATTGATTGGCCCAAGAGGGTTTGCTACATAATTTATGGGGGACTACATGTTTACTGTTGCCTATTTTGATCATGGGTAGTGATAGATCCAGCAGTCATGAGAGACATAACTTCATTACCAAGCTGTCACCAAGCTCTCTGTCTCACAACACTGATTGTAGAGGTTGTGTGGAGGACATTGTCCTTTTTCTGAAGCTTATAACTTTCTTACTTCTATTTTCATGGTGGAGGCTTAAACATTGATATCGTCCCCCATGATGAATTCAGATGTGGGACTATGGCTCTGTCTCTGTCCGTTCGTACGTTAGTCACACTGCAATATCTCAGACACCACTGGCCAGATATTTATAAAACATGGGTGAATGATGCATCTTGCATTAACAATAAAGTATTTACAAAATTACATTGAGAAGCTCAAGAGGGGCGCTATAGTAATCAGTTGAAATTACAAACTTTGCTTAAACATATCTCCTGTCCCATTTGTGCTACAATTTCTGTCACTAATTGCCCCTCGTGGGTCACAACATGTTTATTGTTGCCTTGTTTGATATTATTATTATTGTTATTTTTTATTATACATATACAGACATATCCTTTAAGTATCACCTTTAAAGAAGACAGACATACAGGAAGTTACTTACAGTTGAAGTCAGAAGTTTACAAACACTAAGGGTGGAGTCATTAAAACTCGTTTTTCAACCACTCACATTTCTTGTTAACAAACTATAGTTTTGGCAATTAGGACATCTGTCGGTTAGGACATCTACTTTGTGCATGACACAAGTCATTTTTCCAACAATTGTTTACAGATGGATTATTTCACTTATAATTCACTGTAAGTTTACATACACTAAGTTGACTGTGCCATTAAACAGCTTGGAGAATTCCAGAAAATTATGTCATGGCTTTAGAAGCTTCTGATAGGCTAATTGGCATAATATGAGTCAATTGGAGGTTTACCTGTGGATGTATTTCAAGGCCTACCTTCAAACTCAGTGTCTCTTTGTTTGACATCATGGGAAAATCGAAAGAAATCAGCCAAGACCTCCAAAAAAGATGGTAGACCTCCACAAGTCTAGTTCATCCTTGGGAGCAATTTCCAAACACCTCAAGGTACCACGTTCATCTGTAGAAACAATAGTACGCAAGTATAAACACCATGGGAACACGCAGCCATCATACCGCTCAGGAAGGAGACTTGTTCTGTCTCCTAGAGATGAATGTACTTTGGTCTGAAAAGTGCAAAACAATCCCAGACCAACAACAAAGGACCTTGTGAAGATGCTGGAGGAAACAGGTACAAAATGATCTATATCCACTGTTAAATGAGTCCGATATCGACAAAACCTGAAAGAACGAAGCCACTGCTCCAAAACCGCCATAAAAAAAGCCAGACTACGGTTTGCAACTGCACATGGCAACAACGATCATACTTTTTGGAGAAGTGTCCTCTGGTCTGATGAAACAAAAATTGAAATATTTGGCCATAATGACCATCGTTATGTTTGGAGAAAAAGGGGGAGGCTTGCAACCCGAAGAACATCATCCCGAACGTGAAGCACGGGGGTGGCAGCATCATGTTGTGGGGGTGTTTTGCTGAAGGAGGGACTGGTGCTCTTCACAAAATAGATGGTTTCATGAGGGTGGAAAATTACGTGGATATATTGAAACAACATCTCAAGACATCAGTCAGGAAGTTAAAACTTGGTCGGAAATGGGTCTTCCAAATGGACAATGATCCCAAGCATACTTCCAAAGTTGTGCCAAAATGGTTTAAGGACAACAAAGTCAAGGTATTGGAGTGGCCATCACAAAGCCCTGACCTCAATCCCATAGAAAATGTATGGGCAGAACTGAAAAGGTGTGTGTGTTTACAACCTGACTCAGTTACACCAACTCTGTCAGGAGGAATGGGACAAAACTCACCCAACTTCTTGTGGGAAGCTTGTGGAAGGCTACCCAAAATGTTTGACAATTTAAATGCAATTCTACCAAATGAGTGTGTGTAAACTTCTGACCCACTGGGAATGTAATGAAAGAAACTAAAGCTGAAATAAATAATTCTCAATACTATTATTCTGACATTTCACATTCTTAAAATATAGTGGTGATCCTAATTGAGATAAGACAGGAAATTTTTACTAGGATTAAATGTCAGGAATTGTGAAAAACTTCCAACATCAGCTGTACAAGTGGTACCGGTACCGAGTCAATGTGCAGGGGTACGGGTTAGTCACAGTAATTAAGGTAATATGTACGTGTAGGTAGGGGTAAAGTGGCTATGCATAGATAATAAACAAATACAAATTTGAATAAATACAAATAAGGGGGTCAATGTAAATAATACAGGAAGCCATTTGATTAATGGTTGAGCAGTCTTATGGCTTGGGGGTAGAAGCTGTTCAGTGTCCTGTTGGTTTACGACTTGGTGCATCGGTACCACATGTCGTGCGTTATAGCAGAGAGAACAGTCTATGACTTGGGTGGCTGGAGTCTGTCAATTTTTTGGGCTTTCCTATCACACAGGTTGGTATAGAGGTCCTGGATGGCAAGGAGCTCGACAAAGACCTAGGGAGATTTACCTTGCGAAGAGGGCACACATTGGTAGATAGGTAGATAAAATAGGTAAAATAATCAGATGTTGAATATCCCTTTGAGCATGATGAAGTTATTAATTACACTTTGGATGGTCTATCAATACACCCAATCAATACAAATATACAGGTGTCCTTCCTATCTCATTTGCCAGATAGGAACGAAACTGCTCAGCGATTTCACAATGCGGTCATTTATGATTTTCAAACAGTTACAGACTTTAATGGTTGTGATATGAGATAACTGAGGCTGGCTCACCAACAGCGTAGTTACTCCACAATACTAACCTAAATGATAGAGTGAAAAGGAGGAAGCCTGTACAGATTAAAATATTCAAAAACTTCCATCCTGTTTGCAAAAGGTACTTTAGCATTAC
This sequence comes from Oncorhynchus masou masou, assembly GCF_036934945.1. NCBI lineage: Eukaryota > Metazoa > Chordata > Actinopteri > Salmoniformes > Salmonidae > Oncorhynchus > Oncorhynchus masou. The sequence goes on from NC_088231.1 coordinate 22,047,865, forward strand.
TGCAAATCATTTGGCAAGAAATGTAATAATTGCTTTGTTTGGGGCACATCTAGCACAAATCACCACTGAGTACCACTCTTCATATTTTTTCAAGCATGGTAGTGGCTGCATCACATTATGGGATGCTTGTCATTGCTAAGGACAAGAGAGTTTTTTAGGATGAAAATAAGTGTTATACAGCTAGAAGCATAGGCAAAATCTTAGAGGAAAACCTAATTCAGTCAATTTTCTAACAGACACTGGGAGACAGATTTTGTCTTTCAGAGGACAATAACATAAACCACAAGGCCAAATCTACACTGGAGTTGCATACCAAGATGACATTGAATGTTCCGAGCTTCAGTTTTGACTTAAATTGTCTTAAAAATCTATGGTGCCATCGATAAAATGCAATTGTGCCACCATGGAGCGCTCTGTTCACAAAGTGGACATCAGCAAACCGCTCGCCCACACAACGCCATACACCTGGTCTGCGGTTGTAAGGCTGGTTGGACGTGCTGCCCAATTCTATAAAAACAACGTTGTATGGCGTATGGTAGAGAAATTAACATTAAATTCTCTGGCAACAGCTCAGTTGACATACCTGCAGTCAGCATACCAATTGCACAGTCCTTCAAAACTTGAGACATTTGTGGCATTGTGTTCTGTGACAAAACTGCACATTTTTGAGTGGCCTTTTATTGTCCCCAGCACAAGGTGCACTTGTGTAATAATCATAATGTTTAATCTACTTATTGATATGCCACACCTGTCAGGGGGATGGATTATCTTGAAAATTGAGAAATGCTCACTAACACAAACACATTTGTGCACAACATTTGAGAGAAATAAGCTTTTTGTGCATATGGAACATTTATGGGATATTTTATTTCAGTTCATAAGACATGGGAACACTTTACATTTCTATTTTTGCTTTCTATTTTAATTTCTCTCTCTATTGAGTCAATTATTGTCTATATCATGGGAAAAGAGCTTTCTAACAAAATTAAACATATCTACAATGGAGAGACAGAGATAGAGAGTTTGTGTGAGAGACAGAGATAGAGAGTGAGTGTGAGAGACAGAGATAGAGCGTGAGTGTGAGAGACAGAGATAGAGAGTGTGTGTGAGAGACAGAGATATAGAGTGTGTGTGAGAGACAGAGATAGAGAGTGAGTGTGAGAGACAGAGATAGAGAGTGTGTGTGAGAGACAGAGATAGAGAGTGTGTGAGAGACAGAGATAGAGAGTGAGTGTGAGAGACAGAGATAGAGAGTGTGTGTGAGAGAGAGAGAGAGAGAGGGGGGGGGGGGGGTCTGGACCAAAAACAAAGAACTGGGAAAAAGAGTTAAAAGACAGGAATGAATCAGTCATTCAGTGGTTCCATCACAAATGGCACCCTACTTCCTATTTAGTGCACTACTTTTGACCAGGGCTCCCTCGCTCCATCTCTAGCTTCCGCCCTCCATCCCTCATCCGGAAGCACACCGTCAGCCACCCCCACCAAAACATCTCTTGCTCCCATCTGTAAAATGATGCTGCCCATGACCTCACTAGATGGACGACACCTGACATGCAAATTTTTCCTCTGATTATGACAAGTGATGTTTAGTATGGTTGAAGAGAATATGCCGTGCTGTGTAGAATGTGTTGTGGATGGTTATGGCCTAGTTACACAATATGGTGATCAATGCAGACGTTTTCCATTTTATAAAGCCATTGTTGCTGGAACTGCCCATTGGTTTTAAGTGTAAACGTATTGAAATAAGATTATTTTATTAGTTATTATAATTATTGTTGTTATTTATAAAAAAAATATATATATACAGACATACTTAATTTTTCCTTTTTAAAGAAGACAGACAGACGGGGAGCTCCTTCATGAGTGTGTATTAAATCACATGGCAAGAATATCTACATTGTAACTTTCAATGACAACAATGAACAACCATCATTTCAAGAGAAAACACATAAATGTTTGGTGCCAGTCTGTTTCTGTATGAGACAGCGGAATTGTCTTTCTCTCTGCCAATAAAATATCACACACAAGTTGAAACAGAATCACACCAGGTCTATTTACAAACAAGTACATTAAGGCCAGGATTGAATGCAAACCCATGCTACATCAAGAATGATGTTTAAAGGTAAATTATAATTGAGCCGACTTCTGCAGGGTTAACCTTGAATGACGTTTCCACCAAACAGGTAACATTGCCTTTAACAGCTGCATTGTCTACAGGCGTGATCGAATTGAAACCCGGCCTATATATCAACATGTCAATGCTACATGTGGACGATTTAGGAAGTTATTGCGCTGGGTTTACACTCTACGGTATGTGGGTACATAAACAACAGACCCAATATTATCAAAACAAAATCTACAGGGGGAAAATCAAACCGTCACAATAATTCGTAGATAAAATATGCACTACAAATTATCACTTTGTAAACATGAAATTTCAGAATGTGTACATATATTTTTTAAATGCCAATATTCAGATTAAAATATATTGTTTTCGCCATCTTGTGTTTTTGTTCAAAAGCTACATCAATCTATATCAATTGAGATTTCAATTCAAATGAAAAAACTATTTAACTCACCTGCAGCTTATTGATGCAGTGTCTGTCCTCTGACGTGTGGTATATTGTGTCTCTCACAGATGCTGAAACAGATGACCTTATACTAAATATCCAAATATCTACCCTGCCCTGCCTTGCCGCAACTGAGTGTCCTGCCATCTCAACCTGGTGATGCAAACCACTGTGCATCCAAAATGGCACCCTATTCCTTATAAAGTGTCCTGAGGCCTATGGGCCCTGAACAAAATTAGTGTTCTATACTATAGACGTTGAGCACAGTACAGATGAGCGGTGTCATATTGTAGGCAAATAAGTTCAAATGTTTTGTTAAGCTTGCATTAATTTGCCCCTCCCTCATTTACCCCTGTCACAAGGGTAGTTATGGCTGATTTAAGATGAAATGGTCAACCCTGTAACTTTAATTGTACACTTTTATAGTCCTTTCTCTTAATTTAACCTCTGAAATTGGAAAACATTTTCTTTTTACTTGAACATGTGATCATTATGACAGAATATTAAAATGAGGTTAAATATTTCTTTCCAAAAAATTACACTTCCCAAAAGGCAATCTATTCATGGAATGACTCAGTAACCTCTTCCTCAGAGACCCCTGATACAGGGCAGTGTCCCGGCCCTGTGCACAAACCCACAGATTACAATGATTCATTAAAGACGACTACCTCATGAATCTGGATGAGAGATTTCCAAGAGTGTGCAAAGCTGTCATCAAGGCAAAGGGTGGCTACTTTGAGGTATCTAAAATCCAAAATACATTTAGATTTGTTTAACTCTTTTTTGGCTACATGATTCCAAATGTGTTATTTCAGAGTTGTGATGTCTTCACGAATATTCGATAATGTATAAAAAAGTAAAAAATAAAGAAAAACCCTTGAATGAGTAGGTGTTTCGAAACAACTGTATTTTGTAACTATTTTATTTAACCTTAATTTAAGCAGGAAGTCATTCCGAGCCCACAATATCTTTTGCAGATTTATTCCCTGCATGAACAGATCAATAAACAATAATTACATTATGCATTTCAACAGGTATATACACATCAATTAAACAACTCACCATTGGAATCAGGTGGTAGGACTACTGGACTACATAAAGCCTATTATCTGGCCTCGATTATCTCTTAGAGACCTCTGACACAGGACAGTTTCCTAGAACTGTGGAGGTAGAGGAGGGGCTGCACCAACACAGTAATCACACTGATGGTCAAACCAATGTTTAAGGCTAACGAAAACACTCCAATGTTCATATAACCTCTTAGAGGCAGAGTTACCTCAGATGGAAGATAATTCATCACCATAGACAACATGATAATCTAAATGATCTTCATGTTATTTGTCCCCTCCCTCTCCCCCTCCCCCGGCCCGAGACATTTCAGAACCCTGAGAACTGAGAGACAGCAGAATAGCTTCAACAAAAACAACATCAAACTCAACCCAGTAAACGTACATTTTAAATTTATTTTACTCCCAAACATAAAGAACAGACAGGACCCAAGCACCATCAGCCAGACAACACCACCACACCCCACCCTGTATCTCAGGGGTTTGTACTTCAGGAAGACTACAGGGTGAACCACTGCCAGGTAGCGCTCCACAGAGATACAGCACTTGAACAAGGGACAGCCTGTCATTGGAAAACCATAAGAAAATACCATGATGTACGTGATAACTGTTGTGGGGTGCTTTAGCCAGACAAAATACAAGATGGAAGACAGGCAGAAGAGGATCTCAGACACGGCCAGGTTGAGACCGTAGAATTCTGAGGACATCGTCCCTCCTCTTCAGTCAGTATCAGCCACAGGACATAGATATTGGTGGGGAGAACCAGGATAAAGTTGATTGCATAGCAAGCAGTGCTGATTGATTGGTCTTGGGACAAATAGGCAGCAAATGGATATCTAGGCAGGGAAGAGTTTGTAGCTGAGGATGAAGTATTCATATGTTCACTTGGTATAGTTCTGATGTGTAATGGACCTGAGAATTGACATTTAAATAGCCTTTTAAAGTGTTTAATCAATAAATATTTACAATATAATTCCTATGAGATATTCATATCAATCATACATAAATTATACTATGCAGACATTTTGTCTGCTATGAAATATCTCAGAATTCCAGAACATGTACTGAAAACAATGTGGAAAACCACAGAAGTGAACTGAATACTTTTTCTTCGGCAACAATACATATTTTTAAGAGAAAAAAATAACAATTTTAGACCTTAACCGATGGAGCTCTTCTCTCTACTGGAAAGTCTGTTACAACAACTTAATGCTGGTTCATAAACAACAGACACAGCATAACACAGGCAAAACCTATGGAATTGGAGGTGGTACTTCCTCACCTTATCCAATGAGACTTAGTTTTTTCCCCATTCAAAACATTTTCCAAGTCAGGTATAGTGGGCCCAGCTTGTACACCTGTGAGTCACAAACAGGTGCAGCAGGTCATTACACCTATGCAAAAGATTGTGTTTGTCAGGACCTAATGACCATACACAGTCTATGATTGATTGAGGAGGTTTTGTAAGTGACTGCATCTAGGGACATGAGACTTCCTAACCATGTTAGATATAGTTTAGGAAGTGTATATTCAATCAGGCAGATCCAAAATTAAGGATTACGCATATGGATTGAAATGATTTACATTTAGGGCTAATGTTAGTGGTTAAGGTTAGGCATAGGGGGATGGGGATGGGTGTAGCATAATGGATTAGCTTTAGGGCTAAGGTTAGGTCTGGGTTTCGGGCTAAGGTTAGGTTTGGGTTTACGGTTAGAGTAAAGGTTAAGGTTAGGATTAGGGGGATTGGTGTAATGTAAGGGGTGAAACTTAGAGCAAAGGTTGTGGTTAGGTTTGAGTTTAAGGTTAGCTTAAGGGTTAAGTTTCGGCAATATAGGGTTAGTGTAACCCCCATTCGGAACCACACTAAATCTGCCAGTCATATACAGTATATTAACTACCTATAATTTAGTTATCTCTCCATTCCATATACTGTTAATAAGCTATGTACAGTACACATGGGTACACGTCCTGTTGATGTGGATCTTGGGAGCTTAACCTGCTTGGGACAGTGCAATATTCTGGCCATTAAGCCCTTTATTTAACCCCAGAGTCATATGAACTCATGAATTGTCATGTCTTGTTATGTCTGTTCTTGTCCTTTCTCTTCACTCTGTCTCTCTCTGCTGGTCTTTTTAGGTTACCTTCTCTGTCTCTCATTCTTCAGCTGTTCTACATCTCCCCTAACTAGCTCATTCACTCTTTCCCCACCTGTTCTCTCTTCCCCCTCTGATTAGGTCTCTATTTCTCTCTCTGTTCCTGCTACTTTCAGTGTCTGATTCTTGTTTGTGTTTTTGATGCCAGAAGCAAGCTGTCGTCCCGTTTGCTTCCACCTTGTCCTATCCTGTCGGAGTCTGCCTGGCAGGTGCATCCTGCATTATACTACGTTCTTTTGTTCCATTGACTACGTTGGAAGAGGATTTATGCCATTCCTGTTTTTCATTAAAGAACTCTGTTTTCTGTTAAAACCGCTTTTGGGTCTTCACTCAAGTACATAACAGAAGAATCAGACCAAGAATGGACCCAGCGGCTCCGGACCCTTTTCACTCCGCCGTCGAGATCCAGGAGCGATGCTAGGCAGACACGAGGAGGAATTGTCTGCTGCTCGACATGCCGTTGAGACCCTGGCCGTCCAAGTCTCCGACCTCACAAGACAGGTTCACCAACTCCACCTCGATCCACCGCCCACTTCCAGGGTTTCCGAGTCTCCGGAGCCCAGGATCAACAACCCGCCGTGTTACTCTGGGGAGCCCACTGAGTGCCGCTCATTCCTCACTCAGTGTGATGTGGTGTTCTCTCTCCAGCCCAACACTTACTCCAGGAGCGCAGCCCGCATCGCCTACGTCATTTCTCTCCTTACCGGACGGGCGCGTGAGTGGGGCACGGCAATCTGGGAGGCGAGGGCTGAGTGTATTAACCAGTATCAGGACTTTAAGGAGGAGATGATACGGGTTTTTGACCGTTCTGTTTTTGGCGAGGAGGCTTCCAGGGCCCTGTCTTCCCTATGTCAGGGGAATAGATCCATAACGGATTATTCTATTGAGTTTCGCACTCTCGCTGCCTCTAGTGACTGGAACGAGCCGGCTTTGCTCGCTCGTTTTCTGGAGGGTCTCCTCGTCGAGGTTAAGGATGAGATCCTCTCCCGGGAGGTTCCTTCCTGTCTGGACTCCTTAATAGCTCTCGCTATTCGCATAGAGCGACGGTTTGATCTTCGTCGCCGAGCTCGTGGAAAGGAGCTCGCGTTCTCCGTTGCTCCCCTCCACATCACTGCCACCTGCCGCATCACTGCCACCCTCCTCCGCCGGCTCGGATGCTGAGCCTATGCAGCTGGGGGTATCCGCATCTCGGCCAAGGAGAAGGAACGGAGAATCACCAATCGCCTCTGTCTCTACTGCGGCTCCGCTGGTCATTTTGTCACCTCATGTCCAGTAAAAGCCAGAGCTCATCAGTAAAGGAGGGCTACTGGTGAGCGCAACTACTCAGGCCTCTCCTTCTGGATCACGCACTACCTTTCCGGTCCATCTCCGCTGGCCCGGTTCATCTGCTTCCTGCAGTGCCTTGATAGACTCTGGGGCGGAGGGCTGTTTTATGGACGAGACCTGGGCTCGGGAACATGACATTCCTCTCAGACAGTTAGGGAGCCCACGGCCTTGTTCGCTTTAGATGGTAGTTCTCTCCCCAAGATTCAGCGTGAGACGCTGCCTTTAACCCTCACTGTCTCTGGTAATCATAGCGAAACCATTTCTTTTTTAATTTTTCGTTCACCTTTTACACCTGTTGTTTTGGGTCATCCCTGGCTAGTGCGCCATAACCCTTCTATTAATTGGTCTAGTAATACTATCCTATCCTGGAATGTTTCTTGTCATGTGACCTGTTTAATGTCTGCTATCCCTCCTGTTTCCTCTGTCTCTACTTCACAGGAGGAGCCTGGCGATTTGACAGGGGTGCCGGAGGAGTATCACGATCTGCGCACGGTGTTCAGTCGTTCCAAGGCCACTTCTCTCCCTCCACACCGGTCGTATGACTGTAGTATTGATCTCCTTCCGGGAACTACTCCCCCGGGGTAGATTATACTCTCTGTCGGCTCCCGAACGTAAGGCTCTCGAGGATTATTTGTCGGTTTCGCTCAACGCCGGTACCATAGTCTCCTCCTCCTCTCCCGCCGGAGCGGGGTTTTTTTTGTTCAGAAGAAGGACGGGTCCCTGCGCCCATGCGTGGATTATCGAGGGCTGAATGACATAACAGTTAAGAATCGTTATCCGCTTCCTCTTATGTCTTCAGCCTTCGAGATCCTGCAGGGAGCCAGGTTTTTCACCAAATTGGACCTTCGTAACGCCTACCATCTCGTGCGCATCAGGGAGGGGGACGAGTGGAAGACGGCGTTTAACACTCCGTTAGGGCACTTTGAATACCGGGTTCTTCCTTTCGGCCTCGTTAACGCTCCAGCTGTCTTTCAGGCACTAGTTAACGACGTCCTGAGAGACATGCTGAACATTTTTTTTCGTTTACATGGACGATATCCTGATTTTTTCTCCGTCTCTCTCGATTCATGTTCAGCACGTGCGACGCGTCCTCCAGCGCCTTTTGAGAACTGTCTTTATGTGAAGGCTGAGAAGTGCATTTTTCATGCCGCCTCTGTCCCTTTTCTCGGTTCCGTTATTTCCGCTGAGGGCATTAAGATGGATCCCGCTAAGGTCCAGGCTGTCATTGATTGGCCCGTTCCTAAGTCACGCGTCGAGCTGCAGCGCTTTCTGGGCTTCGCTAATTTCTATCGTCGTTTCATCCGTAATTTCGGTCAGGTGGCAGCTCCCCTCACAGCCCTTACTTCTGTTAAGACGTGCTTTAAGTGGTCCGTTTCCGCCCAGGGAGCTTTTGATCTTCTTAAGAATCGTTTTACATCCGCTCCTATTCTTGTTACACCTGACATCTCTAGACAGTTTGTTGTTGAGGTTGACGCGTCAGAGGTGGGCGTGGGAGCCATTCTTTCTCAGCGCTCTCTCTCTGACGGCAAGGTCCATCCTTGCGCGTTTTTCTCTCATCGCTTATCGCCGTCAGAACGTAACTATGATGTTGGTAATCGCGAACTGCTCGCCATCCGCTTAGCCCTAGGCGAATGGCGACAGTGGTTGGAGGGGGCGACCGTTCCTTTTGTCGTTTGGACTGACCATAGGAACCTTGAGTACATCCGTTCAGCCAAACGACTTAATGCGCGTCAGGCTCGTTGGGCTCTGTTTTTCGCTCGTTTCGAGTTTGTTATTTCTTATCGTCCGGGCTCAAAAACACCAAGCCTGATGCTTTATCTCGTCTCTTCAGTTCTTCTGAGTGACCCCGAGGGGATTCTCCCTGACGGGCGTGTTGTCGGGTTGACTGTCTGGGGAATTGAGAGGCAGGTAAAGCAAGCACTCGCTCACACTCCGTCGCCGCGAGCTTGTCCTAGGAACCTTCTGTTCGTTCCCGTTCCTACTCGTCCGGCCGTTCTTCAGTGGGCCCACTCTGCCAAGTTAGCCGGCCACCCCGGCGTTCGGGGTACGCTCGCTTCCATTCGCCAGCGTTTCTGGTGGCCCACTCGGGAACGTGACGCGCGTCGATTTGTCGCCGCTTGTTCGGTCTGCGCGCAGACTAAATCTGGGAACTCTCCTCCTGCCGGCCGTCTCAGACCGCTTCCCATTCCCTCTCGACCGTGGTCTCACATCGCTTTAGATTTTATCACCGGACTGCCTTCATCAGCGGGGAAGACAGTTATTCTTACGGTTGTCGATAGATTCTCTAAGGCGGCTCATTTCATTCCTCTCGATAAGCTCCCTTCTGCTAAGGAGACGGCTCAGATCATTATCGAGAATGTTTTCCGAATTCATGGCCTTCCGTCTGACGTCGTTTCCGACAGAGGCCCGCAGTTCACGTCTCAATTTTGGAGGGAGTTTTGCCGTTTGATTGGGGCTTCCGTCAGTCTCTCGTCCGGCTTTCATCCCCAGTCTAACGGTCAAGCCGAACGGGCCAATCAGACTGTTGGTCGCATTTTACGCAGTCTTTCTTTTCGTAACCCTGCGTCTTGGTCAGAACAGCTCCCCTGGGCAGAGTACGCCCACAACTCGCTTCCCTCGTCTGCTACCGGTCTATCCCCTTTTCAGAGTAGCCTCGGGTACCAGCCTCCGCTGTTCTCATCTCAGCTCGCCGAGTCCTGCGTCCCCTCCGCTCAGGCTTTTGTCCAGCGTTGCGAGCGCACCTGGAAGGGGGTCAGGTCGGCACTTTGCCGTAACAGGGCGCAGACTGTGAGGGCCGCTAATAAGCGTAGGACCAAGAGTCCTAGATATTGTTGCGGGTCAGAGAGTATGGCTCTCCACTCAGAACCTTCCCCTTAAGACAGCTTCTCGCAAGTTGGCCCCGCGGTTCATTGGTCCGTTCCGTATTTCTCAGGTCATTAATCCTGTCGCAGTGCGACTTCTTCTCCCGCGCTATCTTCGTCGCGTTCACCCGGTCTTCCATGTCTCCTGTGTTAAGCCCGTTCTTCGCGCCCCCGCTCGTCCCTCCCCCCATCCTTGTCGAGGGCGCACCCATCTACAGGGTTCGTAAGATTTTGGACATGCGCCCTCGGGGCCGTGGTCATCAGTACCTAGTGGATTGGGAGGGGTACGGTCCTGAGGAGAGGAGTTGGGTTCCCTCTCGGGACGTGCTGGACCGTTCGCTGATCGATGATTTCCTCCGTTGCCGCCAGGTTTCCTCCTCGAGTGCGCCAGGAGGCGCTCGGTGAGTGGGGGTACTGTCATGTCTTGTTATGTCTGTTCTTGTCCTTTCTCTTCACTCTGTCTCTCTCTGCTGGTCTTTTTAGGTTACCTTCTCTGTCTCTCATTCTTCAGCTGTTCTACATCTCCCCTAACTAGCTCATTCACTCTTTCCCCACCTGTTCTCTCTTCCCCCTCTGATTAGTTCTCTATTTCTCTCTGTTCCTGCTACTTTCAGTGTCTGATTCTTGTTTGTGTTTTTGATGCCAGAAGCAAGCTGTCGTCCCGTTTGCTTCCACCTTGTCCTATCCTGTCGGAGTCTGCCTGGCAGGTGCATCCTGCATTATACTACGTTCTTTTGTTCCATTGACTACGTTGGAAGAGGATTTATGCCATTCCTGTTTTTCATTAAAGAACTCTGTTTTCTGTTAAAACCGCTTTTGGGTCTTCACTCAAGTACATAACATGAATACCATTTTTCTGTCTCCAGTAGGAAGGAAATGACAGGTTGTTTGAGCGTTAGCCGTTCCGTTAGACCTCCAGTCATTGCACTAACGCTAGTTAGCATTGTTTCACAAAACTTCCTCTAACTTCCTTCATACTGGATGCAGAGACATAACAATGGTATCCATCAATCATTTAAGGAACCTAGTAAGAAACCTAGAGAGGAGACAGGTTCTGAGGGGTGGTCAGTCCTCTTCGGGATGTGACGGGTAGAGATTATAACAGAACATGGCTAAGATGTTCAAACGTTCATAGATGACCATCAGAGTCAGATAATAATAATCACAGTGGTTGGTAGAGGGTGCAACATGTCAGCACCTTAGGAGTAAATGTCAGTTGGCTTTTCATAACCGATCATTCAGAGTTAGAGACAGCAGGTGCTATAGAGAGAGAGAGTTGAAAACAGGAGGACCGGGACAAGGTAGCGGGTTTGGGGAACAGGTCAGGTTTCCATAGCCGCAGGCTGAACAGTTGAAACTGGACCAGTAGCATGACCAGGTGGACTGGGGACAGCAAGTAGTCATCAGGCTAGGTAGTCCTGAGGCATGGTCCTAGGGCTCAGGTTCTCCAATGAGAGAGAGAGAAAATTAGAGGGAGCATACTTAAATTCACACAGGACAAGAAAAGCAGAAATACTCCAGATATAACAGATTCACCCTGGCCCCCGATGCATAAAATATTGCAGCATAAATACTGGATGTTGAGACAGGAGGGGTCGGGAGACACTGTGACCCCATCTGACGATACCCCCGGGCAGGGCCAACCAGGCAGGATATAACCCCACCCACTTTGCCAAAGCACAAACCCACTAGATGGAAATCTTCAATCCACCAACTTACTACCCTGAGTCAAGGCAGAGTATAGCTCACGAAGATCTCCCCCACAGCACAAACCCGAGGGGGGCGCCAACCTGGACAGGGGGATCCCGTCAGTGACTCAACCCACTCAAGTGACTTACCCCTCCAAGGGATGGCATGGAAGATCACCAGTAAGCCAGTGACTCAGCCCCTGTAATAGGGTTGGAGGGAGAGAATCCGAGGGAAAGAGTGGAACCGGCCAGACAGAGACAGCAAGGGCAGTTCGTCACTCCCGTGCCTTTTTGTTGACCTTCACACCCCTGGGTCACACTGCACTCAATCATAGCACCTACTGAAGAGATACGTCTTCAATAAAGGCACCACAACAAACCTGCCAAGAGAGGGCCGCCCACCAAAACTGGCAATGAGGGACCTGGCAATGAGAGCATTAATCAGAGAGGCAAAAAAGAGACCAAAAATAACCCTGAAGGAGCTGCAAAGCTCCACAGTGGAGATTGAAGTATCTGTCCACAGGACCTGTTCAAGCTGTATAATCCACAGAGCTGGGCAAACCCAACACCTCTCATAACCCTGAGAACACCAATCGCACAGTGAAGTATGGTGGTGGCAGCATCATGCTGTGGGGATGTTTTTCATTGGCAGGGACTGGGAAACTGGTCAGAATTGAATTCCCTAGATACAGGGAAATTCTTGAAGGAAACCTGTTGACTTTGTGGGGGTGAATAGTTATGCATGTTCAAGTTTGCAGGTTTTTTGTCTTATTACTTGTTTGTTTCACAATAAAAAAAGCATTTAGGCTTTATTTTCTTACGGCAGTTGTGCCGTTTGGTATTTGAGTTTAGGAGTAGAGGTTTCTCCTCCATGTGTAGCGCTTTCTTCCCTGTGTGTGTGGCAACCTCGTTTGGGCGTGTTTCAGTCCCATGTTGTAGTTGAGTTGGGACTGCTCAATAAACATTTTTGCCACTGGGATTTCCTTGCTCTCCTGCTCCAGCACCAGAATAACATACATTCAAATAAGAACATAATTACTCCCAAAATCGCATAATATATAACATTTAGGCTCTTTGCCAGCATAAAAGTAAGGCAGAACCCGATCACCAACCAGACTAACCCAGAACATGCCACCTTGAAATCTGAGGAGTTTGTACTTCAGGAAGACCACAAGGTCGACCAACGCCAGGTAACGTTCAAAACATATACAGCACTGGAACAGGGTTGTAACAAAGATGAGAAAACCAATACAGAATGTTACTAAAGCTGGGAGAGAGGGAATATATCTGATAACTATCAGCCACAGGGCTTACATTTTGATGGGGAGACTGAGGATGAGGTTGACTGAATAGAACGCAGTGCAGATAGAAGATGCATGCTCTGCACAGCTAGAAAGAACAGAGGAAAAGTAGGAATCGTCCAGCTTTTTGCCAAGCTCAGTTTGGAAGTAACAGCTTTGACGTCCAACTATGTATATATACATGAGCGAGAGAGAGAGATTATTATATCATATGTGACGGACCAGCTCAATTCATCCTTATGTAGCAACATTTGAAATTGTGTTTATTACACTTGATAAAAGTAAAGACACAGAGCGACAAAATGGTATATAACACAATACTGTTGAGGAACAATGGGAAAGTAATTTTGCATTGAAAGTTGATAAACTCACTTTTGATTAAATGGCCTTTTAATGTTTTGGTACATACTGGAGAGCCCTTCTTTGTCTACACCCATTCAGCATTGTTCACACCCTCTAAAGCTTTAGCCCCATCCATCTATTTAAAGGTTGATCTGAATGTACTAACAGCAGACATCTATGTGAGAGAGAACAGCTCACTGAACATTACTCGCACTAGCGAGGAGAGGCAGAAGGAGCGGCCTACTGGTCAGACTTAGAGGGCAAGCACACCATCCACCGCTTCCGAGCATATTACTCAAAAATATCCAATCTCTAGATAACAAGGTGGACGAAATTAGGGCACGAGTTTCCTTACAGACATCAGAGATTGTAACATCCTCTTTTTCACGGAAACATGGCTCACTCAGGATATGTTGTCAGAGTCGGTACATCCACCCAGTTTCTTCACGCATCACGCCGACAGAAACAAACATCTCTCTGGTAAGAAGAAGGGCAGGGGTGTATGCCTTATTATTAACGACTCATGATATAATCATAACAACATACAGGAACTCAAGTCATTTTGTTCACCTGACCTAGAATTCCTTCCAATCAAATGCCGACCACATTATCTATCAAGAGAATTCTCTTCGATTATAGTCACAGCCTTGTATATCCCCCCAAGCAGATACCTTGATGGCCCTGAAAGAACTTCCCTGGACTCTATGTAAACTGGAAACCATATATCCTGAGCGTGCATTTATTGTAGCTTGGGATTTGTTTTTTAATGAATCTGAAAACAAAGCTCCCTAAATTTTTACAGCATATCGAGCTGGTAGCATTCTGCATTTTTGCTACTCTAACTTCCTCGATGCATACAAAGCCCTCCCTCGCCCCTCTTCGGCAAATCTGACCATGACTCCATTTTGTTGCTCCCAGCCCATGCTCAGGTCTATCCAACGCTGTTCCGACCAATCGGATTCCACGCTTCAAGATTGCTTTCATTACGTGGACTGGGAAATGTTCCAGGTAGCCTCAGACAACAACATTGATATATACGCTGACTCGGTGAGCGAGTTTGTTAGCAAGTGCATCGGTGATGTTGTACCCACTGTGACTATTAAAACCTTCCCTAACCAGAAATCTTGGATTGATGGCAGCATTCGCGCAAAACTGAAAGTGCGAACCACCGCTTTTAATCATGGCAAGGCGACTGGAAACATGACCGAACAGTGTAGCTATTCCCTCCACAAGGCAATCAAACAAGCAAAGCGTCAGTATAGAGACAAAGTAGAGTCATAATTCAACGGCTCAAACATGAGACGTATGTGGCAGGGGTGAACAGTCAAACAAGGATTACAAAAAGAAAACCAGCCCCACCGCGGACATCGGCGGCATGCTCCCATACAAATTGAACAACTTCCTTGCTCGCTACAAAGGAAAAGTGTGAACGAAATAAGCACGACAACTGAAATCTACCGTCAAACTCTAGGTTTATTTATAAACACACGGTAATGGGGGAGCAGGAAAAGGGGCTGAGCTGGACCCAAGGAAAGAAACAATAAGTATTCAAAAACACCCTAAGCTAGACTAGCCTACTTTAACAACAGCTAACTAACTAACCAAAAATACAGTGGGTGGTCCGCCCAGTTCTAACTAGTGTATTTAACAAAGTTCACCTACGGGTAGTGTATGCCCATGGGCGACTTGTCTTGGTTTCCCCCTTTTCCACCAGCAATCAAACACAAACACCATAACCAAAAACAATACTCACAGGTGATGACAAAGTGCTATGAGGTGCTTAAACAAAAGAGAGGTTACGACACAAAGCGAGAGTGAAAAACAGAGACCTACAGACATGGCATTTACAGAGAGATTGAGCTGAGCTGATCTGGGCTCTAGAACAAACAAATGATGGGGTTTTTAAACCATGGGGAAGGAACTGTGATAGGTTTAGGAAATATGAGGAGGTGTGTCTTCTGATTGATGATTGATTGTTGACTGATTGGGGAGTGATGATTTTCACCTTTGAGGGGAGTAGGAGAGAAAAGAAACACACACACAGGATACACACACACACACAGGATAACTGTATCCGTAACACTCGCTTTGAGAACAATACAGTTCCACTGACACAGCCCGCTATCAAAGCCTGTGGGCCCTCCTTCACAGTGGCCAAAGTGAGTAAAACATTTAAACGTGTTAACCCTCGCAAGGCTGCTGGTCCAGACGGCATCCCCAGCCGCGTCCTCAGAGCATGCGCAGACCAGCTGGCTGGTGTGTTTACGGACATATTCAATCAATCCTTATCCCAGTCTGCTGTGCCCACATGCTTCAGGAGGGCCACCATTTTTCCTGTTCCCAAGAAAGCTAAGGTAACTGAGTTAAATGACTATCCCACCGTAGCACTCATTTCTGTCATCATGAAGTGCTTAGAGAGATACGGATCATATCACCTCCACCCAACCTGATACCCTAGACCCACTTCAATTTGCTTACCGCCCAATAGGTCCACAGGCACTGCAATCGCCATAACACTGCACACTGCCCTATCCCATCTGGACAAGAGGAATACCTATGTAAGAATGCTGTTCATTGACTACAGCTCAGCATTTAACACCATTGTACCCTCCAAACTCGTCATGAAGCTCGAGATCCTGGGTCTCGACCCCACCCTGTGCAACAATGTCGAGACGGCCTACAGGGAGGAGGTGAGGGCCCTCGGAGCGTGGTGTCAGGAAAATAACCTCTCGCTCAATGTCAATAACACAAAGGAGATGATCGTGGACTTCAGGAAACAGCAGAGGGAGCATCCCCCCATCCATATCTACAGGACAGTAGTGGAGAAGGTGGAAAGTTTTAAGTTCCTCGGCATAGGCATTACTGACAAACTGAAAAGGTCCACCCACACAGACAGTGCGGTGAAGAAGGTGCAGGTGTCAACAGTGTTTGTCAGGACCTAATGGCCATACACAGTCTATATTGATTAGTGGCGCCTCTTCAACCTCAGGAGGCTGAAGAAATTTGGCTTGTCACCTAAAACCTTCACAAACTTTTACAGATGCACAATCAAGAGCATCCTGTCGGGCTGTATCACCACCTGGTACGGCAACTGCTCCACCCACAACCGCAAGGCTCTCTAGAGGGTGGTGCGGTCTGCAAATACCTGCCCTCCAGGACACCTACAGCACCTGATGTCATGGGGAGGCCAAAAATATCATCAAAGACAAGAACCACCTGAGCCACTCCCTGTTCACCCCGCTATCATCCAGAAGGCTGGAGCCCTGAGAACTGAGAGGCAGCAGAATAACATGAATGAAATGAAGAACAGAATTTCACTCAAAGACACAAAATATATAACATTTAGGCTCTTTTCCAGCATAAAAGTAAGACAGAACACGGTCACAACCAACCAGATTAACCCAGAACACGCCACCTTGTATCTGAGGAGTTTGTACTTCAGGAAGACAACAGGGTGGACCACCGCCAGGTAGCGTTCAAAACATATACAGCACTGGAACAGGGTCCGACCAAAGATGGGAAAACCACCACAGAATGACACTAGAGCTCGGAGAGGGGGAATAGGGAGGTGCATGTAGGCAAAGAAGAAGACAGCACACAGGCAGCAGAGGATCTCAGAGATGGCCAGGTTGAGAGAGAAGAACTCTGAGGTCATCGTTTCTCCCGCTCCGGTCACTATCAGCCACAGGACGTAGACATTGGTGGGGAGACCCAGGATGAGATTGACTGCATAGCAGGCAGTGCCGATAGAGGAATTGATTTCCGCATAGCCAGAGAGGACAGAAGAATGGTTAGAAGAGTTCATCTTTTTATTTTGACCAATCTCAGTTTGGAAGTACCAGCTTTGATGTTCCAAGTATCACTGTGGAAGAGAGAGAGAGAGAGAGAGAGAGAGAGAGAGAGAGAGAGAGAGAGAGAGAGACAGACAGAGAGACAGAGAGAGAGAGACAGAGACAGAGAGAGAGAGATCTCATGCAGAGACAGAGAGAGACAGAGACAGAGAGACAGAGAGAGAGAGAGAGATCTCATGCAGAGAGAGAGACAGAGACAGAGAGACAGAGAGAGAGAGAGAGAGAGAGAGAGAGAGAGAGATCTCATGCAGAGACAGAGAGAGACAGAGACAGAGAGACAGAGAGAGAGAGAGCGAGAGAGAGATCTCATGCAGAGACAGAGAGAGAGACAGACAGGGAGACAGAGAGAGAGACAGAGAGACAGAGAGAGACAGAGAGAGAGAGAGAGAGAGAGAGAGAGACAGAGAGAGAGAGAGAGAGAGAGAGAGAGAGAGACAGAGAGAGAGAGAGAGAGAGAGAGAGAGAGAGAGACAGAGACAGAGAGAGAGAGAGAGAGAGAGAGAGAGAGAGAGAGAGACAGAGAGAGAGAGAGATAGAGACAGAGACAGAGAGAGACAGAGAGAGAGAGAGAGAGAGAGAGAGACAGACAGAGAGATATATGTATAAATCTCATGCAATATACAAGTACATTTAAATAGCGTTTCATGTGTTTTTTAAATACCAACTGAAAATACCAATTACTGTAAGATATTCATAACAAACATGCATAAACTATCCCATGCAGAATTTTTTTCCCTGCTTTGAAATGTCTAAGATTTCCAGATATTGAACAGAAAACAAAGGGAAAACCTCAGAAGTGAACTGAATACTTCTTCTACAGCAACAATACTGATATTAAAGAGGAAAAATAACCATTTCAAACCTTGACTGATGGAGTTCTTCTTTGTATTGGAAAGTCTGTGTCCATCAAGAACTGAATGTTGGGTCATACACAACAGACACAACATAACAGTGGCAAAACGGGTGGAAAGGGAGGACGTGCCTACCCTTATCCAATGAGAATGCTCATCTTTGTTTTTAACCCCATTCAAAACCATTTACATTTGGTTTGACCTGAATACAAGTCAAGTCTATTAGTCCCAGTTTGTACACCTGTTGAGTCACAAACAGGTGCAGCAGGTCATTACACCTATGCAAATGATTGTGTTTGACGGGGCCTAATGATACACAGTTTAAGATTGATTGAGGATGTTTTGTAAATCCAGGTTCACACTGCATGCCTTGATGCTCAAATCAGTTTTGTTTTTACTGACTGTCAAAATAGCAAGTTAGAAGTAACCAATTTGGATTTGTGTGTGTTCAGACAGTAGTCATTTGCTGACATGGCTACACTTGTTGTCATAATAATGACTGGTGTGTGCGCAGTGGTGTAGGTTGATTGGTGCATGTGCTTCCTATATCTCAGAAGTTATGCAGTAAACTAAGGTGACAACAATGCCTTCCATGGACTCTTCCCAGTTGCTTTGAATGTTCAAAATCATAGTGTAAGAACCCTTTTAAATGATCAAAGGATAGGATGATCAAACGTGAAAAACCTTTTTGGGGGCTTGCTGCAACAGTCCCATTTCTTGCATTTTCACTAACTTGTTTGTAAACAATTAACAAGCCAGTTAGATACCACGGTTCCACGGCAATAAAATCTGAAGTCGCAAGGCCAGGAATCAGAATTGATCTGATTTCAAACCACATACAAAAGTCGGTTGAAATGTGTCTTGAAACATCTGATTACATTTTCATTTTGGCGGTTCAGACTGCAGTAAAAAGAACAGATTTGAATCACTTCAAACTGCCAATGTAAACAAGGCCTAAGTGACAGCACCTATAGAGGGCTTGCAGTTGCATCACAATACACCTAGCAACCGTACCAGTTGGAAGACCAGAGTCAGTCTGGTGGAAGCCATCCAATCGTCCACATGGCTGGCTGCGTTTTGCTACCACCGGAAACTTCGGGGGGATAACTTATTCAAGTAAGGAAATGATAAACTATGGAGCTATAATTAGCAAGACTGTGTAACCGGTGCTGTACTGCACCGATGTAACTCTGCGTTATGTTATTGATTGAGACTATAGACGTGGACTTTGGAGATCAGGTAGTTTTAATTAAGTAGAATTCCCTCTCTGCATCTGCATCCAAAAGAAAATAAACATTTGTAGATCACATGTTCTGCAAATCATCGCCTCTTTCTACAACAGATGCACAATACAAAGGACTGGGATCATTTGGGGAGCTAGCCTGCTAATACCTTAGCTAGCTATTAACCACATGTTGAATTCAGAATGTTAGTATCCTCCTAAAAAGTACAGTTACAAGTGCATCTTAACAATACCATCCACTTACGAGTAACCTCTAAATATACAACATTATTCATGAACAAAACACTGTGTATGACTGTGCTTAAAAGAATAAAACTTTTCTGAAGACAGAAAAGGCGTGGCTACCTCTGAGCACGGGCACGCAGGGCAAAACAGAAGTACACACTCCCCTACCTGGTGAAATTCACACAGTACTTTAACAACTGTTACATTCACCCCTCCTGAATTTCACCAACCAACCGTAAAACTGAACAAAATGATCTACCAAGCTCAAGGCATCATTCTGAATACAGCTCAAAGCTACCCATAGGGTTCAGGTCAAGTGAAAGTTGGTCAGGCCTTCAACTGCCCCTAGACGTATAGTGCCTCTTACACTATACCTACCTTCTTAGCCTTAAAAAAATGGTTATTCTGTACTAAATTATATCTCTGCACTATGTTAAACGTGCACCTTCTGGTGGATTGACTCAATTAGTCTCTTGACTGGTTTAACTAACCTCCCCGCCCTTGTGCAACCTGCCACTGGGCTATTGGCCATGGTGACTAACAGTGGCTCTGGCCTTAGATCATTGATCAGAGGAGGGTTGAAGGAATCAGCTCCAGAATCTCAGGGTGCTTCCCAGGTATTTTTCCTCATGCAAACAAGGTTCTTCTGGCTCTGACTTTCCATCCGATGTCCAGAGCTCGGAGTAATCGCTTGAATCCTCCGCCAGCCAGGATGCACTTTCCTCCCCAGAGTCCTCCATGTCTTCCCTGTCCAGTCCATCGCCGGAGTGGGTGGCCTCTCCTACGTCTACATTGATTGACGGTCCTGCAGCTTCACGGTCCTGCAAATTCACCTGCAGCAGTAGATTCCTGTGAACCACTTTCTCTCTGCCGTAACGGGTTTGTGGATTGACTGAAGTCACTGTGAAAATCTCGGGGTTCTACTTGTCAGCCAATTTGCGGCGGCCCCTTTCACCCTGGTTGGCGATGAGGACACGATCCCCAATGGACAAACTAATGCCTTTAACCCGCTTGTCATAATCCCGACCTTGTCGTCTCTGTTGCTTGCCAGTGTGCCTTTGGGCAACACTCATAGCTTCATTCAGGACAGTGATCAGAGTCTTGACATACTTGTTGCAATACACTGGAGTCGTCCAAAACATTGCGGAACATCACATCCAATTGGTAGCCGAGGGACCCTACCAAACATGAGAAAGAATGGCTGGATTTGTTCAGGCCAATGTTCTTTGGTTTTTAAGGGCAGACTCCTGAGCATGCTACCTAAAGTCCTGTTGAAACTTTCAGTTTCTCCATTCCCCATTGGGTGATATGCCGTGGTTCTTGACTTTTGGACACTGGAGAGCTTAAGCAGTTCTGCTATTAGCTCGCTCTCTAAATTTGCGCCCTGATCAGTATGGATATTTGAAGCAAATCCGTAGACACAGAAGACATGATCCCACAGTTTACGAGCTACTTGCTTGGCTGTCTGGTTTCTGCATGGCCATGCATGGGCAAGTTTAGTGAAGTGGTCAGTCACCACCAGAACATCAACGGAGTTCATCAAGATATACTGGAACAGTCTCCGGTTTGTGTGACTCTCCTTAATGACACGATACAGAACTCCCTCTCTTAGGATCAAGCGATCCCACTGTTTCATCAGCAACAACACTTTAAAAGAAACATTGTATCAATCTCTTCTGGTGAGCCGTTTCTTATTGAAGACGAAAGGGATGACCTTGGAAGTCACCGAGTCTTGCAGCTGAAGATCTCGAAGTTCCTCGTGCAAGAGTTCAGGCAAAGTGTCAATACCAGGAGAAAGCAGCTGTTGGGTGTTGGAACCAAGCTGGATTGCTTGCATCCCCGTTGAACATTCCCAGTCGATATGGAGCTGACATATGGCCTTCACTTCAGCAGTGGTCAAAGAGGTTATCTCCTGGGGATAAGAAGCCCAACGGAAGGCATCTTGGACATCATCATTCAACATCCCAACAGCCTCAGACAGAAGTGCTAGGTAGGACACCCTCATCAGTCTCTGCTAAGGGGTCGCAGTTCAGTGCATCTGCTACTGTATTCTTGCTGCCTGGGATACGCTTCAAATCAAAGTTGTACAGTGCCAGCTTGGCAACCCGTCTTTGCTCTCAAGCGTCCAGCTTGGGTTTTTGTCATGATGTACGTTAACGGGTTACTATCTGTCCAGACAGTGAATTTCTCACACACACTCCATTTCAGTGCTATAAATTCAAGTCTGTGTGCCGGATACCGTCTCTGTGACTTACTCAAGGTCTTGCTCATGAATGCTATGGGCCTTGCTTTATCTTCACCTTCAGGCACTTGACAAAGTACAGCCCTGAGACCATCCAAAGAAACGTCAGTGAAGAGATCGAACGGCCCCTCGAAATCAGGGTGAGCGAGCACAACACAATTCAAAAGATCATCCTTCAGCTTCTGGAATACAACGACACACTCCTCAGTCCAATCCGATAGCGCCAGCTTATGGAAAATCCGACTGTTGCCCTTCTTCCCATCTCTTCCTCTTCTCTTTTGACCCCCAGTGAGTGCAAACAAAGGTCTGACTATGGCGTAACAGTCAGGAATGAAGTACTGGTAATATAATACCATACCCAAGAAGGATTTCAGCCCCAGAGCAGAGGGTGTGCATCCGTCAATGGCCTCCACCTTCTCTGGATCCACTGACACACCGTCCTCTTTAATGATATGTCTGAGGAATTTCACTGTACTTCGTAGGAAGTAACATTTCTTGGGTGCTAGTTTGAGATTGTTGGCTCTTAGACGGCGAAACACAACTTCCAAGTCGCTGTAGAGCCTGTTGCTCGGTGGGTGCAAAGACCAACAAGTCATCTAGCTAACAAAAGAGATTTGAGAAATTTTGGTCCCCAATTATACTTAACATCATTCTCATGAAAGAGGCCGGGCTGTTACACAGACCTTGTGGCATGCAAATTGTACTCATAAAGTCACATCGGTGTGGTAAAGGTTGTGTACTTCTTGTCCACACGGGGGGACCTAGTGAATGACCTGCAGAGAGCTGGGACCAAAGTAACAAAGCTTACCATCAGCAAGGGCATTGAAGATGAAATGTGGCTGGGTCTTTCAGCATGACAATGATCCCAAACACACCGCCCGGGCAACGAAGGAGTGGCTTCGTAAGAAGCATTTCAAGGTCCTGGAGTGGCCTAGCCAGTCTCCAGATCTCAACCCCATAGAACATCTTTGGAGGGAGTTGAAAGTCCGTGTTGCCCAGCAACAGCCCCAAAACATCACTGCTCTAGAGGAGATCTGCATGGAGGAATGGGCCAAAATACCAGCAACAGTGTGTGAAAACCTTGTGAAGACTTACAGAAAACATTTGACCTCTGTCATTGCCAACAAAAGGTATATAACAAAGTATTGAGATAAACTTTTGTTATTGACCAAATACGTATTTTCCACCATAATTTGCAAATAAATTCATCAAAAATCCTACAATGTGATTTTCTGGATTTTTTTCTCGTTTTGTCTGTCATAGTTGAAGTGTACCTATGATGAAAATTACAGGCCTCTCTCATCTTTTTAAGTGGGAGAACTTGCACAATTGATGGCTGACTAAATACTTTTTTGCCCCACTGTACATACAGTATCTCTGCATGTTTGTGCTTTGGGGAAAATGATGTGGATATATTGAAGCAACATCTCAAGACATCAGTCAGGAAGTTGAAGCTTGGTCACAAATGGGTCTTCCAAATGTACAATGACGCCAAGCATACTTCCAAAGTTGTGGCAAAATGTCTTAAGGACAACAAAGTCAAATTACTTTGTGTGGAAAATGTGTGGGCAGAACTGAAAAAGTGTGTGCGATCAAGGAGGCCTACAACCTGACTCAGTTACACCAGCTCTGTCAGGAGATGGTCAAAATTCACACAACTTAATGTGGGAAGCTTGTGGAAGAATACCCGAAACATTTGACCCAAATTAAACAATTTAAAGGCAATGCTACAAAATACTAATGGAGTGTATATAAACTTCTGACCCACTGGGAATGTGATGAAAGAAATAAAAGCAGAAATAATCATTCTATTATTCTGACATCTCACATACTTAAAATAAAGTGGTGATCTGAACTAAGACAGGGAATTCTTACTAGGAATAAATGTCAGGAATTGTGAAAAACTGAGTTTAAATGTATTTGGCTAAGGTGTATGTAAACTTCTGACTTCAACTGTATATAGGTCCTGGATGGCAGGAAGCTTGGTCCCAGTGATGTACTGGTCTGTCTGATCACTATCAGGCAATGCAACCTGTCTGGATGCTCTCGATGGTGCAGCTGTATTACTTTCTGTGGATCTGGGACCCATGCCAAATCTTTTCAGTTCCCTGAGGGGCTAAAGGTGTTGTCCTGTCCTCTTCACAACTGTCATGGTGTGTTTGGACCATGTTAGTTTGTTGGTGACGTGGAC
>NC_088231.1:22072275-22084884 GCF_036934945.1 Oncorhynchus masou masou
ATACAGTTCCACTGACACAGCCCGCTATCAAAGCCTGTGGGCCCTCCTTCACAGTGGCCAAAGTGAGTAAAACATTTAAACGTGTTAACCCTCGCAAGGCTGCTGGTCCAGACGGCATCCCTAGCCGCGCCCTCAGAGCATGCGCAGACCAGCTGGCTGGTGTGTTTACGGACATATTCAATCAATCCTTATCCCAGTCTGCTGTGCCCACATGCTTCAAGAGGGCCACCATTTTTCCTGTTCCCAAGAAAGCTAAGGTAACTGAGTTAAATGACTATCCCACCGTAGCACTCATTTCTGTCATCATGAAGTGCTTAGAGAGATACGGATCATATCACCTCCACCCAACCTGATACCCTAGACCCACTTCAATTTGCTTACCGCCCAATAGGTCCACAGGCACTGCAATCGCCATAACACTGCACACTGCCCTATCCCATCTGGACAAGAGGAATACCTATGTAAGAATGCTGTTCATTGACTACAGCTCAGCATTTAACACCATTGTACCCTCCAAACTCGTCATGAAGCTCGAGATCCTGGGTCTCGACCCCACCCTGTGCAACAATGTCGAGACGGCCTACAGGGAGGAGGTGAGGGCCCTCGGAGCGTGGTGTCAGGAAAATAACCTCTCGCTCAATGTCAATAACACAAAGGAGATGATCGTGGACTTCAGGAAACAGCAGAGGGAGCATCCCCCCATCCATATCTACAGGACAGTAGTGGAGAAGGTGGAAAGTTTTAAGTTCCTCGGCATAGGCATTACTGACAAACTGAAAAGGTCCACCCACACAGACAGTGCGGTGAAGAAGGTGCAACAGCGCCTCTTCAACCTCAGGAGGCTGAAGAAATTTGGCTTGTCACCTAAAACCTTCACAAACTTTTACAGATGCACAATCAAGAGCATCCTGTCGGGCTGTATCACCACCTGGTACGGCAACTGCTCCACCCACAACCGCAAGGCTCTCTAGAGGGTGGTGCGGTCTGCAAATACCTGCCCTCCAGGACACCTACAGCACCTGATGTCATGGGGAGGCCAAAAATATCATCAAAGACAAGAACCACCTGAGCCACTCCCTGTTCACCCCGCTATCATCCAGAAGGCGAGATCAGTACAGGTGCATCAAAGCTGGAACCGAGACTGAAAAACATCAGACTGTTTTAAACAGGCATCACTAACATTGAGTGGCTGCTGCCAACATACTGACTCAAAATCTCTGGCCACTTTAACAATTAGTAATTGGATGTAGTAAATGTATCACTAGTCACTTTAAATAATGCCACTTTATATAATGTTTACATACCCTACATTACTCATCTCATATGGATATACTGTATTCCATCTACTGCATCTTGCCTATGCCGCACGGCCATCGCTGATCCATATTAAATGTACACATTTTTATTCATCCCTTCACATTTGTGTGAATAAGGTAGTCATTATGAAATTGTTAGATTACTTGCTAGATATTACTGCACTGTCGGAACTAGAAGCACAACCATTTCGCTACACTCGCATTAACATCTGCTAACCATGTGTATGTGACTAATACAATTATATTTTTTGGGGGGGTTACGCTGTTATGTTATCCAGGAGACTGCAATTGTGCTGTCGGATTGTCCGTTTGTAAATTCAGAGGTTTTCCGTTCAGAGCGGACCCTGGTTGTTGAGTTTACTGATGTTTACTGACACCGGACATTCAATGGTTGTTGAGCATTCGTAAATACATCAGTAATTCTGTACTCTCTGACACACTCAGAAGAGAGTGCTCTGAAATTGGAGTAGATGGCCAGACTGAATTTACGAACGCAGTATAACTTTAGACCGTCCCCTCGCCCATACCCGGGCGCGAACCAGGCACACATCGCTCCACAAAAGCCGCTACTTCAAGGTCTCAGAGCAAGTGACGTCACCGATTGAAACGCTATTTAGCGCGCACCACCGCTAACTAGCTAGCCGTTTCACATCCGTTACACATAGTGGAGTCTTTGGTTAAGACATGTATCTAGCTAGCTAGGTAATTCACAACTCATGATGTTAGTACCCTGAATTAATCTGCAGGCAGCTAGCCAACCAGGTTCAATGTTCGCAAGCTAACATTAGGCTATAGCTAGCTAAGCAAATGGCTCTGCGATATGAATAAAAAAGTTGTACATGTAATGTTAGCTAGTGAGCCAGCCAGCTAACGTTTGCTTGCTAGCTAGGTAAACAATGAACCATAATCACAACTCATGACATTACTATCCTGAATGAATCTGCAGGTAGCTAACCAATCAGGTTCAATGTTAGCTAGCTAACATTAGGTTATAGTAGACAAGCAAATAACATTAGCTCTGAGATACGAATAATAAGGTCATACACGTAACGTTAGCTAGCTAGCTAAGTAAACTATGAACAATAGTCACAACTCATGATGTTACTACCCTGCATGAATCTGCAAGTAGCTAACCAAACAGTTACAATGTTAGCTAGCTAACATTTGTCTATAGCAAAATTAGAAACATGTAATATCCAAATATTTAGCTAGCTAGAATATCTTACCCTTATACATCATTTATGGTTGGACGTGTCTCCTGTCGGATGCCTTGGTTGCTCTTAGTTTGAAGATATAAACCTGAGACAGGTGTTTTCTCCATCTCCTTAGCTATTATACTCGAATTCTACTGATTTCAAAACTCAGTACTCCAGAAAGTGGAGAGCAACACTTATGCAGTTTTAATACACAATACGTTTCTCCCAAAAAAAACTGTGTTAGACAGGATTACCTAGATATACTGACTGGATTACCTAGATATACAGGTCAAATAGGCAGAAGCATTCTATATGGCAGACCAAACCAAACTCATCTCCTGGCATGTCAAGCCCACTCATTATCTCAGCCAATCATGGCTAGCGGGATGGTTGCTGACTTTTTCTTTGGCTAAACCAACGAGGCTCGTATTTTACAGATGCCATTCAAGTTCGTTACTAAGGCACATGAAATTTCACATGTTCGAGAAGGCATTTCTGTCCCCAAAAAATTGTAAAATGTTTTACGTTCAAACGGCTCTCCTGTGAAGTAGTGACCAGCAAAATGCGCCCTTGTTTCCTGAAATTGGTCACAAACGCTAGAAGTAATGTAAGTCATTTACCAAGTAGTATAAAAGGCTAACCGGTAGACAAAACATTGTAAAGAGACTAACATTTGTGTGCAGAGGTTAACCTCGGGATACGGGATCGGTGTGTCCCCCACGCACTGTTGCGCTAACACGCGCTAATGTGATAAGCATGACGTTGTAAGTAACAAGCACATTTCCAAGGACATAGACATATCTGATATGGTCAGAAAGCTTAAATTATTGTTAATCTAACTGCACTGTCCAGTTTACAGTAGCCATTACAACTAATACCATGCTATTGTTTGAGGAGAGTGCACAGTTATGTACTTGAAAATGTATCAATAAATCAATTAGGCACATTTGGGCAGACTTTTTGAACAGAAATGTACTGGTTCATTGGATCAGTCTAAAACCTTGCATGTACACCATCTAGTGGTCAAAATCTAAATTGCACCTAAACTGCAATATTACATTTAGGCCTTTCTCTTGCATTTCCAAGATGAAGAAGAAAAAAAACATGGCGAAAAAAACATGTTTTTTTCTTTGTATTATCTTATACCAGATCTAATGTGTTATATTATCCAACATCAAATTCACATTTCCAAAAACTTCAAGGTATTTTCTTTCAAATAGTGTCAAGAATATGCATGTTCTTGCTTCAGGTCAGCTACAGTCAGTTAGATATGGATATTTGGATAAGAGGTTTTAATGACAGTGTCTTCTGACATTTGGTCTTCTTTGTCAGCGGTAGCTTCCTCACATGTTATAGTAAGAACTATAGTAATGAGGTCTGGAAATGTTCTCTGCTTTATAACAAATAATAGAAGGATACATGTGTAGTTCAGCACAAGTATTTATTGAGTATCCAAAGCAGAGAAAAACACATAGTAAACATGTAATTTACACACTTATATTAAAAACCTTAATGGCCCAACAATGAGACAGCCTATAGGGAGGAAGCCAGAGACCTACAGAGTGTAGTGAGTGAGGTCCAGTAAATCACTGGGGCCAAGCTTCCTGCCATCCAGGACCTATATACTAGGCAGTGTCAAAAAATTGTCAAAGACTCCAGTCACCCATGTCATAGACTGTTCTCTCTGCTCCCGCACGGCAAGCGGTACCGGAGTGCAAAGGCTAGATCCAAAAGGCTCCTTAATAGCTTCAACCCCCAAGCTATAAGACTGCTGAAAAATTCATAAAATGGCCACCCAAACAATTTACATTGACCCCGCCCCTCCCCCTTTGATTTTACACTACTGCTACTTGCTGCTTATTATCTATGCATAGCTACTTTAGACTTTATGTACAAATGACCTCGACTAACCTGTACGCCCGCACATTGACTCAGTAACGGTACCCTCTGTATATATGTAAGGTCCGTCAACGACATACATGCTGTAACTAGTTAACAATTCCATTTTTATTTAACCTTTATGACACAATTCACCCTTGGATTCAGGTGGTCTACATCAAGCCTATTATCTAGCCTCTATTATCTCTTAGGGTGCTCTGAAACAGGACAGTTTCCCAGCCCTGTGGAGGTAGAGGAGGGGCTGCACCAACCCAGTAATCACATTGATGGTCAAACAAATGTTTAAGGCTAACAAAGTCTCCCCAACATTCAAACAAGCTTTTAAAGGTAGAGTTACCTCATATGGAAGATAATTCACCACCATAGACAACATGATAATCAAAATGATCTTGAAGGCCTTCATCTTCATGTTATTTGTCCCCTCCCTCTCCCCTTCCCCCGGCCCGGGATGTTTCAGAACCCTGAGAACTGACAGGCAGCAGAATAAATTCAACAAAAACAACATCAGAAACTCACCCCAGTAAACATAAAAGAAAAAATATGTTTCACTCCCAAATATTTGGAACAGACAGGATCCAAGCACCATCAGCCAGACAACACCACAACACCCCACCCTGTATCTTAGGGGCTTGTACCTCAGGTAGACCACAGGGTGGACCACTGCCAGGTAGCGCTCCACACAGACACAGCACTGGAACAGGGGACGGCCTGTCATTAGAAAACCGTAAGAAAATACCATGATGTACAAGGCAACGATTGTGGGGTGGTGTAGCCAGATAAAATACATGATAGAACACAGGCAGAAGAGGATCTCAGACACGGCCAGGTTGAGAGCGAAGAACTCTGAAGTCATCGTCCCTCCCTCTCCGGTCAGTATCAGCCACAGGACATAGATATTGGTGGGGAGAACCAGGATAAAGTTGATTGCATAGGAAGCAGTGCTGAATGATTGGTCTTGGGACAAATAGGCAGCAAATGGATATCTAGGCAGGGAAGAGTTTGTAGCTGAGGATGAAGTATTCATCTCTTCACTTGGTGCAGTTCTGGTGTGGGATGGAAGCTGAGAGAAAGAGAGAGGGAGGAAGAGACAGAGAGAAACAGAGAAAAAAGAGACAGAGAAAGAGAGAGCGAGATAAATGCATTAACTGTCAACACGAGAACATACTAAATAGATTTACATAGCCTTTTAATGTGTTTCATCAATAAATATTTCAAATAAAATTCCTGTAAGATATTCCTATCAAACATGCATGAATTGTACCATGCAGACATTTTTTCTGCTATGAAATATTTCTGATTTGGGCTCCCGAGTGGCACAGAGGTCTAAGGCACTGCATCTCAGTGCAAGAGGCGTCACTACAGTCCCTGGTTCAAATCCAGGCTGCATCACATACAGCTGTGATTGGGAGTCCCATAGGGCAGCGCACAATTACTTCAGCGTTGTTTGCATTTGGACAGGGTAGGCCGTCATTGTAAATAAGAATTTGTTCTTAACTGTCTCGCCTAGTTAAATAAAGGTTATACAACATGGGAAAACTTCAGAAATGTACTTAATACTTCTAATTCAGATTTTGAAGAGGAAAAATAACAATTTCAAACCTTGACTGATGGAGCTCGTCTCTCTCCTAGAAAGTCTGTGTCTGTTACAAGAAGTGAATGTTGGTTCATACACAACAGACACAACATAACAGGGACAAAACAAATGGAAATGGAGGAGGTCCTTCCTAACCTTATCCAATGAGAATGCACAACTTAGTTTTTTTCCTATTCAAAACATTTTCCATTTGGTGTGTCCTGAACTCAAGCCTGGTCTATTGGGCCCAGCTTGTACACACGTGAGTCACAAACAGGCGCAGCAGGTCATTACACATATGCAAATGCTTTTGTTTAACAGGACCTAATGGCCATACACAGTCTATGATAGATTGAGGAGGTTTTGTAAGTGACTGCATCTAAACAGTAGCTAGAGACAGGAGACTTACAAGCCATGTGACGTGGCAGTAAAAAATCTAACAATTACACAACATATACCCAATACACACACAGCTAAGTAAAGGAATGTAAATTAGAAAATATTAAAATATATGCAACGTCAGAGCGGCATAGAATAAGATACAGCAGAATAGTATAGGATACAGTACATATACAATGGGGCAAAAAAGCATTTATTCAGCCACCAATTGTGCAAGTTCTCCCACTTAAAAAGATGAGAGAGGCAAATAAATTCATTTGCAAATAAATTCATTAAAAATCCTACAATGTGATTTTCTGGATTTTTTTTCTCATTTTTTCTGTCATAGTTGAAGTGTACCTATGATGAAAATTACAGGCCTCTCTCATCTTTTTGGTGAGGAAAATGTTTTATTTAGTCCATTTTAGAATAAGGCTGTAAAATAACACAATGTGGAAAAAGTCAAGGGGTCTGAATACTTTCCAAATGCACTGTAGAATGCCATTTGGGATGCAGACCAGAGCACTGAAAAGAGGAGGGGTGGCTCCCCTTCCTGCCTTACTGACATGCAAATAGCCTGCCTACTTTGACTGGACACAACACAAACTAAGAGACCCACATGTGAATGCAAAGGGCTCTCATTGTTTTTAAAAACATTTTCTGCCTGCATTATTGTCTTTTTTCCCCTGCTCTACAAAAATAAAAAAACAGCTACCTGAGTAGTTCTGCACACATATTAAATATGAAAGATAAAAAATATTTAGTTTTTTTCAGTAAACTATCAGGGATCAAGGAAAGACCCAAGTGCAGACTGTGAAGTAACAATGTTTATTGTAACAAAAGGGGAAGGCAAACGACAGGCAAACGACAGGTCAAGGCAGGCAGGGTTTGATAATCCAGAGTAGGAGCAAATGTACAGCACGGCAGGCAGGCTCAGGGTCAGGGACAGGGACAGGCAGAGTTCAGTAATCCAGAGTAGGAGCAAAGGTACAGGACGCCAGGCAGGCTCAGGGTCAGGGACAGGCATAGTGGTCCGGCAGGTGGGTTCGGAGTCAGGACAGGCAAGGGTCAAAACCAGGAGGGTGAGAAAAGAGAATCTGGAGAAAGCAGGAGCTGAGACACCATACGCTGGTACCCTTGAACAAACAAGACAAACTGGAATAGACAGACAGAAAACACAGGTATAAATACCCAGAGGACAAGTGAGGAATATGGGCAACACCTGGAGGGGGAGGAAACAAGCACAAGGACAGGTGAAACAGATCAGGATCGTGACAGTGAACATGAATTACACTTTTGTTTACCCATGTATAATTATGCCATTTTCCCAATCTTGTATCAAAGCGACTCACAGTCATGCGTTCTGTCAGACAAATTAAGCCTTATCCTCTCATCTCACTACTAGATACAGACACAAAGGTGAAAGCTGAAGCAATACAATACGTAATCTTCCCAGATAAGAGGGAATGAATCAAATCCAACTCTGCACAATCCTGGATGTCTTATACCCTCCTGATTTCAGGAGCCTTCGACTGGGATTTCTGGAAAACCGAGGAATTTGGATTTGGACATTCAAATAAGAATTTCACCCAAAGACGCATAATATTGCCAGCATAACATTAATACAGAACCCGATCACAACCAACCAGACTAACCCAGGACATGCCACCTTGTATCTGAGGAGTTTGTACTTCAGGAAGACCACAGGGTGGACCACAAGGATGAGAAAACCAATACAGAATGTTACTAGAGCTGGGAGAAAGGGAATAGGGAGATGTATGTAGACAAATACTTAGACAGAAGGCAGGCAGTATAGGGTTTCAAATAGGTTGAGAGAGAAGAACTTTGAGTCCATAATCCCTCCGGCTCCGGTCACTGTCAGACACAGGACCTACATTTTGGTGGGGAGACTGAGGATGAGGTTGACTGAATAGCAAGCTGTGGGTGAGAGAGAGAGAGCGAGAGAGGGTGAGGGACAGAGAGAGAGAGAGAGGGAGGGAGAGAGAGAGATACAGGGAGAGAGAGAGGGAGGCAGAGTGGGAGAGAGAGGGAGGGAGAGAGAGAGAGAGGGAGGGAGAGTGGGAGAGAGAGGGAGGGAGAGTGGGAGAGAGAGGGAGAGGGGAGAGAGAGAGAGAGGGAGGGAGAGAGAGAGAGAGAGAGGGGGGGGGAGAGAGAGAGAGAGAGGAGAGTGGGAGAGAGAGGGAGGGAGAGGAGAGAGAGAGGGGGAGGGAGAGAGGGAGAGAGAGAGAGGGAGAGAGAGAGAGGAGGGAGAGAGAGAGAGGGAGGGAGAGTGGGAGAGGAGAGAGAGGGAGGGAGAGAGAGAGAGAGGGAGGGAGAGGGAGAGTGGGAGAGAGAGAGAGGGAGAGTGGGAGAGAGAGGGAGGGAGGGAGAGTGAGGGAGGGAGAGTGGGAGAGAGAGGGAGGGAGAGAGAGAGAGAGGGAGGGAGAGTGGGAGAGAGAGGGAGAGGAGAGAGAGAGAGAGAGAGAGAGAGAGAGTGGGAGAGAGAGAGATCTGTATTTTAATGTGTTTCATCAATAAACATTTCAAATAACATTTCTGTAAGATATTTCAATCAAACATTCATAAATTATGGCATGCAGACATTTCTTCAGCTATGAAATATCTTCGAATTCCAGAACATGTACTGAAAAAAATGTGGAAAACCTCAGAAGTGAACTGAATACTTTTTCTTCAGCAACAATTCAGATTGTTAAGAGAAAAAAATAACATTGTTAAACTTTGACAGATGGAGCTCTTCTCTCTACTGGAAGTATGTGTCTGTTAACATAACTTAGTGCTGGTTCATTTACAACAGATACAACATAACATGACCAAAACATGGAAATTGAGGAGGTACTTCCAAACCTTATCCAATGAGAATGCTCATCATAGTTTTTCCCTATTCAAAATGTTTTCCATTTGGTGTATCCTGAACTCAAGTCAGGTCTATTGGGCCCAGCTTGTACACATGTGAGTCAGAAACAGGTGCATCAGGTCATTACACCTATGCAAAACATTGTGTTTGTCAGGACCTAATGGCCATACACAGTCTATGATTGAGTGGCGAGATGTTGTAAGTGACTGCATCTAGGGACAGGAGACATACTAGCGTCGTGGCAGTTAAAACACATCAAAAACAGATCTAGTTTATGAACTGTATATTCGACCAGGCAGACCCAAAATGTAGGATTAGGCATAGGGATCAAAATGTGTTAAATGTAGGGCTTAGTTTAGGGGTTAAGGGTCAGTGTGGTGGGATGGGTGTAGCATGAGGGATTAGCTTTAGAGCTAAAGTTTAGGGCTAAAGTTTAGGGCTAAAGTTAGGTTTGGGTTTTTGGTTAGTGTAAGGGTTACGGTTAGGTTTAGGGGGATTGATGTAACGTAAGGGGTTAACTTTAGGGCTAAGTTTGGGTTTAGGTTTGTGTTTAAGTTTAGCTTAAAGGTTCATGTTTAGTGGAACCCCCATTCGGAACCACACAAAATCTGCCAGTCATATACAGTATATTGACTACCTCTTCCAGTAGGAAGGACATTACAGGCTGCTTCAAGCGTTATCTGACCTCCAGTCATTGCACTAACGCTAGTTAGTGTTGGCTAACAAAACTACCTCTAACTTCCTTCATACTGGGTGCAGATACATAAAAATGGTATCCATGAGTTCATCTGACTCTGGGAAAGTAGAAAAATGGCTTATGTGCCAAAATCTTGCACTATCCCTTTAAATATACAATAACATATACAAAGGAGTGCCCCATAGAAATAGAATAGCTAGATTCTAGTGAATGTTGTGAGATGGGTGGACCGGCGGCCATCCTGAGTTTATCCAATTCTATTTCTATTGTTATGTCACCCCACCCTCTCTGGCCCCTGGGGCAGAAGGGCAGTTTCCCACTCCTGTGGAGGTAGAAGAAGGGCTGCACCAACCCACAGAACACCAGGAGGAACATGTTGAAGGCATCGAGCAAGCAGGACACTTCAGCTGTGATGCAGTCTTACAGCAGATAAATGACCGCTGTCAGACGGTTGATAATCAATATCACCGCCAGGGTGACCGAGACGCCCCATGATGAACGCTCTCTTCTTAATGGCATTCATCCCTTTTTTCTCCCTCTCCCCTCTTTCTCTCCATCTCTCCCTGCCCCGTGGGGGCCCTTCATGACACGGAGGATCGAGAGGCTGCGTGAATAGATTGACCAATTGGAAGAGCAGGATGTAGGTGATGAAGCAGTGGATGGGGAACTGAGGTGCGTAGAGGGAAACAGCCGTACCGGTGAACATCAGTGTGACCCTCCTGGCCCCGGCCGCACACCCCACCCTGTACCTTAAGGGTTTGTACTTCATATAGACCACAGGGTGGAGCACCGCCAGGTAGCGCTACACACAGATGCTGCACTGGATTAGTGCGTTGAGTTGTTGTCCTCCATTGGCTAGCTAGCTAGCTAACATTGGCCCATTCGTACATTAGCAATGGATATAGCAATTGGTACTTGAGGGTTTATTTAATTCTCCGTACTGGCCAATGATCATTATGGCGATTCTGATCCAACCATAAATTCAAACTTCGTTCACCTGGCCTGAGAGGATGGACGTTCAATATGTGCTGTAGCTAGATGTAGTAGGCTAATGTTAAAAGGCTAGGTCATCATTTCCCATGAAAGAAAGTTAGGCTACAGGGCAAACATTTTAGCCAGGTAGCCCAGGACAACAAAAACTAAAAGTGTACTGTATGATGGAGTCATATACCATTTCATCAACATGAATGAGAGGAGGATGGCATTGGCGTTTCTCTACAAGTAGAGTGAGTCAACATGTTTTTTCTACTTGCATGACCACAAGCCCACACAAACACACCGAAATCAGAACCATGGACAGCCACATCATATTTAGCTTACGTTCATTGGACTAAATTGTTTTTAGTCTTGTTTAGTTATCACTGTATTAGACTAAGCAGAGGTGCTTTGATGATGTTGACAAGCTGAAGTTGAAATGGTGCTGGAATAGTGGAAGCAGCTCCTGTTTTCTTTGTGACTTGTGGTAACTCTCCTTGGTTCTAAATCAATAGATGATTTAGTAGTCCGAAAAATGTTGAAAACATAAACTTGCTTGACCATGTTCTAGGTCTTGTAACTGTTTGTTACATGCATTATGCTTTGTGGACTTCACCGGACAGATGTTGCTCTCCGTTTTTGTGATGAATCAAAGGTGTGGTTGAATGTATTCTGCAACTGTGTGTTCTTATTGTCTCAGCCTTAGACCTATATATCACAGTCACAAAGCATATGAACTAACAGGTTATTGAGCAAACAACACAATTATCACAACACATAGGTTGTAAAATGGCTTTTTTTTTTTTATTTTTTTACTTGTCATCCCCAGTGATTTTACCCACGCACCCCTACTGTATGCACATAGCCTGTTTCCTCTCTGACTGGACCCAGAGACAGCTAAGAGACATTTGTTTTTACATTACTGTATCACTGGCTGAATTTCTCTGCTCTACATAAAGAAAACGACAGCTATATGAGTAGTTCTGCACACATGTTTATTAACTGAAGGATTCAAAAAAGAAAAAAAAGAGCCCTGAACATGAAAACAAGTTTTAACCAAACAAAGTAAGTCTTATCATTCCATCTCACTAATGAATAGCTTTCATACATAAAGGTGCCATGTGAAGCAAGAAGATTGATAGGTAATCTTCCCATATACGAGGGAATAAATCAAACCAAGACTTGTAAAATTCCAGATTTCCTGCTTATTCTTTCCTCATGCCAGGAATATTCTGAACAGGATTTTGGGAAAACTTGGGAATTTAGGGGACATTTCCGTACTTTTGCAACCCTTATCAAAACACGTACATATTTTTGCCAGAGGATCAACAACTATCAACCTCATTACAAGCTTATCAACCTCTTTACAAGCTATCAATGAACAGGTGGAACCAAACAGGTTACAACTGGCCATCTGTATAAGGTGAAACTTTGAGTATGAACTCTCTTAGAGACCTCTGATACAGGGCAGTTTCCCAGCCCTGTGGAGGTAGAGGAGGGGCTGCACAAACCCACAGACCACACCGATGAAGACACAAACATATATGGCTGATATGAACTTCCCCAAATCTAAGATTCCAATGAAAGGTAAAATCATTACCCATGGGAGGCAGTTCACCATCATAGCCACCATAATAATCAAAATGATATTAAACGCCCTTATCTTCATGTTATTTGTCCCCTCCCTCTCCCCTTCCCCG
>NC_088231.1:22087884-22156032 GCF_036934945.1 Oncorhynchus masou masou
TGGTTGATTGAGACTGTAGACGTGGACTTTGGAGATCAGGTAGTTTTAATTAAGTAGAATTCCCTCTCTGCATCTGCATCCAAAAGAAAATAAACTTTTGTAGATCACATGTTCTGCAAATCATCGCCTCTTTCTACAACAGATGCACAATACAAAGGACTGGGATCATTTGGGGAGCTAGCCTGCTAATACCTTAGCTTGGTATTAACCACATGTTGAATTCAGAATGTTAGTATCCTCCTAAAAAGTACAGTTACAAGTGCATCTTAACAATACCATCCACTTACGAGTAACCTCTAAATATACAACATTATTCATGAACAAAACACTGTGTATGACTGTGCTTAAAAGAATCAAACTTTTCTGAAGACAGAAAAGGCGTGGCTACCTCTGAGCACGGGCACGCAGGGCAAAACAGAAGTACACACTCCCCTACCTGGTGAAATTCACACAGTACTTTAACAACTGTTACATTCACCCCTCCTGAATTTCACCAACCAACCGTAAAACTGAACAAAATGATCTACCAAGCTCAAGGCATCATTCTGAATACAGCTCAAAGCTACCCATAGGGTTCAGGTCAAGTGAAAGTTGGTCAGGCCTTCAACTGCCCCTAGACGTATAGTGCCTCTTACACTATACCTACCTTCTTAGCCTTAAAAAAATGGTTATTCTGTACTAAATTATATCTCTGTACTATGTTAAACGTGCACCTTCTGGTGGATTGACTCAATTAGTCTCTTGACTGGTTTAACTAACCTCCCCGCCCTTGTGCAACCTGCCACTGGGCTATTGGCCATGGTGACTAACAGTGGCTCTGGCCTTAGATCATTGATCAGAGGAGGGGTTGAAGGAATCAGCTCCAGAATCTCAGAGGTGCTTCCCAGGTATTTTTCCTCATGCAAACAAGGTTCTTCTGGCTCTGACTTTCCATCCGATGTCCAGAGCTCGGAGTAATCGCTTGAATCCTCCGCCAGCCAGGATGCACTTTCCTCCCCAGAGTCCTCCATGTCTTCCCTGTCCAGTCCATCGCCGGAGTGGGTGGCCTCTCCTACGTCTACATTGATTGACGGTCCTGCAGCTTCACGGTCCTGCAAATTCACCTGCAGCAGTAGATTCCTGTGAACCACTTTCTCTCTGCCGTAACGGGTTTGTGGATTGACTGAAGTCACTGTGAAAATCTCGGGGTTCCACTTGTCAGCCAATTTGTGGCGGCCCCTTTCACCCTGGTTGGCGATGAGGACACGATCCCCAATGGACAAACTGATGCCTTTAACCCGCTTGTCATAATCCCGACCTTGTCGTCCCTGTTGCTTGTCAGTGTGCCTTTGGGCAACACTCATAGCTTCATTCAGGACAGTGATCAGAGTCTTGACATACTTGTTGCAATACACTGGAGTCGTCCAAAACATTGCGGAACATCACATCCAATTGGTAGCCGAGGGACCCTACCAAACATGAGAAAGAATGGCTGGATTTGTTCAGGCCAATGTTCTTTGGTTTTTAAGGGCAGACTCCTGAGCATGCTACCTAAAGACCTGTTGAAACTTTCAGTTTCTCCATTCCCCATTGGGTGATATGCCGTGGTTCTTGACTTTTGGACACTGGAGAGCTTAAGCAGTTCTGCTATTAGCTCGCTCTCTAAATTTGCGCCCTGATCAGTATGGACAGAAGACATGATCCCACAGTTTACGAGCTACTTGCTTGGCTGTCTGGTTTCTGCATGGCCATGCATGGGCAAGTTTAGTGAAGTGGTCAGTCACCACCAGAACATCAACTGAGTTCATCAAGATATACTGGAACAGTCTCCGGTTTGTGTGACTCTCCTTAATGACACGATACAGAACTCCCTCTCTTAGGATCAAGCGATCCCACTGTTTCATCAGCAACAACACTTTAAAAGAAACATTGTATCAATCTCTTCTGGTGAGCCGTTTCTTATTGAAGACGAAAGGGATGACATTGGAAGTCACCGAGTCTTGCAGCTGAAGATCCCGAAGTTCCTCGTGCAAGAGTTCAGGCAAAGTGTCAATACCAGGAGAAAGCAGCCGTTGGGTGTTGGAACCAAGCTGGATTGCTTGCATCCCCGTTGAACATTCCCAGTCAATATGGAGCTGATTTATGGCCTTCACTTCAGCAGTGGTCAAAGAGGTTATCTCCTGGGGATAAGAAGCCCAACGGAAGGCATCTTGGACATCATCATTCAGCGTCTCAACAGCCTCAGACAGAAGTGCTAGGTAGGACTCCCTCATCAGTCTCTGCTAAGGGGTCGCAGTTCAGTGCATCTGCTACTGTATTCTTGCTGCCTGGGATACGCTTCAAATCAAAGTTGTACAGTGCCAGCTTGGCAACCCGTCTTTGCTCGCAAGCGTCCAGCTTGGGTTTTTGTCATTATGTACGTTAACGGGTTACTATCTGTCCAGACAGTGAATTTCTCACACACACTCCATTTCAGTGCTATAAATTCAAGTCTGTGTGCCGGATACCGTCTCTGTGACTTACTCAAGGTCTTGCTCATGAATGCTATGGGCCTTGCTTTATCTTCACCTTCAGGCACTTGACAAAGTACAGCCCTGAGACCATCCAAAGAAACGTCAGTGAAGAGATCGAACGGCCCCTCGAAATCAGGGTGAGCGAGCACAACACAATTCAAAAGATCATCCTTCAGCTTCTGGAATACAACGACAAACTCCTCAGTCCAATCCGATAGCGCCAGCTTATGGAAAATCCGACTGTTGCCCTTCTTCCCATCTCTTCCTCTTCTCTTTTGACCCCCAGTGAGTGCAAACAAAGGTCTGACTATGGCGTAACAGTCAGGAATGAAGTACTGGTAATATAATACCATACCCAAGAAGGATTTCAGCCCCAGAGCAGAGGGTGTGCATCCGTCAATGGCCTCCACCTTCTCTGGATCCACTGACACACCGTCCTCTTTAATGATATGTCTGAGGAATTTCACTGTACTTCGTAGGAAGTAACATTTCTTGGGTGCTAGTTTGAGATTGTTGGCTCTTAGACGGCGAAACACAACTTCCAAGTCACTGTAGAGCCTGTTGCTCGGTGGGTGCAAAGACCAACAAGTCATCTAGCTAACAAAAGAGATTTGAGAAATTTTGGTCCCCAATTATACTTAACATCATTCTCATGAAAGAGGCCGGGCTGTTACACAGACCTTGTGGCATGCAAATTGTACTCATAAAGTCCAATCGGTGTGGTAAAGGTTGTGTACTTCTTGTCCACACGGGGGGACCTAGTGAATGACCTGCAGAGAGCTGGGACCAAAGTAACAAAGCTTACCATCAGCAAGGGCATTGAAGATGAAATGTGGCTGGGTCTTTCAGCATGACAATGATCCCAAACACACCGCCCGGGCAACGAAGGAGTGGCTTCGTAAGAAGCATTTCAAGGTCCTGGAGTGGCCTAGCCAGTCTCCAGATCTCAACCCCATAGAACATCTTTGGAGGGAGTTGAAAGTCCGTGTTGCCCAGCAACAGCCCCAAAACATCACTGCTCTAGAGGAGATCTGCATGGAGGAATGGGCCAAAATACCAGCAACAGTGTGTGAAAACCTTGTGAAGACTTACAGAAAACATTTGACCGCTGTCATTGCCAACAAAAGGTATATAACAAAGTATTGAGATAAACTTTTGTTATTGACCAAATACGTATTTTCCACCATAATTTGCAAATAAATTCATCAAAAATCCTACAATGTGATTTTCTGGATTTTTTCTCGTTTTGTCTGTCATAGTTGAAGTGTACCTATGATGAAAATTACAGGCCTCTCTCATCTTTTTAAGTGGGAGAACTTGCACAATTGGTGGCTGACTAAATACTTTTTTGCCCCACTGTACATACAGTATCTCTGCATGTTTGTGCTTTGGGGAAAATGATGTGGATATATTGAAGCAACATCTCAAGACATCAGTCAGGAAGTTGAAGCTTGGTCACAAATGGGTCTTCCAAATGTACAATGACGCCAAGCATACTTCCAAAGTTGTGGCAAAATGTCTTAAGGACAACAAAGTCAAATTACTTTGTGTGGAAAATGTGTGGGCAGAACTGAAAAAGTGTGTGCGATCAAGGAGGCCTACAACCTGACTCAGTTACACCAGCTCTGTCAGGAGATGGTCAAAATTCACACAACTTAATGTGGGAAGCTTGTGGAAGAATACCCGAAACATTTGACCCAAATTAAACAATTTAAAGGCAATGCTACAAAATACTAATGGAGTGTATATAAACTTCTGACCCACTGGGAATGTGATGAAAGAAATAAAAGCAGAAATAATCATTCTATTATTCTGACATCTCACATACTTAAAATAAAGTGGTGATCTGAACTAAGACAGGGAATTCTTACTAGGAATAAATGTCAGGAATTGTGAAAAACTGAGTTTAAATGTATTTGGCTAAGGTGTATGTAAACTTCTGACTTCAACTGTATATAGGTCCTGGATGGCAGGAAGCTTGGTCCCAGTGATGTACTGGTCTGTCTGATCACTATCAGGCAATGCAACCTGTCTGGATGCTCTCGATGGTGCAGCTGTATTACTTTCTGTGGATCTGGGGACCCATGCCAAATCTTTTCAGTTCCCTGAGGGGCTAAAGGTGTTGTCCTGTCCTCTTCACAACTGTCATGGTGTGTTTGGACCATGTTAGTTTGTTGGTGACGTGGACAAGGAATTTGAAACTCTCGACCCGCTCCACTTCAGACCCGTAGATGTTAATGGGGGCCTGTTTGTCCCTCCTTTTCTTATGGTCAACTATCAGCTCCTTTGTCTTGCTCACATTGAGAGAGAGGTTGTTGTCCTGGCACCACACTGCCACTTCTCCGATCTCCTCCCTATCAGCTGTCTCATCGTTGTCAGTGATCAGAAACAATAAAAAAACATGTTTTGTTTGTTTCAATTTATTTATGTTGACAGAATTCTCTTTTACAGAAATCAACTGTTGCAGTGAAGTAGTGAGTCATTGGAATGTATGGATTTGAAATAGCTACAGTATATAAAAGAGCACGATAAGTCAAGTCTAATATGTTTCCATGTTAACAGGAGGTTAGCCGTTTTAGCACAGTGGCTAGCTGTTCTATGGCTGGGGGAAGCTAATGGTCCATGCATGAGTTGAACATGGAAATCACTACATTTCCCTTTGTGTGCATGGACACCACACTGCTGAATTAACAGTATTCAAATCAAGATAATGCATAAGTAGATAGACAGAATTGCCCTGGTGGGGATGAATAAAGTTGTATTGAATAAGGGTAAAGGTGACTCTGGTAAACATGTCTTCAAAGGATGGTTTCAATTTCAAAACAAAAGACACAGCGATTGAATAAAACACTTTATTTTCATTGTACACTGGTTTCTACTTTAATTTCTCTATTGAGTCACTTCTCTTCTATATCATGGGAAAATAACTAACAAAAAGAAACAGTTATAGTTGTGAGTGCGTGAGTGAGTGAGTGCGTGAGTGAGTGAGTGAGTGAGATTGGACCCATGAGGAAGAAAAACAAAAACAAGGAAGTGGGAAAAGAGTTACGACAGGAATGAATCAGTCAGTGGTTGGGACACAGACAGTCAATATTTAACTCTTCAGCTCATCATGGACTCAGTCTTTCTTCACTCTCCACTTCTCCAGGGATTTCTGCAGAAGAATAAAAAGAACATGAGTGAGTATCTTACTTACTAGATAATGTTGATTCTATGTGGAACATATGGGTTCCATGAGAGACCGTCACTGCTGCCAAACTCAAACTGATGGTTTCCATGACCGGACACATTCCTTCATCTCCTATCAATGTATTAATTATCAAACACGTAACACCTGGACAAGAAAAGCAATAAAACAGTTTCAATTCAGGAAGCAAACTGAAATTCCAAATGTGTTTTGCCATAGGAATTTACTCAATGGAATTGACCCCTTCCCCGATTGTCAAAATGTTATTTCTGATTGGTTGTTGATTTGTCAGTGTTGTTGCTGATTGGTTGTTTTGGGTTCTCACCTCCAGGTTCTGATGGTGTTTGAGGGTCTTGCAGTGGTTCTTCTCAGCCTCGTCAGTTCCGCTATAGAACTTAGAACACACCTTGCAGAAGAACCCTGACTTGGGGACCAGAAACTCCATGCCTGATAGTGATCAAACAGACCAGAAACAAAACCTATTTTAACATATACAAACGACATGTGATTATACTATGGGACCGATGTAAACACACACACTATTCTGACAATCGAGAAGCTTGACAAAATGTATCATTAGAGCCACCCTAATCAATTTCAACAACTAGTTCATTGTCAAACGCAGCATCATTTGAGTCTTACCGACAGGGCTGTCAGGGTTGAAGGGTGGGATGCTGTAGTCTTTATAAAAGAGGGGTTCCATCTTCATCTTCCTCCTCGCCGTCTCCTCCTCTCTCTCCTCCTGAGATGTCCTCCTTCGCTTCAACTCCACTGAGATGAAAGAGTAGATGGAGGAAAGAGCAGGGTCATCACAGAGACCTTAACTATTCTGTTTGAGTTCTCCTAGACCTGACAAGTCACCAAAATGTCCTTACAAGGAAGGAAAGAAATTAGAATTAAAGTCTTTAAAGCATGAATCACAAAAATAAAAATCAGACACCTTAAAAACAATCCAACTAACGTGGTTTCAGGCTGTCAACCAACCATATTTTTCTACAACTTCTCAAAGAACCCAGCTTTGTGCCATCCTGCCATGTTTGCGCTGACGAGGAGTGGCATAACACAAAACAGACTGGTAACCAGGTTAACATGAGCTTGCTACCACCATTGATTTGGCTGAGTTCACCATTTTATCATCTAGTCGTATAGTGTTCACCATAGCTACTATTGATCTACATACTAGGACTGTAACGGTTCACCAAACCCACGGTTAGGTACGTATTGTGGTGTTGGGGCCACGGTTCAGTTTTGGTAGAGTGGGAAAATGAAATGACAAACGTTACTGTCACATATTTTCTATGCCAGGTGAAATTGCGCCTCATTAGCTTATTATTACCAATGTATCCAAATAAATGTCACTAGAAATTAGTTTATGCAAATGGAGCTACTTACTGCAGCTGTTTTTCTGGTTGCACTTTGTGACGTGTCTTAAGTTTTTCCTTGCTTGCTAGCCACCGATGGCGAAGAACGTTGCCAGCCAGTATGGCAATGGAACATTTTAGAGAGAACAACTGGGTTGTGTCCATAGATACAGAACAAACAGCCTGAACGACGGGATCGCATCTCTGGCAACTGAACTGATAGAATGAACGACCAGCCGGCTTGGGTAGAAACCCCAGATTTGTGTTGGGACTATATATGTTT
The DNA here is from genome assembly GCF_036934945.1 of Oncorhynchus masou masou. Taxonomy (NCBI): domain Eukaryota; kingdom Metazoa; phylum Chordata; class Actinopteri; order Salmoniformes; family Salmonidae; genus Oncorhynchus; species Oncorhynchus masou. Next base: position 22,095,208 of record NC_088231.1, read on the forward strand.
TGGAAGAATGAAAATTAGTATGAATAAATTCATCAAAATAACGTTAATTAAAATATGTAAATCATTATTTGAATATGTTGGTAACCTGTTTTATAAAAGGTTATAATGACCTCAAGCCGGTGTTTTGACACAGACCTAACAACACCCGTGCCAATATATCCTCAACACAGGCTTCTCTGGCATTCACTGAATGAACATATTTGGAATCTGGAAGACCAACGCTATGTTTTTTATTAAATAAAATAAAAATTGCTTCACTCTTCATGGCACTGTTGTTTAGGGGAGGTAGCCAACAACACAGCTAACACATGGCTGGCGGCATTGTCATGCTGGAGGGTCATGTCAGGATGAGCCTGCAGGAAGGGTACCACATGAGGGAGGAGGATGTCTTCCCTGTAACGCACAGCGTTGAGATTGCCTGCAATGACAACAAGCTCAGTCCGATGATGCTGTGACACACCACCCCAGACCATGACGGACCCTCCACCTCTAAAATCAAGTCCTCAGTCCAGCCTCTCTCAGCCTATTGCGGACAGTCTGAGCACTGAGGGATTGTGCGTAACTCGGGCAGTTGTTGTTGCCATCCTGTACCCGTTCCTCAGGTGTGATATTTTTTTGTTGTTGCTCTTCTGCACATCATCATCTGCACATGTATCACTCTTGGCCAGGTCACAGTTGTAAATGAGAACTTGTTCTCAACTGGCCTACCTGGTTAAATAAAGGTGAAATTAATTAATTAATTAAATATATATATATTTAATTAATTAATTAATTTCACCTTTATTTAACCAGGTTAAATATATATATATATACTTTTTTTTAAATTTAAGTTTGGATGTACAGATCCTGTTCAGGTGTTACACGTGGTATGCCACTACGAGGACGATCAGCTGTCCATCCTGTCTCCGTCTTAGGTGTGTCTCACAGTACATTGCAATGTATTGCCCTGGCAACGTCTGCAGTCCTCATGACTAAGGCACCTTCACGCAGATGAGCAGGGACCCTGGGCATCTTTCTTTCGCCGTTTTTCAAAGTCAGTAGAAAAGCCTCTTCAGTGTCCTAAAATTGTCATAACTGTGACCTTAATTGCCTTCCGTCTGTAAACTGATAGTATCTTAATGACCATTCCACAGGTGCAGGTCCATTAATTGTTTATGGTTCAATGAACAAGAATGGGAAACAGTGTTTAAACCCTTTAAAATGAAAATCTGTGAAGTTATTTGGATTTTTATAAATCATTAAAAAAAAACATGATCCTGAAGAAGGGACTTATTTTTTTCCCAGGTTTCTATCTATAAAAGAGATGCCAGCTGATTCATGAATTCGACTGGCTGAGAAACACTGCCTGCCTCCATCGTCCCCGTTTCCTGACGTTCGTTACTATGGGAAAGCTGGAGAATGGATTTGAATGTTGAAACAATGTTGCAAATGTCAGCGACAGCAACGTTTAAACAAATTTCTGCTGTTAAACTAAATGTTAGTCTAAAAGAAACGTGAGATACTGCCTAGATGCTTTTTAATAGTGCAGATCAAGTTTATAAATTGCTTGGCTGATGAGACTGGATTGCGCAGTCAGGTGTAACCAAAAAAAAAAAAAAGGAATTTTAATGTCATAGATTTAGCCAGTGTTAACTTCTGGAACAGAAACTGGCTGGAACACGGTTTTAACCAATCAGCATTAGACCCACCCGTTGTATAATGAGTCATAATGCACAATCAGGAATAACACTTCAGATTGTGATTGAAAACACAGGATTACTCAACAACACTCAGTCACTTGTAAAAGTAATACTTGTAAAAATCAATGTGTAAACATGGCTCATGCTAGAATGTTTTGAACAAAGAGAAAAATATGCACTTATTTGACTCTCATAAAGAGGGGCGTATCTGTAGCACCGTACTTCTCATTTCCCACTCCTGGGTAATGTGATGTGTTGTCACTGCTAAGTAGCTCTCGGTCTATCTGTAGTAAGCGCAACACATGGGTGCATTGGCCAACACATGGACTACTTCAGCTTTAGCTTGCTTATATGGAAGCGGGTACTACATGTTTGATGAAAATGGGTGCGAGAGGGCGAAACCCCTTATTCTTCTCAACCAGCAGCGCATATCCACATCTATAAACATACCTATCCCTCTGGTAATTTCTTTGGCCCATTTAGAATCAGCTGAAGCTACTTGAATACAGAGGGGAGACAAAGTTGTGTTTTTGAAGCTCCGATGTTAGGAATACTGGGGTGTTATCTAAGTAAACGTGTCAACATGTTTGAGGTGTTGGCAGCTGCATAGGCTATTCTGGTTCAGCAGTGGCGACAACACCGTTAGAGATGGAGATTTAAATAATCGATGGCAAATCCTCTTGGGGTTATCCATCCCACCACTCGCCATCGTACAGAACTAGTTCCCTGCTGCGCCTCACAAAAGGACAGTGAAATGTGACAAATCATTTGGATTACAACATGCACCAGGACTCTAGTTGTTTTAACCAACAGCCTGAATGTTGTTGTTTTTCAGATTAGATTTACTGATGATGCGTAGGCATTTAAATGGATATATACAGTACCAATCAACAGTTTGGACACCTTCTCATTCAAGGGTTTTCCTGAAATTTGACTATTTTCTACATTGTAGAATAATAGTGAAGACATCAAAACAATGAAATAACACATATGGAATCATGTAGTTACCAACAATGTGTTAAACAAATCAAAATATTTTATATTCTTCAAAGTTCTTCAATGACTGGCCTGTTCGGGTCTCCACCAGTGGGGGAGAGATCGAGAGTTGTGGAGGTGGGGGATTTGAGACACCTCACGCCCATTGTAAATCTTAAAGCAGCAGACAAATGTATTTGTCCTCTCAGTATGGAGGAATGGAATGTATGATGGAGAACCTACCTAACATGCAATAAATGGACTTTTAGACAATATGTTTCAGACAAAATGGTAGTCATGACGACAGACGGAATATGAAAATGAATGTTGTTTTTGTTATCATAAGTTAAATGAAGACGTTATAATCGAAAACATTGTAAGTTGAAGAGTTTTCACAACAAGTACTTGATGTTGGCATAGTGTGGGTGTGTGGAAAAAAAATGTCCAGATCAAAGAGAATGTTTTTTAAAGATGAAATGTGAAGTTAGTTGTCTAAATTGGATCTGAGTAAAATCCAGACCTTGCCTCGTAACTAGTTACGCCCAGAGAACTTGCCCTAAAGGCGGAAAGACCCATTTCTGACCTGAGGGTATAAAACATGCGAGTTAAGAATGAACATTTTAACTAAGTGACCATGAGCTGCAGCCAAGGTCCGATTAGTTGTAACACCAAAATGCAACACGAGGTTGAAGAGGACAAAGGAACCTTTTAACAATCTATGCTACGGATGAGGAGCTGTGACTGAGGGTGAATTCAAGCAGGACCACACGGTTATTCTCTCCAAGGAATCGTGTGTCTACACTGCTTTCATTCTCATGCTGGAACCCCCTATATGGCTGATTAGCCATCCTCAGAAGACCTGCTTTCAGAACAAGGGCGAGGAAACAGACCGCTAAGAGAAAGGACACCGACATTGTGTGGACATTCAAGAGGGTTACACCCGATAACAACAGAAGTGTCGCCATCAGAGGAGAAGTCAGAACTCGGGCCACGAGGAGACAACCCTTCAGAGACCTTCGACAAGTGGCAGTTCGGGGCAAGGTCAGGGTTAAACTAAGCATAGTTTACAAATGTACCCAAGTGTGCTTTTCTCTCGTGCACTCTTTCTCTTTTGAAATCCTCATTTAGTGCAACACGTGTCATTCTGTGTTGGCACGCTAGGGACCTGTTTCATTGAACTAAGTTCTAATCAATAGCCTAGACCGTATCTTATATTATTATTTATTTACTAACAAGCTAAAATGATAAACTCAATTGGTGTGGTACGGACTTTTTTTATTTTTTTTTTTTAAAATAGTGGGAATCGGGTTTGTGCAGATTATGCAACGTTCAGAATGAGACTGTAGAGGAAATTAATTAGCGACTGCTGTGAAATCGATTTTCTGATAAGAGTTATTTTGAGAAATAGAAACTCAGCCAAAACTTTCCCATGGTGCCCCCAGGTTAACGAGTTAATACCTGACTCATTAAATCACGTAATTATAAACTGCTGTCGTCACATTAATCAATACAACGTTACGAAACACCCCTACCTCGTCACAACACAACTGACTGGCTCAAAAGCAATAAGGAAACATTCTACAAATTTACTTAACAAGGCACACTTGTTAATTGAAATGCATTCCAGGTGATACCTTATGAAGCTGGTTCAGAGAATGCGCAAAGCTGTCAAGGCAAAGGTTGGATACTTTGAAGAATCTCAAATAAAAGTTGATTTGTTTAACGCTCTTTTGGTTACTGCATGATTCTGTATGTGTTTTCTAATTGTTTTGATGACTTAACTAATATTCTACAATGTAAAAAATAATACAAATAAAGAAAAACCCTGGAAGGAGTAGATATGTAAACTTGACTGGTACTGTGTACACAGATGTTTTATTGATCTATTCATTTGGGTTCACAGTGCAGACCGATCTGAGGTCCCCATACCAAACGGTTCAGTACTAATGCTTGTACCATTACACCTCTACTACATACAATTGGTTATCTGACCTCGCCACCACCAATCCTCTACAATGACCACAACCACTAATCTATGTAAACCAGGTTACCATTCATTGACCACTTAACAAAAAAGGCGGGTGGCCAACTCAACCACTACTATGCATACAGTAGGCTGGCAACCATATCTCAACCACTACTATGCATACAGTAGGCTGGCTACCACATCTCAACCACTACTATGCATACAGTAGGCTGGCTACCACATCTCAACCACTACTATGCATACAGTAGGCTGGCTACCACATCTCAACCACTACTATGCATACAGTAGGCTGGCTACCACATCTCAACCACTACTATGCATACAGTAGGCTGGCTACCACATCTCAACCACTACTATGCATACAGTAGGCTGGCTACCACATCTCAACCACTACTATGCATACAGTAGGCTGGCTACCACATCTCAACCACTACTATGCATACAGTAGGCTGGCTAACATATCTCAACCACTACTATGCATACAGTAGGCTGGCCACCATATCTCAAAACAACATTCTCCCTGTAGTGGTTTTCCTCCTGTGGCAAACAAGACGATATATACCTCAGGAAAAAGATCAAGTAGGGACTAACTTGACCAAACCACTCGTTTTCCATTTCAGAACATTTCGCTACTGAACACAATCTAGTCTCCTCAGACAAATATGTTGCAGATTGACTTAATATAAAGTTTGTTTCTTAGCTCCACTGACCAGTTTCCTACCATATCTTCATAAAAAACAACATTTATTTATACAGGTAAGCACAGCAGAACAGATGTTATTTACAATGACGGGCTTTCACGAGACAAGCATAGCAGTGATATACAGTATGTTTCTTACCATTCGCAGCAGACCTCTTCTCCCCGTCCTCCTCCACCTGTCCCACCTCGTCCACCGTCAGAAACGTCCCCATGTTGAGGCCCTCCACTCGTCCATCCCGTTCCTCTTCTTCAGCGGCGACAGGTGCGTCTGTGGTTGTGGACTCCTCAGTGACCTCGTCGCAGTTCGTCTTCAGCACAGTGACCACAGGCTGAAGGAAAGGAAGGTTAGATAAGATTGGGGTCGTGTTCACACTTTAGAAACACTTCATTTTTCCTTTCTCAGTTGAAGTAGTCTTATCACCGATCTGCTGGTTGATGAATGCTATAGAGTTGAAGGCTTCCTTTTAAGAAAGGGATTTTACTCAAATAGGAAAGTGACTGGACACACTGACCTCTTTGATGTCACCCTGACAGTCTGGAAATGTCTCCTCTGTCACGTCCCCAGGTCCCCCTGCAGTCTTCACCGACCCCTCTGTGGTTGCTGGGGACAACCCCTCCTCCTTCTGTTCTCGTTTGTCCAGCGCTTCCTCCCGTACCTTGGCTGTCCCAGGCTCACCCTCCAACTCCATTGATGTAGTGTCAGCTGGTGCCTGCTGCTCCGCCTCAGAGGCTGTGGTCACAGGGTCGTTGACGGCCACCTCTGTAACCGCAGTCACCTCTGTGGTTGTCTCAGGGAGAGGACGGGGCACCGCAGCTGCTTCCCCCACCTCGTCCACAGTCACAAAGTCTTCCATGTCGAAGGGGAGGTGCTTCTCACCTAACTCCTCCTCTTCCTGAAAGAACACAGGACAGGGAACTTTATAACCACAGTTTTCTTCAAAATGGCAAGTCATTCCCCAAAATGATTGGAAAGTTGATATTGGCATTCTGTATTCATGATGGTATATATATATGTGACACTCTGGTTCACTGGAGATTCTCTCTCCATCCATATTTGCACAGAGTACACCAAACATTAGGATCACTTTCCTAATATTGAGTTGCCCCCCCCCGCTCTACAAAGTGTTGAAAGCGTTCCACAGGGATGCTGGCCTATGTTGACTCCAATGCTTCCCACAGTTGTGTCAAGTTGGCTGGATGTCCTTTGAGTGGTGGACCATTCTTGATACGCAACGGGAAACTGTTGAGCATGGAAAGATCTGCAACGCTGCTGGGTTTGACACAAACCAGTGTGCCTGGCACCTACTACCACACACTGTTCAAAGGCACAAATATTTGGTCTTGCCCAATGGCACAAACACACAATCCATGGCTCAATCGTCTCAAGGCTTGAAAATCATTATTTAAACCGTCTCCTCCCCTTCATCTACACTGATTGAAGTGGATTTAACAAGTGGCCTCAATAAGGGATCATAGACTGTCCAGGTGAAAGCCTATCATGGAAAGCATTGTTAATGTTTTGTCCTCTCTGTATATCGAGTGAATACCAACACACTGGCCTCTCTCCTACCTGCTGTTTCTCCTCTCCGTTTCCTCTCCTGGACTCAGACCTGGCGCCGCTCTTCCCACTGTGCCGGCTCCCCTCATACCTCATAGAGGACCTGGACCCCGGTGATCCCGATGACCGTTCCCTGTGGGACCGCCTCTTCTCTCTCTCCCTCCTCCCTTTCTCCTTCTCCTCCTCTTGGGTCTTCAGCCTCCTCTCCCTCTCCCTCCTTGCTCCCTCCCTCTCCTCCCTTTCCTCCTCGCGGGTCTTCCTCTTGGTGGCCTGCTCTCTTCCAGGCTCCCTGTCTCCACTGTGGTCTCTTCGGTTTCCAGTGGATGGCTTTTGGCCTGCAGGGGGCGCCTGAGCCTGCTCCTTCCTGGCCTGCTCAGCGCCGGCCCTACTGGTAGACCGGACCCTGCACTCCTCCAGCAGCACCTTCAGGATCTCTGGGGTCACTCTGGGTAGAGCGGGGGCAGCCTGAACATCTGGAGTCTCCTTATCTTTTGGCTGTTTACCTGGAGGATTCTCAGCTGCAGCCTGGACGGTGGTAATCCTGGTAGAGGATCTGTTCCTGCTCTCCTGTCGTAAGGCCTCTATGATGGCCGCCATCACTTTTGGGGCTGGGGTGACTATTGTGGAACTGGAAACAGACATTTTCTCTGTCTCTGGTTTAGCAGCTTGAGGAGCGGAGGTAGCATCTGAGGAGACTGGTTCTTCGGACTCTACGTCTACAACTTTCTCTGTGACGACCTCTCCACCCTGACCTCCAGGTTCTCTCTGGTTCACTCCTGCTGGCTGTAAGGAAGATGCATCAGGCTCCTTCTCTGGATCCTTTCCTCCTAATGCTGGAGACTGTGTGGCTTGAGCCCCTTTTTCAACATTCATCCCTTCATTCCCTGGCTGAACCTCCTGTCCTTCAACCTTGGTATCAACCCCGGTTCCTGACTCCACCTTTAATCCTGACTGAGACAGTGAGTCCTCCTGGCCACCAGGGGGCATAGTGGTCTCTGCAGTCTGGGAGTCATTGCCATCAGTTGAAGCTGTTGAGCCGGCAGAGGAGATGTCGACTTTAGGTAGATCAGTCTTGGGATCAGGTTTCCAGGAGAAGGCAAGCTTGTTGTTCTGAACAATGCAGGGAAACTTCTGGAAGCGGTTGAAGACACTCTTGGCCATGTCTGCTGTTCCCATCTCAAAGATGATCTGCATGGGGTAAAGAAAACAGGATTGGATGGATGGCGTGGAATTACTGTAGGCAGGGTAGATGCAAGACACTTGAACACACAAACAGTTAAACGTTCCTCACTAAGATGTCCCTCCCTTTGACAGACACTTAAGCACACAAAGACCCGTCCCGTCCCCCAACACACACTCCTCCCCACCCACAGGTCCCTCACCTTGTCCTTGAGTGCCAGAGTCTGTTGGACTGTGCCGAAGCGCTGGACCAGTTTCTGGATCTCTGTTGGGCCGGAGGGCGTGGCCGGGATGTTACTGACAACCAGGAGACGGTTCCAGTCATCATCACCTCCCACCTCTGCCTTCTGCAGGACGTATTGGAAACATTGAAATGTATTCATCAATTACAAAAACCTTTACTTGTATCAATTATTAGAAGCTCAACTTCATAAATAGTTGTTAGAAAAGGTAAAGGGACTCTGCAATAATATATGCTCTTGGGTGTGATTCATTTCATTAGGTTAAATCATGTTTTAACATGCAGGTCTTAAATCAGTTGGAATTGTCTGTGTTTTTCTACCTTTTCCTTGAGGTGGCAACGATGCTATTAAGAGCCTTTTAGGTTAGCTGAAGCAACAGTAAAATACTCACACTAACAGGATTCCTGGGTCCCATCAATGAATGGAAAAGTGCCACCTGTGTTAATAAAATGGAATGAAAAGTTCTTCATGTCGTCACTGATCAGAGAAGTGCATAAACACCCTTTTCATAGTGGACATTTATCATACTTTGCAGCAACCACCTGGAATTAAGTGAAGGAAACTGCCCAGAACAGAGGACGCTGGAGATTCACGGTTGAGGCCCTAATAGGGATCAGTCAGTCAAGCCACAGCATCTTACCGGTCTGTTGAAGTCCACCAGGAGATTTGGAAGCAGGCTCATGTTCAGAACAGAGTCGTTGATGCAGACAGGCATGTCGGTGTAAACTTTCACCATCTTCTGGGCTGTCTCCACATCCTGCATGGTGACCAGAGCCTGGCGAGGACCACAAACAGACAGTCAGTCATATTGGACACACAAGTTATATTGTTTAAAAATCGATGTGAAAATCATATGATATTGCCATTATACTGACTATTTTACCCAAAGCATCTGACAGAACATTGACACTGCCAATATATTCAGCAGGTCCTACATTGGAATCAAATTCCCAACCCTGGTCCTCCAGTACACCCAACAGCACACATTTCTGTTGTTGCCTTGGACAAACACACCTGGTTCAACTCATTGAGGGCCTGATGATTAGTTGACAAGTTGAATCAGGTGTGCTTGTACAGGGTGTACTGTTGGGGTACTGGAGAACCAGGGTTAGGAAACACTGCCCTAAGCCACATAATGTGAAAGTGAGTGATTTATAGTGGATAGCGTGCCTACCTCACTGGGCTTGGTGATGAGGAGGATCTTGACAGGTGTACCGAAGGGCTGGGCCAGCTTTGCGATATCAATCTCGGAGCAGCCGCTTTCAGGAAGTCCAGTAATCTTGACCACGCCCCTCTAAAAAGGTCAAACCACAGGAGACAAAGACCGTCATAATCAAGACGTGGAGCATTTAGTGAGGTAACAAAAGAAAACGGTCAGAACGTTGTATACAGAGATATCATGAATAGAGCTGACAGTCACACAATGTCCTATTCTACCTGTCCTGACGGAGCCAAATCAAGTCTAATCTACATGATAGATTTCTATCTAAACGTTCCATAATGTAGCATCCCCTGCCTGGTCCTATGAGATATCAGTTCAGTTCTGCACCTTGTTTTCCCTCTGCAGTCTTTTGAGTCTCTCGATCTGTCCCGCTCTACAGCCCCTCTTCCTCTTCCTCTGTGGCTTCACCTGCTCCCTGTGTATCTGTTGGGAAACCCATTTAATCTTACAGCTCAGACACCGCTGACTGGCTGGCTGACTGACTGACTGGCTGACTGACTGTTTTTTATTGTTTTAAAAGTGTTAAAGATGAACTGAAACACTATGCTGGAACACTAAACTTCCCGACACCCAGGACCTATATACTAGGTATACAGCAAGCGGTACTGAAGCGCCAAGTCATACCGTTCTCTCTGCTACCGCACAGCAAGCGGTACTGAAGCGCCAAGTCATACCGTTCTCTCTGCTACCGCACAGCAAGCGGTACTGAAGCGCCAAGTCATACCGTTCTCTCTGCTACCGCACAGCAAGCGGTACTGTCATACCGTTCTCTCTGCTACCGCAAGCGGTACTGAAGCGCCAAGTCATACCGTTCTCTCTGCTACCGCACAGCAAGCGGTACTGAAGCGCCAAGTCATACCGTTCTCTCTGCTACCGCACAGCAAGCGGTACTGAAGCGCCAAGTCATACCGTTCTCTCTGCTACCGCACAGCAAGCGGTACTGAAGCGCCAAGTCATACCGTTCTCTCTGCTACCGCACAGCAAGCGGTACTGAAGCGCCAAGTCATACCGTTCTCTCTGCTACCGCACAGCAAGCGGTACTGAAGCGCCAAGTCATACCGTTCTCTCTGCTACCGCACAGCAAGCGGTACTGAAGCGCCAAGTCATACCGTTCTCTCTGCTACCGCACAGCAAGCGGTACTGAAGCGCCAAGTCATACCGTTCTCTCTGCTACCGCACAGCAAGCGGTACTGAAGCGCCAAGTCATACCGTTCTCTCTGCTACCGCACAGCAAGCGGTACTGAAGCGCCAAGTCATACCGTTTCTCTGCTACCGCACAGCAAGCGGTACTGAAGCGCCAAGTCATACCGTTCTCTCTGCTACCGCACAGCAAGCGGTACTGAAGCGCAAGTCATACCGTTCTCTCTGCTACCGCACAGCAAGCGGTACTGAAGCGCCAAGTCATACCGTTCTCTCTGCTACCGCACAGCAAGCGGTACTGAAGCGCCAAGTCATACCGTTCTCTCTGCTACCGCACAGCAAGCGGTACTGAAGCGCCAAGTCATACCGTTCTCTCTGCTAAGCGGTACTGAAGCGCCAAGTCAAGGAATAAAAGGCTCCTTAACAGCTTCTACCCCCAAGCCACAAGACCGTTAATCAAATGTCCACCCAGACTATTTACATTGAACCCCCCCACTCTCAGTTTTACACTGCTGCCACTCAATGTTTATTATCTGTTACGTATTTTTCTTCTGTTATTTTTTTAACTTTTGTTTTTTTGGTAAATCTTTTCTTAACTCCATTGCTGGATAAGAGCTTTCACAGTAAAGTCTACACCTGCTGTATTCGGGACAGCCGTCACTTACTTGTATTTCTGTAGATGTGATATATAAGATTGAAATACTTAATCAAATTGTAATAGACATACTGGCAAATAAGAGACAGAAACAAAAATAAAGCACCTCATTTGAATTCTTCTGACCAAGGCTGGCTTCTGTGGGGGGAAAAAAAGTACAATGTTACATTTCACAACTCTTATTGATCAGGTCTATCAAACATCATTAGTTGATTAATATACAAGACATTAAGGCTGGCACCCTATTTGCTATTTAGTGCAATACTTTTGAGCAGAACACAATGCACTATATAGGGAATAGGGTGCCATTTGGGATGCATTCCAAAAGAACATTAAGTGTACGTTTGTTTTTTTACCTGGGTCTCTGACGGTCAAGTTGGCCTCGTTTGGGGCTGCAGGTGTCTTGGGAGCACCGATCACTTCTCTATGGAGATGAGTGAAATGTGTGAACAACTGCCTCCGTAATAACACACAAGTGGCAAAGTTCAGGGGTCAAAGATAACCCTAGTATACACAGGTAATGGATAATACTTACCCCTTTATAATGACAGGTATTGAGGAAGTAAGCTCCTCCTCGCCATTCTGTAAAACAAGGAAAAAAACAGATTCAATTTGATCAATCATCACCTTGCTTTATATTTAATTTTCTCCTCTTTCTGTCATTAGCCAATTCTATGATATTCAATCCAGTGGATGAATACCCAGCTGGGAGCGGAGGTGGCTTTGGTACGGTAAGCAGGAAGGGACAAACCTGGTCGGAGACAGAGATGGGGTGTTCCCGTATGGTGAGAGTGAGGCACTCAGCCAGTGCTTTAGCATCCTGCTCTTTCTGCATGCAAACAGTGGCCTGCAGGAACAGAGACACCAAGAGGGGCAAATGTTAGACAGATGGATACAAAACTAGTGATGGGGGTGGGGGGGGGGTACAGTTACATATCTGAATATCATTTTTGTGCCAGTGGGTGTACCTGCACCATTACTCTTTGCTTCATAGCTTGTTTCTTCTTTCTCAATAGGAAGCCATTTTTTTGCACTTTTAATTCCATGACAAATCAAAACTTGTTTTATCATGGCTCTCTTGTACCTTTGCAGCAGACATACCGTGAGCATTAGGTTTGGAACATTGAATCGCAACAAAATAACAATATTGAATGCAATACATATCGTGAGGTCCCTGGCACAAGAGCATTAGTGAGGTCAGAAACTGATGTTGGGCGATTATGCCTGGCTCAATAGTGGGCATTCCAAATCATACCAAAGGTGTTCGATAGGGTTAAGGTCAGGTCTCTGTAGGCCAGTCAAGTTCATCCACACAGATCTTGACAAACCATTTCTGTAAGGACCTCGCTTTGTGCATGGGGGCATTGTAATGCTGAAACAGTAAAGGTCCTTCCCCAAACTGTTGCCACAAAGTTGGAAACACAGAATAGTCTAGAATGTCATTGTATGCTATAGCGTTAAGATGTCCCTTCACTTGAACGGGCCTAGCCCAAACCATGAAAACCAGCCCCAGAACATACCTCTGCAACCAAATGTTACAGTTGGCACTATGCATTGGGGCAGGTAGCGTTCTCCTGGCATCCGCCAAACCAAGACTCATCCGTCAGACTGCCAAATGGTAAAAAGTGATTAATCACTGCAGAGAACGCACTTCCACTGCTCCAGAGTCCAATGGCGGCAAGCTATACACCACCTCAGCTGAAGCTTGGCATTGCGCATGGTGATCTTAGGCTTGTGTGCGGCTGTCGGCCATGGAAACCCATTTCATGAAGCTCCAGACGAAGAGTACTTGTACTGACGTTGCTTCTAGAGGCAGTTTGAAAATCAGTAGTGTGTTGCAACCGAGGAGAGACGATTGTTACGCGCTACGTGCCTCAGCACTTGGCGGTGCCGTTCTGTGAGCTCCTAGACGTTTCCACTTCACAACAACAGCACTTAACAGTTGACCGGGGCAGCTCAAGCAGGGTAGAAATTTCACCAATTAGATTGTTGGAAAGGTGGCATCCTATAACGGTGCCATGTTGGTCGTCACTGAGCTCTTCAGTAAGGCCATTCTACTGACAAAGTTTGTCTATGGAGATTGCATGGCTGTGTGCTCGATTTTATACACCTGTCAGCAACGGGTGGCAGCAATAGCCGAATCTACTCATTTGACGTCGTGTTCACATACTTTTGTATATATAGTGTATCAGTGTTTCCACTGCAGTCATTTATATGTAGTGCTGTGCCACGGCAAAATCATTCCCGCCACAAAACAATATGGACGATTTCAGGAAGACTTTACTAATATGGCACACTTTGAAGATGTTACAACAGTCTACATTTACTTTTTGGAAGCTAACCAGTTAATATAATAAATGCAGAGGGGAAACCCCATGCTTCAGCCTATTTATTGAGCCCTATAAAATCCGTTTCAGTTTTCCCCCAAATTCCATTTTCTGTTTAGTTTTCCCAGGTTTCCATTTTCTCTCTGAAAAATCACACTTATAAACAGGAAAACAAACACATTGGATGTTAAGTCCACAACAATGCTTAAACTGAGGGATTTTGATGGGGATGTTTTATTATTATGCAGCGCCAGGGAAAATCGACTCCAGGTGGTAAACAAGATGTCTTCATACTTATCAAAAAGACACCACTTAGCATTAAAGGGTATGATGCCTAACTTGACACTACCACACAGTTATTTATACTCACTTTACTGTATTGCGGCTGCCCCTGGTCCTCATCCCCCTCCTCGTTCCTGATGATGAGGACGTTGGTGACCTTGCCGAAGGACTGCACCAGTGACACCACTTCCTGGTACTTGGCATCTACAGGGAGGCCCGACAGATAGAGCAAGTAGGAACCTGGAGGATTCTTCTTCTGCTGCGTTGGATTCGGCTTCTTCTGTGGCGCGTTGGAGGACTGGAGCTAAAATCAAGGAAGGTTTACAAGCACTGCTTGGGTTGGATGGGAGTGTGAAGAAGCAGCTTATAAGTTAGTTCTAATTCAATTTGCGAAATTACCCTAAGGATATTACTACTGGAAGTAATTATTACTGATAATGAGGTTAATCCTAAGAGCCCTAACGACACTGCATTGCAAACAAAAGATTGAACCAAAAGCTCCGCGAAGGGCACACCTCCGAGTCCTGTCCTGAGGCGGTCTCCTTCCCGGCCGCTGGCTTGGCGCCTGGCTTAGAGGAAGCAGAGGAAGATGGGCGATGTGGCTTCTCAGACATGGATGCCGGAAACTTGCTGGTGGACGACAAATAGGACTCACGTTTCCCGGACTCGTGTTTCCCAGAAACCCCTGATCTGTTGCCGTGGCCAGTCGCACACTTGGCGGGGTCATTTCTGGAACGCTTCAGGCCTTCTCGAGAGCTCCCAGTAGATATCCCTGGATGTAGGGGTGACAGATGTCTGGGCTATAATGACGTAAATATATTACAGTAGATATCCCTGGATGTAGGGGCGACAGATGTCTGGGCTATAATGACGTAAATATATTACAGTAGATATCCCTGGATGTAGGGGCAACAGATGTCTGGGTTATAATGACAGATATATTACAACAAAAAGGAAGGTAATTTGGGCATAAATCATGGACATCAAAACAAAACAAACATTTATTGTGGAACTGGGAATCCTGGGAGTGCATTCTGATGAAGATCAAAGGTAAGTGAATATTTATAATGCTATTTCTGACTTCTGTTGACCCCACAACATGGCGGGTACCTGTATGGCTTGTTTTTGTGTCTGAGCCGTACTCAGATTATTGCATGGTGTGCTTTTTCCGCAAAGTTTAAAAAAAATCTGACACATAAGAATAAGAAACTCTTGTAAGTAAGCATTTTACGGTAAGGTTTTCGCATGTGACAAATAAAGTTTGATTTGATATATTACAGATAGGGGTAACAAATTACGTCTGGTTTATGACGATGTAGCACAGGGCAGATATATTACAGTGCCAACAGACTAGCACTCCAGGAATACGCTTCATCTGGGTCTGGGAAACCGTGTCAACCACTAGCCCAGATTAGCATCTAGACAAAGTGGCTTACCTGAGGATTCACTGGTTCTCTTCTCTGGCCTGTGAGCGCTGGAGGCAGAACCCCGATGGGACTGGGAGGGGCTGTGCCGGCCAGAGGTGTGGGGGGCGTGTCCATGGGAGGTGGGCGGAGAGATCCTTCTGCTTCGGTCCGGAGGGGGGGTGGGAGAGGGGGACCAGGACAAGGAACGGGAGACTGAGCGGGAGGGAGAGCGTTCTAGGGACTGCCAGGTGGCACAAGCATCCTGACCTTGAGACGGGTCCCTCCTGGTTTGGGGCAAAGAGGGGAGAGAGGAGTCAGTAGAACAATATGACATTATATGTGATTCAAAGACCCAGTGACATACAACACCACCAGAGGAAAATGATAGGTGGTTTATCAGTTGCACAGTTGTAATCTAAAAATAAAAAGTGATTGGATAATCAGGGTGAAAAATAGGCAGTCCTACATTTTAGGAACATCTCTCACCTTGGGACATTTGGATTCCAGTCTGGATACCTTTGGGGGGGGGAAAGAAGAGACATGAGTACATCATCCATGGGTTATTGTTGCGTATTGATGGGTTAGTTAACTCTAAAAGTCTAAGCCGTTGCAGGGGAGGGGTACAAAGCTAACATATGCAATTGTTTTAAGATGGTCATACCATGGATCATTTAGCTATTTGATTTCGATATTTCTAGTACACATTTAAGATTCCTAAAAAGCTAAAAAAAAAAATATATATATATCTATATATATTTTAGGAAATATTGAATTTGGCCTCCTATAGCCCATAGAAATGCATTGAATAACACATTCATAAATGGCAACAAAAAAAGGCAGTACATTTTTTTATCATAAAGACTAAGGTTTTGAAGAGTCCGTCCTATATCTAGGATATAAGAAAGCTCAGAATGTTGTTTTACTTAACCCCTTATTTTTGTTGGAACAAAACTAACTCCTCCATAGTTCATGTGTTTGTAAGGGTTAGCTTCAGAAGGTCATGGAGCAAAATGGAGAACACCATCGTGTTCGTGAGTCACTCCTTTCCATAGTGGAGTCATAGTATGTAGCTCAAATGGTTCGGACGCTACAGACAGTAGTTGGCACGAGGTCGACCGATTAAATCGGAATGGCCGATTAATTAGGACCGATTTCAAGTTTTCATTTAAAGAAAATGAAAATCTGTAATTTTGGACACCGATTCGGCCTAATATAATCTTGCAAATTTACAGTTAACTAGTCCAACGCTCTAACCACCTGCCTCACGAGGAGCCCGCCTGTTACGCAAATGCAGTAAGGAAAGGTAAGTTGCTAGCGAGCATTAAACTTATTTGATAAAAAACAATCAATCACTAGTTAACTACACATGGTTGATGATATTACTAGTTTATCAAGCATGTCCAGCGTTGCATATAATCGATGCGGTGCATATTCGCGAAAAAGGACTGTCCTTGCTCCAATGTGTACCTAACCATAAACATCATGGACGCTGAAGGCTGACATAGGCGGATGTGATGGATTGAGACCCTTCAAAGATATCTGATATCACGAATTTTGATGGGATTTATTTAATTTTTTACTTAGACTGATGGGTGCTTCAATAGACATAAGGATTTTAACTGCCAGCATAGTTTAAGGAACAAAACAAATGTAAACACCCACTTGTTGCGCAGATCTCTGCAGCTAGCTGTGTGGTTGACTGTGTTCACGTGATCGATCCAGTCCTGTGAGGAAAAAAACAAAATAAAGAAATAATGGTTAGATATCTACCAGAGTCCAGCAGAGAGATGTGATTGGTAGGATCACATTTACACCATCATAGTGCCTATGTGTGTGTATGCATTAAGGAGAATGGTGGAAATGTATTTTTAGGAGTATTGTTGATATGTGTAGGTCTTCCATATCTTGAATGCATGCCTCAACAAGCTATCAAAAATATATGTATTGAAACTACTTGTTCAAGTTTGAGGCATCAAATCAAATGGCAAAGTACTAAAGAAGGTATCACGATTTGAAGTTATCAAGAGACATTTTGGCAACAACCTGTAAAAAACAAACATGTAAATTGCAAAATGGTGTTTCTTATATTAAAACAGCATTGATCATGTTTTTGTACACTGCAGAAGAGTGAACACTGGGTAAAGTTAGTCCTCTTCACCACAAATACAATTCAGTTTTGCAGTTATATCCATGTCTTCTGTAATCTTCTTCTTCGTCATCAGCAGAGTACGGGTCAGGCTACTTTTTCAGGAGCAAATGGTTTTTCTCTTTTTTCCCTCCTTGATTGTTTAGTTGTTTTAATTGTTGAACAACTCAACAGTAACACCATCCATATATGGATTTACAAAAGAACGGTTTGAAAGGAGAAGACACCGTGTACGGTTAGATGCACACAATAATGTGATTTTGTGGATAGTCAGATCAATAAAGTAGTTTAATAAAAACGTTTCCATGCTTTGGAAGAAGAACGATTTCCTTAATAGTGCTGTTTACATGGACACATCTGGAATCAGGCTACCTGATGGCACCGACAAATTCAGAAAATTGCCAATCAAAATATACATTCTCCCACAGCGACCATGTTATTTTTGGGAAGCATATTCGATTCTGATTTCGGACATATAAAGTTTGTATGTGAAAACTATTTTTAAAGATGCATACATTGTTGTTCCGAATTTACTTCACTCTCGATAAAGACGGAGGCCCGCTCAGCTGGTGCTAGCACAACAACAGATCACTGCTGGAATGCCAATTAAGGTATTTCTATGTCCAAATAAAATGAAAGATTGTACAGAAAACCTGGTGCTTCAATCAGCGTAAGCTCGCCAAACGTACAAAATGTTTATGTGAATCAGAACTGTTAAACCATTGCTTAAAATATGTTTATTTTTGTAAGTAGAATCAAATATGTGATGTATTTCACTGTGTTTTATGCCTGGTGTGTATGTAAAAGTGGTTATGGTGTTTAAAGGAAAAATCCAACCCACTCTTTTTTTTCTTCTCCTTTCTTCATTAGTCCATTGTTGATAGTCCCAAAAGGTTTTGCATCATCATGATAATGTAGCAAGTGACACTTTGCTTCTTGAAAGTCCAATATCTTGAAAACTTGATTGCTGACATTCAAAACACTGTGGTATTGTATCAACAGTGGACTAATGGAAACAAATTCCAAAATATAGTTTGAGTGGATTTTCTCTTTAACTGCATTGGGCCTTTATAAAAAGCTTAAAGGGATACTTTGTGATTTTGGCAATGAAGCCCTTTATCTACTTCCCCAGAACCAGAGGAACTCATTGATACCATTTCTCTGTATCCAGAATGATGGAAGTTAGAAGTAGCTTTGCAAGCCAAAGCCAACTAGCATCAGCACAACAACTGGAAGTCTATGGTATCCACTAGCATGCTAGCAGTTGCCAAAGACTTCCAGTTATTGCGCTAACGCTAATTTGCAACGTCCTAACTGGATGCAGAGACAACAAATGGTATCCACGAGTTCATCAGACTCCAAAATCCTGAAGTATCCGTTTAACAAAAACAAAATCTCTGCTTGGCGAACAACGTGTGCGGTACAGGTACGGTACTCACCTTAGCCCGTTCACATTGCATGTCGCACAGGGAGCAGGTGTGGGGGTACACCTTCGGAGGGTCCGCCGAGAAATCACCTATCATGGTGGGTGTTGGGAGCCTCTTGGTTGCGCTAGAGCTGCGTTTGGCACCGGAGGGTCTGGTTGATTTTGATGACTCACTCCTGGCTTCGAACTGTGGCCTTGATCTGGACCCTTCGCGCTCCGACCGAGATCTCGATGGCGGCTCTCTGACGGGCGTTCTTTTGTGCTTGTGAGTGTCGGGGATTGGAGCACGCCTCCTGTAGTCTTTGTCTTTCTTTGAGTCGGAAGAGTCGTCGTGCCGCCTTGGGGATTCAGCTTTACGTTTCAAAGACGAACCGGTGGACTTTGACTCTGGTTTAGTCGCTCTCTCCTTGGACGGTAGCTCGCGTTTGTAAGAGTCCCTACCCTCTTCCGCCACCCTACTCGCATGGCCGTAGTCGATAACTTTACCCGCCGTTTGCGTCACACTCAGAAAAGTTGGGATGTTGGTCGTACATGAATGTGCAGGATGCCGCTGTGGGGGAGAAAGACGCAGCGGTGGCGGCAGGTTAGGAATAGCAGGGAGAGTTTGAGAGAACGCAGGAGGGCCTGTGTTTCTGTTTGTTTTGTGTATCTGTATGTCACGTAGGATGAAGGGCAGAGTGTCTGGAGTTAGTTGGTCATCAGGGTAGTGGCTGAGAACCTCCAGGTCATCGTTTGACAAACCGAAGCCGGCCAGGATACTGCCTGCGCTCTCGGGTACGTACAGACCCTGCATGTTTCCACCCTGTGGACGAGCCGGTTGAGAAACAGGAGCATTCCAGCTTTGCATGCCTCCTCCTGAATGCCCGCTGTTGGGGTTAACATGAGAGTGGGAGGACTGCTGGAGGTGCTGCTGCTGATTGAGACCAAAGAGTTTACTGGGAGTCTGGTAGTTGGACCAGTCCACATCTTGCATCTGATTCTGCTGGTCATCGCAGGAGAGCGAAACAAGGTTGTTGCTGTTAGAATAGGCAGTCTCTGAACTCCCACCCCGACCGTCCCCGTGCATGCGGGGATCTACACAGTGCTGCCGGGAGATCTGGGTATTCTGGTTGAGTAGTCGGTGGTCCTCGTCCCTCCCACCCTGAACACGGACAGAGATCGCTGACTCCAGCTCCTCGGGTAGCCGTGTTTGTGGCGGGAACTGACCCGCCTGGTAGCTGTTCATCTGGACCATGTTGTTGCCGCCCGTAGAGTGGCCCGGTTGTTGTTGATGGTATGGCATGTTCCTGGGCCTGTTGAAGGGTGCCCTCTGTTGCTGAGGCTGGTACATGACGGGGGCGAGCGGCTGAGCGAAGTTGTTGGCAGCTGCTTGCTGGAGAAGGTTGAACAGGGCCCGTTGCTGGTTGCCGTGGTTACTGGCAGCTGCGATGATGCTCAGTTGGTGCAGGGCTAGCTGGGCTTCGATCTGGGCCAGGCGGATAGCCGCGGACGGTCCGAAGAGGAACGGGGTTCCCCGGCCTATGGTACCGAAGGCACTGGCTGCCCTATCTGCCCAAGCTGATAGAGGGTAGAGCTGGGATGGACTTTCTGTGAACAACGAGAAGCTGAGAGGTGGAAAGCAGAAACAGGATTACAGATGCTGGGCCTCCTCAATTTTGATTTGCTTGAAATATTTCTTCTTATTGGTATTCTTACAGGAGGGGGTCCCTATGTAGTGAGAAATGTCTATGATTTCACCGGTTTTGTTTCCTTTTAAATTGAGGGGAGGGAAAATTCCATCATCTTCTCTTAAACATCTTGCAGTCATGCTCTTTTACAGGGTGGAAAAGCAAAGAAATGTTAACTATCCAACACCATTAGACTTACCATCAATTTGATACAAAGGCCAATAAAAGAATAACATGCGTAAGTACAAAAATAAGTACAACAATGAAACGTACCCAATGGCACTTGTTTTGGACCTACCCACCACATTAACCATTTTCTGGGAGAAAAACTAAACTGAGCTAATGGGCATGTTAAGATGTCCTAGAAGAATGGACCCATTGCTACTTGCATCAGGTGTCACAGAGAACAGGCCATTACTTACTTACACTAGCACAACGCAATCTGATTTGGATAAAAGACCAGCAACCTACTATAAAAATCAGTGGTATTGTGAGATATTTAAAACGCTGCCACCAGAGAAAACAAATTCCATACTTCAGAACAAAGACGGGGGAAATATGGGACCCCTTCATGCTATCTTTCCCCTAATCTTGCAGATACCCTGAGAAATGTCATGGGTAATAAGAAATAATGTTTATTTTTGTTAATGTAAAAAAAATGTTATTATGTAATATACAGGTAACTGTCAAAATAAAGTAAACGCCAACATAAAGTGTCTTAATAGGGCGTTGGACCACCACGAGCCGTCAGAACAGCTTCAATGCCCCTTGGCAGATTCTACAAGTGTCTGGAACTCTACTGGAGGGATGCAACACCATTCTTCCACAAGAAATTCCATAATTTGGTGATTCGTTGATGGTGGTGTAGAATTGGGTTAAGATCTGGTGACAGATGGCCATAGCATATGGTTTACATCATTTTCATTCAACAAACCATTTAGTGACCACTCGTGCCATGTGGATGGGGACATAGTCATCTTGGAAGGGAACCACTCCCATCAGGATAGAAATTCTTCACCATAGGTTGACGGTGATCACTCACTCAGAATGGCTGTGTATGTCTTGGCATTTACCTTGCCCCCCTTAAGGGACTGAGTGGACCTAAACCAAATGTTCACTTCGATGAACTGTTGGAATCATGGAAATGTATTATTCTAATTCCATAGTTAGAATATAATAGCAGACACTTTGAATACAGTGCTGGTTGACATGAAAATGAACAAAAATGCCGTAGAGACAGGGTAGCAACCAAAGTGTTGATAAGTGTTTCTTAGGGGACCCTATAATCTTTGGCTACACGTAATGTTCTCTTAGCTACTGCATGTAGCGAACATACTCAGGCTTCATGTATCCCTCTGATTTAGAAGATAATGTTGCACAAACATTCTGATTTAGGTCTACACCATCACTGGTATTATCAGGCTGTATAGCTAGTTCAATTTTCTCTGACTCAGTACATTTATTAGCTAACGGGGCTAGGTATGTGTGGAAAGCAGCACAGAAAGAGAGTGGAAAGAGATGACTCAAGTAGTGGAGTAAACTATAAAAATGGACATTACACATGGCATATCAGATTTAACAAACCAAACATTCAAATACCGGTATAGAAGGTAAAGTAAAAACCCAAACCGGTCCGTACACCAAATACCGGTATATTTGAGCACTAAGGGAAGAGGAGGTGTGGTATATGGCCAATATACCACAGCTAACGACTGTCCTTAATCACGACATAATGCGGAGTGACTGGATACAGGCCTTAGCCATGGTATATTGGCCATATACCACAAACCCCAGACGTGCCTTATTGCTATTATAAACTGGTTACCAAAATAATTAGAGCAGTAAAAATAAATGTTTTGCCATACTCGTTGTATACAGTGATATACCACAGCTGTCAACCAATCAACATTCGGGGCTCGAACCACTCAGTTTATAATGTAAAATATGGTATACCAACCAGCCCTGTCACTTTTGTTTTCTGTTGCTTATGTTATGTTTTATGTAATCTTGATTCTTGCTTGTATTCAAAAATATGTATAATTTGCTATGATGTTTACCTGAAACAACAATATTAAGGGAAAAATGATTATAGATCAATTCAACAGAAGCCCAAACAGCAGGATTTTATAACAATGTTTTCAGATGACAGACCAATTCAATTATAATGGCGTCCGCATGCTTCTCAGCCCAAACAGTTCAGAAGGGTTTGTGCATGTATTACGATGACATTGTGACGTTTCGTTAGTTTTGAACTAAAGTTTTCTTCGGTTGTTTGGGCACAGACATTTCTCTCGAGGCAAGCCGAAGTCAGTAGTAGCCAAAGTCTACGCCCCTTTCATCTGTGCCTGGTCAACAGTAAGGAATTTTCAATAAAGTCTTTGTTGTCATTCAATGAGAGACTGCTCATTTTCACACACATTTTTACATTAAGAAATACTGCACCACATCTTAGTTCAATGTAAAAAATGGGCGACTAAGATCTCCTCTGCAAAAACATTTCAATTAATGACCGATTTCTTGAGTTGAGTTATCTTAGATTCATTCTTACCATTTTGAGGAAGTGTATACTGGCTCCGGAGTTTCAAAGTTTCAAAGTGCTATTGTTGCCTTTTTCAAATTTTTAAAGAGAAGGTATTTTAAGGGAGTATGTGAGAACACTGGTTTGGTTCCCATAGGCGCCAGTCGAAATGAAGCATACTGACGCCTTGACCCTATAAAGCTGTGTAGTAATTTAACCTTCTGGTTTTATTTTTGTATTATTTCTCTTGATATGGAAGATACTGGGCTAGTATGGCCAGACATATGATCATCCAGTAGAGGCTGGTGGGAGGAGCTATAGGAGGACACTCATTGTAATGGCTGGAATTAAATGGAACAAAGTCAAACGTGGTTTCCATATGTTTGTGCTTGATATGGTTGCATTTATTCCATTCCCGCCATTACTATGAGCCCGTCCTCCTATAGCTCAACCCACCATCCTCCATTGCTGTCATCAATAGGCCTTAAAGGTCGTTAGCCTCTATCAATGGAGTATGTTCCTAGTTACTGCACTCATTGTCATTTGAACAGAATCCTATATACACTTGTCCTTTCTTATGTATATATTCTGCTATTTGAGACTGATGTATGATGCCAACCCAGATTAGCTTCTAACTAACCTATCCCTAATATCCACACAAGCTTGCTTGACCGGTGGACTAAATCTGTGCAGGATGATGATTGACTTCTCAATTACAAGATAGCCTATCATCAGAGTCTGCCATATTACAGTGCTTGTTTACGGAAAACGCCAGAGTCAACTCTGTGCTAATTAGCTATCTGCATCTCCGAACACCTGAGTGACGCCACAAACCTGTTGTCACATAAAGATACTATCAGCTGCAACTGCCTTAACCCGGTCCAACTCCGCCCCTTTCTCAATTTTCAAAAGAGAAACGGGGTGTGCCTTTGGTGGTTAGTTATGCGTCATTCTGGTCATGCGCGCCGAAACCAACGTTGCTTGTTCCTTAGCCAGTAACGGCATATGTGTTGACGTCATTTCAAAAGATTTGTTTTTGGAGAAATGGCACTTTGGTCAAATATCGTATTAATCCAATTTATTTTAAGCATTAAATGACCTGGTATGATGGTGCATTGATCAGTTATACCGGTTGAATACGTTATTTTTGCCCAAAGCCGATCTTTAAAACAGTAACTGTATATTTTCCATTTGTGAAATTGTTTTGATGTGATATGAAAGTAGAAAGCTTTATTTCTAGAAACATGCCGCAATTGAAAATCGATTCACATTTAGATGGATTATTTGGCTGACAGCCAATTCGCCCCTAAATAGAACATGTAACGGTAAGGCCCTTGCACTATTAGCTTCTCGTCCATTATTGGGCTACTAGCAACATAGCTGTAGGTGGCCGGTTATTCATTTGCACGAGTTAGATCGCTAATATAAACACGACTTTCTCTAACTGTACTGTAAAGTTAGCATATACATTATATACATACTGCACAAGATGTCAAATGCGCCGCTTAATTACAAACGCATTGATTCGCTCTGATGCTATCCAGTTGAAACGAGGACAGTTAGTTACAATGCTAAGTTAGTTAGCTAGCTAACCTAATCGGCAAGCTCCTGTAATGCCCATTTTATTGGCTAGTACCAACCAGCTGTGCACTCCTGCAAATACATTCCTGTCGTTTTATAACAGGTTTGCGGATAAACACGTTCTACATTGACTAGCTGCAGTGTCCGAATAAATGCAGCTTTCCAGGCCTAACGCTAGGTTAGCTAGCTAGCTGCATTGTAAAGCCATTTTGTTTTTTGCTGCGATGCCAGTAGCAGAACGAGGAAGCATGAATGGTATTTTATCCCCGAACGAACGGTGATTAATATCCGTGAAGATGCTAATTTTCAAAATAATCTGTTTAGACATAGCTACCTGTCATACAATACCGGGTGTGGTTCTTTGTTTGTCTTCGTGGGACCTGTTGAAATCGGCTTTTCTCTTCCCTGTGAAGAAGGATATAACCGCTTGCGCAAAAAGCCCTACAATGAAAACAGGCCGACTAATCGAGAGCAGAATCAATGATTAAATCTTAGGCATTAAATCGAATTTTATTGTGCCTTTTCTGCTCAAAAAAAATACGTACACCACACATACAGTATCTTCTTTTCTATCAACATGTGTAAATTATAGTTTATTCATCGCTATAATTTATGTAAACTACAAACAACGTTTCTACCACTCTACCAGCATAAATCTGAGTTATTTAGTGCTCCTATTTGCAATTGTTTTGTGAAATTATGACAGATTGCATAATTGGTCAATATTGAGATATTAGACATTTGTTATGGGAAACTTTTGTTATTAGATACCTACTGTTATGTTAGTGTCATGTACTGTACATTCGGGATGAGGCTAAATTAGAGACTGCATCAACTCTTTCTCTTAACAATGCAAACATGTCTAAATAGATTTTTAAAGTCACTCCTGATGAGACTAAATAAAGTTGTATGGAATTGACTGTGTCCTGTGAATGGCTGTTCCCAACATTCCGGTGTGTCTGTGGTCAAAGCTCCCATGACCCTCTCATTAGCTCGTCACTTGACAAATTATCAGGCTTGTAACGGCAGCTGTCTTCATTCCTCCTGGGTCATATTAAACTGCTGTCATCCACACACTGATAGACAGAGGCTGTGTACGTGTGAGAAAGAAATAGTGTGTTTGTGAGATATAAGCCTAGGTCCGACAGAATGGGCGTTTTGTGTGTGTGTGTGTGTGTGTGTGTGCATGTGTTTATGAGATACAGAAGCTGTACGTTTGAGAGACAGAGGGGATGATGGAGAGAATGGGGGACGAGAGAGAGAAGGAATGAGAGACAGCGTGCCGGTGTATTTAAACATGCCACAGACATCTGATCCAAGCGATGTATTCGATACCAGAAACATTTAAAAACAGACACAGTAACACATGATCCACCCATGCCGGCCTGGTAATCGATATGGGGATGAACTATCTGACAACATTATGTACTGTATGCGCTATCTCTCTCAGTGGGTTTGGTGGTGGGAGTCCGAATGACTTGCCTCTCAATCATATTTCCTGCCATAACTGGTTGCTGTTTGCGTCACCAAAGTGCACCTGTGGGCAATGTCCCCCGTACCCCATGGCGGCCGATGCTAGATTTGGAGACATGTCATGGAGATGAAAAACACACAACCCCTGCCATTGGAATCCACCTCACCTCTGAACTCTGAGTCAGATTATAGATTTTTTTTATTCATCATGCAAATCCCATCACCCAACCTGCCTGACTCCCTTGCTGTGTCCCATTTTCGTGTCCCATCGTCTCCCCCCTATCCCTCGCCACCGCCCCAGGGCCCCTACCCCTCGCCACTACACCTGTTCGCAGAGTTCTTTGGAGTCACTCATGTTTCATGATCAATGAGGTGAAGATACATTTGGCTGTCGTAAATTTACCCCTTAGCCCCGCGCCTCACCCCTCAGCCTCATGACAATCATTTTTTATTGGACAGAGATGCACATTATTCAAACACCTGTCTGAATGGATAAACAAGTGCTCACAATGTTGACAGGATAGGGTAAGGAACGGACGGGACGGCTAGCAAACGTAGGCAGGGAGATACGCGGATCATGAGCAGGCAGCATTAGCTCATGGAGATGTACGTATGCCATCTTGTATGTGTACAAAACAAATACCAACCATATCACAAGATGGCAGGATGTATACTGTTGCTAGGCGTGTTGCATGAGCATGTGAAGACAAGCCAGTGACTACTGTCCGTTCATGACAGTGGAGGGTGTGTTCAGTTACTTTCCCATTCTAAGGGAAAATAAGAAGATGATGATGGTGATGCATGTGACATGTTACTGTCACAGGTAATATGGTAATATGGTTATTGTTGGGGGGGGGGGGGTCAGAACATGCCTGTAAATCCTCCAGACATTCCATAAGCCGTGTGACTACGGTTTCAAATCAAATAGGGACCTACCTTTTTTTTTATGTCCAGGGTATTTCTGTGGCGTAGTGCATTTATATAATAATCAAATCAAATTGTTAATCATACCTCATGACTGACTACACTGAGAAAATAACATATCTCTATTTCGCCAGTCTCAACGTAATAAGATGCTCGTGTGCTTTTGCTAGCAGAATATCCCTAACAAGTACACTCTCACTGCCCATCTTGTTCCGTAGACCCAGCACTCTCTTATATCAGCCGCACGCGTCCTCAGATTACAGAGCCCCCACTACTACTGCTGATGCATGGTGTGTGGCTGTCGTTGTTGTCGTAAGCCTACCCTGGGTGCTGGGACAAAGGTGGCGGGTTGTGGGGGGAGTCGGGTTGTGAAGGCACGTGCGTGGTGTTTGAAATCAACCTCGGAACGATGAGAGGAGACACTGAAGTAATTTGGTGCAGACAGGAGGAAAATGATACAGATGCCCCAGGTGGGACAAAAATAGAGTGGTATGGGGGGTTTCTTACTTCCCCCCATGGGGTTTGCATCATCAGCAGTCAAAGCCAACGGAAGACAGCCTGGGTGTTAACAGTGCTGCATAATGGATTGGCTTCCAGTCTGGCTTGTGATATCATTAATGTGTAATACAGTACTACAGTGTGGGACTAATTAAGAGCAGGTGGTGGACTGGAGAGGATTTAGGCTGACTGAATTCAGAAGTCAGACTTCTATTCTAGAGAAAATCTCTCCTCCGGACCTCCAGCCGCTCCATGTATTTGATCTATTCCAAAGCTAACACACATGATTCAACTTGTCAACTATATAATTATCAAGCCCTTTTTGATAGGTGAATCAGGTGAACGAGTTCAGGGGTACAACTAAATTGTGAAACTACTTGGGGTCCCAGAGGAGAGGTTTGAAAACCTCTGTGCTAGAGAGGTATCTCAGCAATCCACCTTGAGTTTGAACTGGCCTCTACCCTTGAGTTTGAACCGGCCCCTAACCTTGAGATTGAACTGGCCCCTAAACACAGACCTAGGATCAGATGTCCTCAGCCTAAATCCTCATCTGACCCTGGATCCAGCGGTTAAGGTCAACTCCTATCAACTCCTACAACAGAACATACTGTAGTTAAACGAAGGAACAACACAAACAATAGGGAAATGTAGCTTTGTTTGCACATCATGAATATTCCTCAGTAGATGAACTGAATCTGCCCACACTGCTGCCTAGAGGACCGCTAACATATCTATTACACCCCAAGGGGATTGGATGAATCACCCCTGAACTGCCCTGTTGGTCTCCCACCCCGACCCTTCTCTGCAGTGTGGCAGTAATGCATGACAGGTGTAGTCTTCATGTCTTTGAGCGGAACGCAGTAGTCGGGGGTGTAAATGAACAGCGTCGCCAGCCATTCCGTTCCACGCCCTCAGACATCCCAGAGTGGCTGAGCCATCAACAGCTCCATGCAAATCACTGGGCAATAGAAATGCAGAATGGAGATTCAATGAGATAATGTCAAACTGTAGCAATTAAAATGGATCATGGGGTTTAAGTAATGAATTTGGCTGCAGAATTCCAGTAGTAAGGAGGAGACCGAAAAACAAACCACCAACTACATTTTCTCTCTCTTCTCTCCCTCTCTCGCTCACTAGCAGTTCATAGCAGTTCATTTAGCTCACACTCTCCCTCTCTCTCTGACACCATCTCTCTCAAGTGTCCATCACGAGTGGACATAAATCTTTTTAGGACTCCTCTTATTTTTAGACCCAAGTGTGGTGGACATAGGCTAGTGGCGATCACTCTAAGGCAACGTCGCAAATGGCAGCCTTTTGCACACAGTGCATTACTTTTGACCAGGGCCCACAGGGATGACCACAGGGCTCTGGACAAAAGTAGTACACTATTTCAGGAATAGGGTGCTATTCGGGATGCAGCCTAAGACTCCTCTCACTCCCAAGGGTGAAGGAGGTCACTGCTGAGACTGCTACAGTCAGAACCTACCAACTGTTAGGCCCAAACAATGTGTCCCTTAAGCTAAAAGTGCCTGAGCTAAAGCTTTATAAATGGATGATATGCGATGCTAATAAGTTGGTTACGTAGTGCCTGTTGGGCAGCGGCCAGTTCCAAGTGATTTACAAATACAATGATTTATGATATTGCCTTCCCCTTTAACCAATCTACTAGAGCATTGGTAGTGAACGGTGGCCATCATGTCCGTCTAGCACATCGCTCATTTGTGCTAGTCAGGTACACGGCGTGACATTTCTGTGCAGAGGGGCGCACCACCAAATAAAAATCAACCCAGAGGAACCTGATAATGCCCATTTGCATGACTTTATGTTCCTACAGGCAATGAGATATAGGTAACTTGTGTTTAATAAGCACCTCAAAATAGGCTAAGCCGTTACTAAGGGACAACATTATAGACCAGTGGTTCCCAACTCCGGTCCTTGTGTAACCCCAACAACACCCATTTTTGTTGTCGCTGCGGACAAACATACCTGATTCAACTCCTTGAGGGCCTTATGATTAGGTGACAAGTTAAATCAGGTGTGCTTGTCCGGGACAACAAGAAAAACATCTACTGTTGGGGGTATTCGAGGACCAGAGTCAAGAACCACTGTTATAGACCATCATATATTTTGACACTTTATTCTCTGCTGTACCTACAATGTGATTTCGTTACACCGTC
This sequence comes from Oncorhynchus masou masou, assembly GCF_036934945.1. Taxonomy (NCBI): domain Eukaryota; kingdom Metazoa; phylum Chordata; class Actinopteri; order Salmoniformes; family Salmonidae; genus Oncorhynchus; species Oncorhynchus masou. Next base: position 22,124,970 of record NC_088231.1, read on the forward strand.
TACGTGTCGTCCCATCGGATGTAGGCATCATAAAGGCCATGCAGATTGTGTTTCATTGACAAGCATCTTATGATGTATTCAGATTCAGTTACATCTAATTTCAGTCACACAGATATTTGTGTTTCCTCTGAGCGTGACACATTCAAAGCGATGTCCTAGAGCAGGGACGGCCAACTCCAGTCTTCAGGGCCTGATTGGTGTCACACTTTTGCCCCAGCCCCAGCTAACACACCTGACTTCAATAATCAACTGATCATGATCTTCAGTTTAGAATGCAATTAGTTTAATCAGCTGTGTTTGCTAGGGATGGGGAAAAAGTGTAACACCACTCCGTCCGCGAGGACTGGAATTGCCCATCCCTGTCCTACAGAGCATGGGTCCAGTGTGTCTTGCTGTGTGAATAATGAGAGGAATAGGGGAGGAGGGACGTCCTCTCGGCCTCTGTTACTTGGCAGACCCCAGAACCCTTACTCAGACCTAGAGTGCCCCACTCAGATCCCCCTTGGCATAAACTGACCCTTCAAACTGCTTCCAACAAATGAGATCAGTAATCGTGAGGTGTGATATGAATCTCCTCAAGTGACTGAAGGCTGAAATAGTCTCAGTTAGGTAAAACTACGCACAAAGGCAATGGATGCAGCACAACAGCACACGTGTAATAACAATGAAGAGTTGTTTGGGGTTATGGCTCAGTCGGTAGAGCATGGCACTTGCAACGCCATGGGTCGTGGATTAAATTCCAGCTGTGGCCACCCATAATTAAAGTTTATCTGGATATTTCACTCTTAATCTGGTGACTTTTGTCCTGGCATAAAAGTCACCAGTCTTGACCTTTTAACAAGGGCAATGCCTTGTGATGTTTTGTGGGGCACGAGTGTTTGTCGGGCATTTATTAATTGATTCCCTGACTCACAAAGCAGTCAAACAACGTGCCTGAAAGACAGTGTTGCCACTGTTATAAACACTTTGATTTACACCTTTAGTTCACAAGCCCAACGTTGTGAAAAGCTGCAGGCCGGGTTCAAGCTCCGTGGACAGTTAAAGTACATTTATATGGCCCCCATGACCCACAGTGGCCACCTGTGACTGTCACATTGCATGTGTATAAATGTATTTTATTGTTTTCTCTTGCGTTATTTTAGATCCTCGGCAACCTGTGGCACGATGTGTCAGTGGAATGCCACACAGTTTGATGAGGCATAGGTTATGCACGTACTTACTGTGGTGTTTTCACAATCTTTCTGAGAGATCATTCTGACTGCGGTTAAATAGACAATTGGCCAAATTAGGAGAAGATCACACCCACACGTCATGATCTGATCATTTGTCTTTTAAGACCCTGTTTGAACCTCTAATCAAGCAGGTTTTACAGACTCTTACAAGTCCTAGAACTAGGTTAATGAAAGAATTAAAGGGTCACACACAGAGAGTAGGGAAACAGCCCTAGAACTAGGTTAATATGAGGGTTAAAGGGTCACCCACAGACAGTAGGGAAGTGAGACTGTAATTGGGGAAAACAGTGGAAACCCAGGGGTGTTAGCAAGGAAAACAGTGGAAACCCGGAGGTGTTGGCAAGGAAAACAGTGGAAACCCAGGGGGTGTTAGCAAGGAAAACAGTGGAAAACCAGGGGGTGTCAGCAAGGAAAACAGTGGAAACCCAGGGGGTGTTAGCATGTAAAACAGTGGAAACCCAGGGGTGTTGGCAGGGAAAACAGTGGGAACCCAGGGGTGTTAGCAAGGAAAATAGTGGAAATCCAGGGGGTGTTGGCAGGAAAACAGTGGAAACCCAGGGGGTGTTAGCAAGGAAAACAGTGGAAACCCAGGGGGTGTTAGCATGTAAAACAGTGGAAACCCAGGGGTGTTAGCATGTAAAACAGTGGAAACCCAGGGGTGTTGGCAGGGAAAACATTGGAAACCCAGGGGTGTTAGCAAGGAAAACATTGGAAACCCAGGGGTGTTAGCATGTAAACAGTGGAAACCCAGGGGGTGTTGGCAAGGAAAACAGTGGAAACCCAGGGGGTGTTAGCATGTAAAACAGTGGAAACCCAGGGGGTGTTAGCATGTAAACAGTGGAAACCCAGGGGTGTTGGCAGGGAAAACATTGGAAACCCAGGGAGTGTTAGCAAGGAAAACATTGGAAACCCAGGGGTTGTTAGCATGTAAACAGTGGAAACCCAGGGGGTGTTGGCAGGAAAACAGTGGAAACCCAGGGCTGTTAGCATGGAAAACAGTGGAAACCCAGAGGATTTTAGCAGGGAAAACAGTGGAAACCCAGGGGTGTTGGCATGTAAAACTGTGGAATCCCAGGGGTGTTAGCATGTAAAACTGTGGAATCCCAGGGGTGTTAGCAGGGAAAACAGTGGATTGTAGCGCTCAGCAAGCTCCAACTTGTGTCATGCACCAAGTTGTGTCAAGAGCAAACACGTGTCAAGTGCCAACCCGTGTCAAGCCAGAACAGTCACTATCACAGCCATGGACAAACCCTATCAACTCTACTTTGTTCTTACAGGCCTCTACAAACTTGAATATGTTATTGTACTTATGTAGCAAACAAATCCAAGGCCAAAGCAATAAGACCAGACAGGGTTTTAAAAAAGGAATGCGACAGGTGAGACTGCTCTCTGACGAGTGTCTGTGAGTGACTCAGGCAGCTAACGCGGCTGCCAATCACAAAACTCGCGGCTGCCAGTCGTAAAACCTTTACCCCCCCATATCCCCCTCAGAGAGTCTACCAGAACAAGACGAAGCATCATACATTTCCAACTTAGCATACTCCACTCCCACCTCCCACCAGACCAAGAACATTAAACAGCTGATTTACTTAAAACCAGTTAGAGATAGGGGACAGTATTTCCACTTTGGATGAATTGCGTGCATCAAAATCTGTCCTAAATTACTAATATATGCATATTATTATTATTAATATTGATATACTAAAACCGTTTGAATTATGTCTGTGAGTATAACAGAACTCACAGGGCAGGCAATCTTCCAAACAAGTTTTGAAATCCTGAAAGTTGGGGCAACTTTGATGTCATCGCCCCCTCCCTTCCCAACAAGTTATGGATCTGGCAACACTTCCTACGTCTTCCACTAGATGTCCTCATTCAGTAGAAAGTGTAATGGAGCATTTGCTGTGAACTTTGACCTAATGGGAAGGAAAGTAGTTGGTGTCGCAAAATAATGCCATTTTGTTGCGGCGCGTTTGTCTTTGATTGCTACGGCTGTTCCAATCAGCCCCAGATGTAAACGAATGATGCGGTTGGAATGCTATTGGATATATATGATTATAACATCCTGAAGATTGATTCTGCAACTAGTTTGACTAGTTTCTTTGACCTGTAATATGTCTTTTGGAAGTTTTGATGCAAAGTTATCCTGGACCAGAAGTCATTTTTTGGCCATGTGAGCTGAAAGTGATAGCAAATGCTGCTACTTGGACACTAGAATTGAGCATTATGGAACAAAACGATGTATTGTTGTACTAGGACTCCTTGCACTACATTCTGATGAAAGATCATCAAAGGTAAGGGAATATTTCTGTTGTAATTTTGTATTTCTGTTGACTCCAACATGGCGGAGAAATATTGTTACGTCTGAGCGCCGTCTCAGATTATTGCAATGTTAGGCTTTTTCCGTAACGTAAAAAAAATGTGACACAGCGGTTGCATTAAGAACCAGTGTATCTTTAATTATACGTAGAACTTGTATCTTTAGTCAAAGTTTTATCTGGCGTAGCTTTCTATAATTCCTCCAGATATTTTGAAGGATTTTCTGAACATGGCGTCAATGTAAACCGAGATTTATGGATATAAAATGCATGTTATCGCATAAAACATAAATGTACTGTGTAACATGTCATATGACTGTCATCTGATGAAGATTTTCAAGAGGTTAGTGATAGATTATTTTTTTAAATCCTGCTTTTGTGATTTTTATCTTTTGCTGGAAAAAATGGTTTTGTTTTTTTCTTTGGTTTGGTGGTGGTCTGACATAAATATATGTTGTGTTTTTGCCGTAAAACATTTTAAAAATCTGACATGCTGGGTAGATGAACAAGGTGTTTATTATCTTTCATTTGAGGTATTGGACTTGTTAATGTGTGGAGGTTAAATATTTCGAAAGAATATTTTTGCATTCCCTGTGCCACCTTTTCAGCTGAACGGGGGGGGGGGGTTAACAAGTTTTAAGCTTAAACCTTCGTTAGTGTTCAACCCTATAATGATAGGATGGTACATTAGATGTCATGAGTCTTTGTCTTATTGAGTTACAGTATTGTGCTCGCGGGCCTTAGAGACTATTATACCAGAATCCATCCCTAATACCTCGCTAATGCTGCTAATGTTTACATGGTATTTAGAGACTACTATACATATGTGTTATTTCATAGTTTTGATGTCTTCATTATTATTCTACAATGTAGAAAATAGTAAAAATAAAGCAAATAACTTCTGACTTGAACACAATAGTAAAGGATCCGTCCTCAATTAGACTTAACACTATAGAGTGACCACATGTTGTCCTAGTTGTGCGGGACAGTCCAATATTTTGTCCCACGTCCCGCAACCAAGCAATCATGTCCAGCATTTGATCAACAAATTCAAACGTCTGTCACGCCCTGACCTGAGTATTCTTTGTTTTCTTTATTATTTTGGTTAGGTCAGAGTGTGACGAGGGTGATGTATGTGTTTTTGTTCCTGTCCAGGGGTTTTTGTATGTCTATGGGTTTTTACTAGTCTAGGTGTTATGTATGTCTATGGTTGCCTAGATTGGTTCTCAATTAGAGGCAGCTGTTTATCGTTGTCTCTGATTGGGAACCATATTTAGGCAGCCATATTCCTTGGTTATTGTCTATGGTTAGTTGCCTGTGTCTGCACTTGTTTATATATATATAGCTTCACGTTCGTTTTGTAAAGTTTGTTTAGTGTTTCTTCGTTAATAAATAGAAGAATGTATTCACATCACGCTGCGCCTTGGTCTCCTCGATATAACGAACGTGACAACATCACTCATTTAGATTTTTTTTAATAGATTTTATATATTTTTTATATATTTTATAGATTTCAGTCAGTCACTTGCAGTCACTTTGTGCTAATGTAAAGATTTGGAAAATATTCAGACCCCTTCCCCTTTTACACATTACAGCCTGATTCTAAAATGTATTACATTATTCTCTTTCCTCATCAATCTACACACAATACCCCACAATGAAAAAGTGAAAACAGGTTTCAGACATCCTGAATCCATTGATCATACTTGAGATGTTTCTACAACTTGATTGGAATCCACCTGTGGTAAATTCATTTGATTGGACATGATTTGGAATGGCACACACCTGTCTCTATAATGTCCCATGTAAGAGCAGAAACTAAGCCATGAGGTCAAAAGAATTGTCCGTAGACATCCGAGAGAGGATTGTGTCGAAGCACCAATCTGGGGAAGGGTACCAAAACATTTCTGCAGCATTGAATGTCCCCATGAACACAGTGGCCTCCAGTATTCTTAAATGGAAGAAGTTTGGAACCACCAAGACTTCCTAGAGCTGGCCACCCTTCCAAACTGAGCAATAGGGGGATAAAGGCCTTGGTCAGGGAAGTGACCAATAACCTGATGGTCACTCTGACAGAGCTCCAGAGTTCCTCTGTGGAGATGGGAAAACCTTCCAGAAGGACAACCATCTCTGCAGCACTCCACCAATCAGGTGTTTATGACAGAGTGGCCAGATGGAAGCCACTCCTCAGTAAAAGGCACATGACAGCCCGCTTGGAGTTTACCAAAAGGCAGGTAAAGGACTCTCAGACCATGAGAAACAAGATTATCTGTTCTGATGAAACCAAGATTTAACTCTTTGGCCTGAATGCCAAGCGTCACATCTGTAGGAAACCTGGCACCATTCCTATGGTGAAGCGTAGTGTGGGCAGCATCCTGCTGTGGGGATGTTTTTTAATGGCAGGAACTGGGACACTACTCAGGATCAAGGGAAAGATGAACGGTGCAAAGTACAGAGAGATCTGTACTTTGTCAGAACCTGACGGAGGCAAAGGATCACCTTCCAACAGGACAACGGTCCTAAGCACACAGCCAAGACAGCGCAGGAGTGGCTTTGAGAGAAGTCTCTGAATGTCCTTGAGTGTCCCAGCCCAGACATGAACCCAATCGAACAGCTCTGGAGAGACTTGAAAGATAGCTGTGCAGCGACACTCCCCATCCTTGGGTATGATGCTACAAGCTTGCCACACCTATATTTCGGGAGTTTCTCTCATTCTTCTCTGCAGATCCTCTCTAGCTCTGTCAGGTTGGATGGGGAGCAATTTAATCCATTTTAGAATAACATAGTAACATAATAAAATATAGAAAATTCAAGGGGTCTGAATACTTTCCGAATGCACTGTATATGATATGGATGTGGTACTGGTGATGTAAAAAACACTTCTCCAGTCATTGTTGAGATCTGATATTCTGCGCAAGACCAGACGTTGGGCCAATATCATAGACCTAACATCAACAAATTCTCAAACGATTTGAGGCTAAATTCCAGCTAAACTTGGAGAGGACAGTTATGCTACTTACAAAAAGTGTGCCAAAGATGAAGAACAATAAAAGTAAGCAAATCGCTGTATCAGACTACAAAATAGGATATAAGGTCATTTCATATTTGTCTTGCTCTCATTCACTGCTAATTCACTCGATCCCGTTTTACATTCCCTGAGACCAACCAGAATTGTTTCCTTGGCCACATGTTGCAAGATTTTCATAAAACACATGTGGTTTCTTGTTTCTCCATCACTACATTTTGCATGAGGCAAAAGAGTAGCTTCGCTTCAATTAGCTCATTCGGTGCAGGGCTGTAGTGCTGCCTGAGTACACCAGGGCTGTAGTGCTGCCTGAGTACACCAGGGCTGTAGTGCTGCCTGAGTACACCAGGGCTGTAGTGCTGCCTGAGTACACCAGGGCTGTAGTGCTGCCTGAGTACACCAGGGCTGTAGTGCTGCCTGAGTACACCAGGGCTGTAGTGCTGCCTGAGTACACCAGGGCTGTAGTGCTGCCTGAGTACACCAGGGCTGTAGTGCTGCCTGAGTACACCGGAGTGTCGCTCAGCCACTTCTCACAATGGTGCTCATTTAGTCAAGTTAGATCAAAGCTGAATCAATGTCTTGGAAGATCACATAATGATCAGTTAGTATTCTACATGACACAACCAAATACACTGGTAGAGTACAACGTTACTGTCACACCAAACACACCAACATATGTCTTGTGAGACTTTAGGATGGTGAGCTGAATAGTCAAACAAATCAAATATCTTATGCGGCCAAAACTGTGAATATCCTGCAAAATCCTCCTGTTGTCCCACATCTGGATATTTTATTACATGTGGTCACGGTACTGAAACTGTTTTTCTGCCAGTCTGTTTATTTATTTACCCCCCCTGTCCTTCATCACCGACTGACTGGGTTGGCTGTCAGTGGTCTCATTTACTGTTATGTGATGCTCCTCTGACTGTGCACTAAGCATTTACTGTTATGTGATGCTCCTCTGACTGTGCACTAAGCATTTACTGACTTAAGCCATTGGATGGGGCAACATTAGGAACTTACTGTCTGTGGGACTGACAATAAAAGGCTGATGACAAGTTAGAGCCTATGGGGACTGGTCCTCGGCTCGCAGCTGTCTGCAGTATATAAAAACATCTAGTTCACCACATACCACCCTACAACTGTTCAAAACAGCCCAATGTTTCTATTACAATTACCACAGCCATGGCCATGCTAAATATATATATATAAATATATACATACAGTATTTGTCATTTCTAAACAGAAACAAGAAAAGACTTACATTAAAAAGCAGTACATTAAAAAATGACTTAAAAAGTTGGTAATAAACCACCCGTCAACACTTTACACCACTTTATGGCAAAAGGTTTGGGCTAAATTTGACCTGATCACTTTGATAGAAGATTCAGCAGGAATTCCACAAAGTATTACTCTAGCAGTTGAGTTAAAGCGTTGCACTACCACAGTCATTGAGTATAGAATTACTAGCTGAGTCACAGTACGCCGACCCGGCGCTGTCAGCCAAGTCACTGTACTCAATTATTTTGTGGCTGAATTAGCAACTGTGCAAACTTCATTCTTTCAAGGATCAGAAATGAATCAAGTACCAGTTGTGATTGGTAGTAAAGGCAGCAATAAAGGTAGAGTAGTACTGGTAGTGTTTCATTCTAGACCACAAACAAACACGATAGAAGACCATCTAAAAAGCTGTGCTGGTATTCAGCACAAATGCCATCCCACAACAAACACGTGTACACACACCTAAAGCAAACGGATGCCTGCGTTATTTACAGAGCGCACCAAAACAGCATCCCCCAGATCCCTTTACAATGCACTTCACCCCTTTGACCCTGAGTCCCCTTACCCTTCACCCCCTGTACTATACCCTCTGACCCCTGAACCCTGACCTGACTCACTTGTTGCCTGGTTTTGTCAAGGCTGTGCAAGCTAGAGCTCTCTGCTGCTGGCCCATGTTCTGGATCAGGTTCTTCTTATTGTTCTTCTGCATCTCCTGGCTGGACTGGCTGGCACGCACAGACCAATGGGTCCAGATCCCAGTGAAAAGCTGCAGTTAATACTTGTCTATAATGACTACAGGCCGATCAAAGTAACAGTAATCCGTATAGCTGTCTTCAGAATCTTGAGTCTTCAGAATCTTCAGACAGAATTAGATTATTCGGGAACACATGTTTGTCTTGTTGTAGTTGAATTGTCCAGCCTCTGAGGACATTTAGAACAAAAGAGGTAAAATGAGAACAAACAACGTTAGTTCATGGTTGGAGAACAGAGATTTCCGTCTGTAACATTTCCGTTGAGAAAAATCCATGTGCAACCAAAGCAGTTCATGATGAAGTGACCATGGTTCGCTGTTCGTCCCGCTTCCTTGCTTGGTCCCTCTCTCACTGGCACTCATTCACTCCCTCTACCTCTTTCTCCCCCTCTCTCTCATTCCTCACTATGTCACTCAGTTTGTTCATCTTCTGTCAGTCCTTCTTTCTGCCCCATGTTTCCTCACCCACAACTGTCTCCACTCTGTTTCTCCCTCCCTCCCTCCCCCTCCCTCCCTCCCTCCCTCCCTCCCTCCCTCCCTCCCTCCCTCCCTCCCTCCCTCCCTCCCTCCCTCCCTCCCTCCCCCTCCCTCCCTCCCTCCCTCCCCCTCCTGTTCACACTCTCAGCCCCCAGCTGTTTTACGTAGCTCTGTTGACACAACCATACATACGATACAGAACTCGATGGAAACTAATAAAGACCCAATGCTGACCCCGTGTGTAAGCTTAGTACAGGGAACCTACCCAGACCATTCCAGACCCTCTACTGCATCCTCATTCTATAATCACAGACACATAGACATCACTTTATGTCCTCATGTGACAAAAAGCTGCTGGACTGGTGGCTACAAAGGGGCAGCCAATGTGGATATGTTGAGGGATTCCAGGTCAAGCAGAGGACTAGAGGACCTTAACCATGTGAAGGTGAAGTATCGCCTTCCAGCCAGACAGCTGAGTAAGAGGTGCATCAGTCAGGGCCAGGCTGACAGAGCATGGAGGAAGAGGGGGCCTCACACCAGCCAGGGAGGAATGCCTGATGCACTTCCTTGGTCTGGGGGTGGGATGGTGGGATACGGGGCATTGGGAGGAAGGGGCATGTGGAGGAAGAAAGGTGGGGCTACGGGGGGGCTTCTTTGGGGTAGTCAGCTGTCACAGTGTTGGGTTGAGAGACAGGGAGGGGGTGAAAGGGAGATGGATGTCCTAGCTAAGGTCTTCCCCTCACTCACTGTGTAGAAGCTATTACCAACACACATTAACACTTTCTATATAGGCTACATAGTGTTAACACTTTCTATATAGGCTACATAGTACTAACACTTTTAATATAGGCTACATAGTACTAACACTTTCTATATAGTCTACATAGTGTTAACACTTTCTATATAGGCTACATAGTACTAACACTTTCTATATAGTACTAACACTTTCTATATAGGCTACATAGTGTTAACACTTTCTATATAGGCTACATAGTACTAACACTTTCTATATAGGCTACATAGTACTAACACTTTTAATATAGGCTACATAGTACTAACACTTTCTATATAGGCTACATAGTGTTAACACTTTCTATATAGGCTACATAGTACTAACACTTTCTATATAGGCTACATAGTACTAACACTTTCTATATAGTCTACATAGTACTAACACTTTCTATATAGTCTACATAGTACTAACACTTTCTATATAGGCTACATAGTACTAACACTTTCTATATAGGCTACATAGTACTAACACTTTCTATATAGGCTACATAGTGTTAACACTTTCTATATAGGCTACATAGAGTTAACACTTTCTATATAGTACTAACACTTTCTATATAGGCTACATAGTACTAACACTTTCTATATAGGCTACATGGTGTCAACACTTTCTATATAGTCTACATAGTACTAACACTTTCTATATAGGCTACATAGTGTTAACACTGTACTATTATCTGTACTATTATCTTTAAATAGTTTTTAAATAGTTTTTTTAACGATAAATACATAAATACATAAAAATCTTTCACTTGTTTCAGAAATGATGTGTGTTTAAACGTAGAATGTATGCTTTTTTTATTGAATATATCACATATGGTTGACCTATAAGTACAAACCTACACTGTATTCGCTATGCAATTACAGAGGGACCCAGAATCCAAACATCAGACTAATACGGTGTATGTCTGAAGTCCATATGATTTGATTATGGAAGGTGACAGAGTCAGACCTTTCAGGTGGCTGGGTTAACCTGTGGCTGGGACAGACAGGTGCTGAGTGATATGACTGATGATGCTTCCATTTCTGCTCAGGCCGCGAAATGCAAATCACTGAGTAAGTTGAAATTGCACCTCTCTGTGTGTGTGTTTGTGTGTGTGTGTGTGTGTTGGTGCGTGCATCTTATTGTTTTGATAGGATTTCTAGTCAAATAAAAAAACCTGCTGTAAACTAATCATTCAATGGTGCTCAATTCATGAACGCCCACAGGTGTGTATTTAAATAACACGTGTCTTGTTAAGAACACAGGACAAGTGGCTTAGGCAAAAATCATTCATGCATTTTTTATTCCATCAGGTTGGACTCATCCTTCTGCAGGAGAGAGAACCACAAATATCACAAGGAAAGCTCTGATTTACTTAAACAACTAAGGTAGGTTATTTTACATTATAACATGTTACCTTCGGCTAACCGTTTTCCATCTCATTTTGTCTTTCAGACTTTGAGACAATGCACAATACTTTGACTGACATAACAACAGTAGACCTACGTATATCTAAGTATTTTTTTATGTTTGTTGACATCAGTATATTGCATCAGTATTTTGCCAATAACATATTAAAACATAAAGTCATAACTTGTCATCTCCCTCTATCTCAGTGGGCTAAGATATTGTTCCATAAGGATGAATGCGTCTTCAGGAAACCACACACACTTCAGCTGGAATGCTTGCCTTAACAAGGGCTATGTTGGGCCTGTGCTTACTAATGCTGTCCAGTCCATGTGCTTCCTCCTGGGGACGCCAGCCCTGGTCTGGTGCCTCTGGCTCTCTCTGAGTGGAAGTCTCTCTGGAGGTCTCAAACCCACCCAGATCTTCCCTGTTAACCTGTTTGCAGTGGAGCTGGTATTCTGTGTGGAGGGTTTCTTTGAGGTGGTCAGCAACCTCACCCAGAACATCATGTTGCAAAAGGCTAGTTATTTCCACTATGGCCTCTCCTGGACCTGCAGGCCCCTGATCCAGAGCTGCATCTGTGTGGAGAGATACCTGGCGGTGGCCAAACCTGTGGCTTTCCTCAAGTACAGACTCCGGAGGTACAGGGTGGTGTGTTCAACCCTGGTCTGGCTGCTGTCGCTCGCTTTTGCATGTTCTTCCATCTCTTTAGTTGGTTATGAAGAAACCTCAGGTTATGTGCTCAGTGGTGTATATTGCCTTGGGGTGGCCATCATTTCTCTCTGCTGCTTCTTCATCCTGCGTGTGCTGAAGCAGCCTGGTCCAGGAGAGGTGGAGGGGGGCAGAGGGGGAGAGAAGAAACAGGGCACGACAGACCCACATAAGATGAGAGCTTTTGAGATCATCTTAACCAACCTGGTGATCATCTTGGCGAGCTCCATCCCTGTGGTTGTTGGTTTGACCACCTTTTCATCCAGTCTTGACTACAACTGCAATGTCATCAACATTTTGCTGATTGTTAACATCTTCAGTGTCCTGGTCTCACCCCTGATGCACCTCTACAGAGAGGGGAAGCTGCCATGCCGAAGAGGGACAGAGACACATTAGACTTACAGGTGTGGGCACTATTGCTAGGAGATGATAAAGCGTTTTATTAAATATGCATTGAATTAAAATTCTTCTGTCAATACCGCGGCGCAGCCTAACTTCTTAGTGTCTGCAACTGTACTTTAAACATACAAAGACATGGCAAAGATGTAGAAGGATTTGTGTACTATTTTCTGTACTTAATTTGATAAATAGTTTTAAATAGTTTTGATTGTTTTAATGTGGTGACCTGTAGCAATAGAGTGTTGTTAGATACATAGCATAAGCTTAACAAATGTTGTTAAATGGGCAATCAAACAACAGTGTCAGAGTCCCTACCATTGTTTTTGTAAAAAGCAACTTTTAATTCATAGACAGAGCTATGGATGCCAGGACTGACCAGCCATGATATCAAAATGATCGTTTTCATCAGGTTTTTAGATGTTGGTTTACATTGATGTTGTTTTTTATTTTACAAACAAAGGAGTTACACAAGCTCTTATTTTAGGTTCTGATAGGGTATGACAGTTGAACTAAGCTCATGAGGCATTTCTAAGTAATATATTTCAAGATCCAATGGGAATATATCATTCATTTGAAAGTCCAAGAATGGATGTCCCAAAGGCAGATTGCCTTAACTAAAGCGTCATCACTTGTGAATGTTTGTTTGTTTTATTAGTTATACAATTCGTATCAGGACGGGGTGGCTAGATTGGAGATTAGGCCTATTCATTTAGCATTATTACTGGTCCAGAGGATGGAGGGATGGAGAGTAAGGGTTAAAAAGAGGAGGGAGGGCACAGATCATCCTGCTGACCTTGATGCTGAACTACTCTCCTACGATCATCAGGGCTATCCTTCAGGATCATATTCAGGTGTATTCTGACCCCCATTACTTTCTCCTTCAGGGTGTTTGGTATCTTTACTCAGCCCCTCTTCTACCTCCACAGGGCTGGGAAACTGCCCTTTATCGGGGGTTAAAGAGAAGGATAACCACTGTGGGGGCATGGTTGTCTTTCATTTCTCAGGTTATCACTCTGTTCCATTCCTTTTAGTCATGCTATTTTGAGGTCTTGACATTTGTAGTAAGTGGTTTCTGGTTAAACTAAACAGTGTGAGAAGTGGGGAAGAGGATTAAGGGGTTGATTGGTGTGAAATGTTCATTGTATTTGTCATTGTATAGCCGTTAATGTAGGTGAAATTAGGGAGTTACATTGTGAGATTTTACTATCAACTCATGTTCACCATTCCAACTTATTCCTGACTGTTTTGCTTGGTTTGACAAAATGTAACCCCAATAACATATACTACTATTTTCACTTTGCTGAGTCATATTTGAACTGGTATTACATCCTGTATAGCAGTTGCTCCTCTACTTCTATGTGATGTTCTATATCAACTGAATAAAAAGGCAAATGCAACATTTAAATTGTTGGTACCATGTTTCCATACACACAAAATGTTTATTTCTCTCAAATGTTGTGCACAAATTTGTTTACATCTCTGTTAGTAAGCATTTTATCCTTTATCAAGATAATCCATCCACCTGAGAGGTGTGGCATGTCAAGAAGCTGATTAAACAGCGTGATGCTGGGGACAATACAAGACCACTCCGTAATGTACAGTTTTATAACACAACACAATGCCAAAGACATCTCAAGTTGAGGGAGAGTGCAATTGGCATGCTGACTGCAAGAATGTCCACCAGAACTGTTGTCACATAATTGAATGATCATTTCTCTACCATAAGCCTTTAACGTAATTTTTGAGAATTTGGTAGTACGTCCACCCGACCTCACAACCGCAGACCAAGTGTATGGCGTTTTGCTGATGTCAATGTTGTGAACAGAGTGTCCCATGGTGGCTGTAGGGTTATGCTATGGGAAAGCATAGGATTCGGACAATGAGTGATATGAGTGGTGATGCCTCCATTTCTGCTCAGGCCAAAATGCTAATCCCTGAGCAGGTTGAAATTCCATCTCTGTGTGTGTGCGTGTGTGTGCAAGCATCTGCATTTTGTTGATCTGGTCGAAGACACTGCATCTCAGTGCAATCGGCTTCACTGCCTTACCTGGTTCGAAACCAGGCTGCAACACATCCGGCCGTGATTGGGAGTCCCTTAGAGTGGCGTACAATTGGCCCAGCGCCGTCCGGATTTGGCCGTGGTAGAATTATAAGAATTTGTCCTTAACTGACTTGCATAGTTAAATTAAACAAAGGTTAAATAGAAAAAAATACATCTTTATTTCGTTCCTTCCTGAAACATTTTGATTTCTAGTCAAATAAAATGGTTTCAATTCACCCACAGGTGTGTGTGTATGTAAATAACACGACACGTGACTTGCTAGGAAGAACACAGGACAGAGAGCTTTGCATAAAATCACTTATACATGTAGGTACATTGAAGAGAGAAGGAGAGAGAACAGTTGCGCGTCAAGGTACGAGTTACACAAAAAAAGAGGCTATTTTCTTTTACATTTAAACATCACTGAGTATATTATCACCTATTCATGTCTTAATTCAGACTTTCTGAGACAATGCGCAATGTTGTTATAGACAACGGTAGACCTATGTATATCAGTATATCAAGTATTTTTAGGAATATTTGCATCAGTATATTGTATCAGTATTTTGGCAACAATATATTAAAACATAAAGTCATGAAACTTGTCATCTCCCCTCTCTCTCACATCTCAGTGAGCTCGGATATTGTTCCACAAGGATGAATGCCTCTTCAGTAAACAACAATTACCTTGACAACTGGGATGTTTGCTTTGACCATGGCTATGATGGGTCAGTGCTGTTCTTTGCTGCCCAGGCCCCGTGCTTCCTCCTGGGGACGCCATCTCTGGTCTGGTGCCTCCGGTTCTTTCTGAGTGGAAGTCTCACTGGAAGTTTCAAACCCACCCAGGTCTTCCCTATCAACCTATATGCAGTGGAGCTGGAATTCTGTGTCCAGGGTCTCCTTAATGTGGTCAGCTTCCTATTCAACCAGAATATCATTTTACAGAAGGCGGGTTATTTCCTCTATATCCTCTCCTGGACCTGCAGGCCCCTGATCCAGAGCTGGGTCTGTGTTGCGTTGTCAACCATGGTCTGGGTGTTGCTGTTAGCCTACGCATGTTCTCCTGTCCCTTTATTAATGGGTTCTGAAAAAAGCTTATGCTTATGTGCTCATCAGTGTCTATAGCATTGGGTTGGACGTCATTTCTTTCTGCTGCTTCTTCATCCTGCGTGTGCTGAAGCAGCCTGGTCCAGGAGAGGTAGAGGGGGGCAGAGGGGGAGAGAAGAAACAGGGAATTATCTGGTGATTATCTTGGCGAGCTCCATCCCGGTTGTCATTGGTTATGCCACTGTGTCATCCAGACTTTACTACAACTGCAATGTCATCCCATTAATGCTAATTGTTAACAACTTCAGTGTCGTGATCTCACCCCTGATACACCTCAGAGAAGGAATGCTACCATGCTGAAGATGGCCAGAGACATGTTAGACTTACAGTTGCGGGCACTAAAAGTACAGTTTTTAAAAATAGTTTGGATTGTTTTAATTTGGTGGCATGTAGCAATAGAGTTCTTGTTAAAGGGGCAAACAAACAATACAGTAAAGCTGCATCACTTGTTTAGCATTATAGTGAATTCTGGTTTGTTTAATCAATTGCTTTGTAACGGCTGTCGTCGGTGGAAGAAGGTGAGGACCAAGGTGCAGCGTGGCACGTGTTCATGATATTTAATATAATCAAAACTGAACACTAAACAAAATAATAACTAGGAAGAACGAACAATCGAAACAGTCCGGTCTAGTGAGTACACACAAAACAGAAAATAAACACCCACAAAACCCAGATGGAAAAAGGCTACCTAAGTATGATTCTCAATCAGTGACAACTAACGACACCTGCCTCTGATTGAGAACCATACCAAGCCAAACTCAAAGACAAAACAAAGGATCTAAGGTCAGAACGTGACATGCTTTGAACTTAGGGTCCTTGTCTGTCACTAAGGTTGCATTATATTAAATGTGTGGGGACGGACTGTGCATGACACTTGGCTAATGTTCAAATCAAATTGTATTGGTCACATACACATGGTTAATGCTGTTATTGATACGCAACATTCTTGCCCTGACAGTGGACACTCCTACAAAGTCATTAGACTCCATCCACACTGGAATAAAATGTGGACACACTTGACGTTAAAGGGATGGTTCAGGATTTTGTTAATGATGGCATTTATATACTTATCGATAGTCAAAGGAACCCGTGGATACCATTGTTATGTATCTGCATCCAGTATGAAGTAATTTGTAGCTAGGTAGCTTGAGAGCTGTACACAAAGATTGCGAAACTACCTCTACCAATCTTCAAATAGGATACAGGTACATACAAATGCTCAGGAAGTAGAAAAAGAGCCTCCTGAACTCTCTCTTTAGCATCAGCTATTTTAATGGCGGATGCACGTCAATTCAAAAGTCAATACATGCTAGTCTAAATGAGTGTCATCTTGTTTTGAGAACTCTTCAAACCATACTGTGGATGCCACATTCTAACCCCTGGATAGAGGTATAGACACACATTCTTCCCCGATTAGAAGAAACCACAGATGGTACAATGAACTAACACTACATTTCTTACCTTGTCATGAAAAACCACTGTAACTTCAATCAATTTGTAATAATAAGATTGTCTATCCATGAATATTAGCTTACTTCCTGTGATGATAAAACTCGTTTTACACTAAGTGTTAAACCTCTCCAGATCCACAGAGGTGTTCAACTGCCTCCTGGTTATGGTCACCAACACCTGGTACCTGTGGCTGGTGGAGGACGGCCCTTCTGTCCTGGTGAACCAGGAGATCTTCACCATCAACCATTCTGTTATGGAGCTTCTCTACTGCCTCTACTTGTCCCACTGACCTGATTGCAGCTAGCGTGTCTCTCTGCCACCGAGCTGGTCTGGTGTCTCGGTTATCGAAGCGCATAATCCTGGAAATATTGTGGAATTGTTCCAAGACAATGTTGCA
This sequence comes from Oncorhynchus masou masou, assembly GCF_036934945.1. NCBI lineage: Eukaryota > Metazoa > Chordata > Actinopteri > Salmoniformes > Salmonidae > Oncorhynchus > Oncorhynchus masou. The sequence goes on from NC_088231.1 coordinate 22,142,343, forward strand.
CGGAAAAGTTCTTTGCTAGTGTCTGTATCTTACATGGATTCTGTGGATTCCCCATTGGATCTGAAAACACCAGCAAGAATAAGAACCCCAAAGCATGTATGTAAATGAGTTTGGCACATCCCCTTCCATCTCTCTCCAAAACACACCTCTACAAATGAATGCAGTCCAGAATGATTTTCTGGGTGGTGTCTGGGATGAACAGTTCAAAAGAAGATGTTTTGTCCTGCACATGATTAACCGCCATCCGCGTCAGCCCTGCTTGTATACTTATCACATTGGCAGCCATGTGGGGTGGCTCATTCCTTGGGCAAGAAGACCATTCAATTTCAAAGAATTTGACATCCATATCTCTCTTCCTGCAGTCTGCTGATGAGCTGGTAGCTGATGGGCTGGTCCTGGTGCTGGCTGTTGATGGGCTGGTCCTGGGGCTGGCTGTTGACAGGCTGGTCCTGGCTGTTGACAGGATGGTCCTGGTTGTTGACGGGCTGGTCCTGGTGCTGGCTGTTGATGGGCTGGTCCTGGGGCTGGCTGTTGATGGGCTGGTCCTGGTTGTTGACGGGCTGGTCCTGGTGCTGGCTGTTGATGGGCTGGTCCTGGTGCTGGCTGTTGATGGGCTGGTCCTGGTGCTGGCTGTTGATGGGCTGGTCCTGGGGCTGGCTGTTGATGGGCTGGTCCTGGTGCTGGCTGTTGATGGGCTGGTCCTGGCTGTTGACAGGCTGGTCCTGGCTGTTGACAGGCTGGTCCTGGCTGTTGACGGGCTGGTCCTGGGGCTGGCTGCTGACAGGCTGGTCCTGGCTGTTGACAGGCTGGTCCTGGGGCTGGCTGCTGACAGGCTGGTCCTGGCTGTTGACGGGCTGGTCCTGGGGCTGGCTGCTGACAGGCTGGTCCTGGCTGCTGACGGGCTGGTCCTGGCTGCTGACGGGCTGGTCCTGGGGCTGGCTGCTGATGGGCTGGCTGCTGACGGGCTGGTCCTGGGGCTGGCTGCTGACGGGCTGGTCCTGGGGCTGGCTTCTGACGGGCTGGTCCTGAGGCTGGCTGCTGACGGGCCTGTCAGGCCCTCTGAGCAGAGATTATTTTTGCCATACCAATTGATTGTGGTAGAGCTACACATGCAAAACTATTTATTTGTTGTGTCCCTCCCCCAATTTGCACCTGGCTGGGGTAGAGTCTTGGAATATACTACATGTTTTACAATGTATCAAAATGATGTATTGTTATAACATTGTGTAGTTTCACATCCTACAAAAGGTAAAGACTGCGAGGAAAGTTGGAGAAAGGCAGGGAGACAGATTATTGGTGCTATGTTGAAACAGCAGGCCCAGGGAGGAGGAAGACAGAGTGAATGCACACAGCACACATTTTCATTTAATTTTAGCTTGTTTTCACCTACACACTTTTCCAAGCATTCTAGCCAGGTAGCCTAGGACAAAAAAATTAATTAAAGCATGTACTGTATGGCAGATTGATAGATCATTTCCTCAACATTCAATAGAGGAGGATGGCATTGGTGTTTCTCTACAAGTAGGGTGAGTCAACATGTTTTTCTACTCGCACGAATGAGCACGCACCCCCCAAGACACACACAGAAACCAGAACCATGGACAGCCACATCATATTAGACTTATGTTGATTGGACTAAATTATTTTTTTAATCTTTTAGTTGTCACTGTATTAGACTAAGCAGAGGTGGTTTGATGATGTTGAAATGTTGAAGTCGAAATGGTGGTTGAATAGTGGAGGCAGCTCCTGTTTTCTATGCCACTTGTGACTACTCTCTGTGGTTCTAAATCAACAGTTGTTTAGTGGTCCGAAAATGGGGGGAAGAAATGTACTTGCTTGACTATGCTGTTGGACATGGAACTACCTGGCGAGCCGTAGCCAGCGACAGAAGCCCCGTCTACCTTTGACTCACAGCCTGTTCATGCACTAGAAGACCCTATAGCAGCACCGGAACGGTCTGCTGCTACCTCCGATGATTGGTCCAGCCTTGATCTGAGCCCACACTACTGTCACCAGCTACTGACAGTACAGCTTTAACTGACCCAGCCACAGACCTGGTTCCCATTCGGGGTGTCCAGGATGCCTCTCTCCAGCATGCACCACCTGACCCACCTCCAGTCCTTGTCCTGCTAACGCTGGACTCAACCCACGACGTGACTGTGAGCTGACACAGCGGCCTCACTAGTGCTGACCACACAGAATTCGCCACCCAGTGTCATATCCCAGGTGCACTATCTATTTCTGCTCTGTGGTCCAAGTTGATCCACCATCTTCCCCGGACTCACCAACACCTCCTCCTGATCTGGCCCTGACCCTGGGTCTACGGTTAGGACCTGATTCGGGGCCTTCTCTGGTACCTCCTCTGGTTCCTACACTGGGGGAATTGCCTGCCTCAGTTGGGGACCACCGCAGCCATGACTGCTCTCTTCTGCTTGGGCACAGCCTGCCTCTGTGAGGGAACCACAGCCGGGCCTGCTCTCTGCTGCTGGGGCCTTTATTAGTATGGGAACATCAACCGCCATTGCCTGTTCTCCTCTGCTCGAGTAATGTCCCACTTCATTAGGAGAGCTTATGCACAGGCCTTCTCTCCTTACAAGGTTTGCACTGCACTTCCCTTTACAACATACTGTTCTAACACAATACATGTAATTCTATGTTTCAAAGGAAAAAAACATATCTCACCTGGAGATCGCATCTACAGCAAACTGCTAAAATTTGCAAGAGCAGGCACTCGTCCAGCACTCGTCCAGTTGGAATGTTACTTGTGATTTAGTAACTTTGATTACTAGGTGGTGCCGTTTCAGAAAATAAGATGAATTACATCCAACTACATGAGTATTTATAATTCACTTTAAATGAAATAATCGTGTGTGAGCAGACCAAGTAATTTGGTGTTACTCTAAAGTGGAAAGGTGGAATAAACGAGTCAGGAGTAGGTTTCCTTAATTAAACAAAGTTCTCTATTGTGGGATTTCTTTCAATTCAAACAGCTCATTAGTACCGTCAGTTGTGCTTAATTGCCTCTGATCACCTTGAATCTCATGGCTGGCTGGGCTTTTCGTCGTGAGCCCAGCTTGCCCTCTGGTGGTCCTTCCACACATGTCGCTCTTTATCATAGGCCTTAGTGTGCCAGGTTGTTTTCTGGGAACAGCTAAGATGTAGTGTTCTATAACGTGTAGCTACATCAACGATTTTAATTGGCTTATGCAGATTTTGAGACAGATGTCTCAAAACATTTTGCAGGTATGGACCCAATCATTTCAAACCGTGAATACACTGGAATACGATCACATATGCTTCTCTATTTATGTGTGGCAATACTTGCTAACAGATTTCCTCAAATAAAATGATTTTGATTTGATTTACTGGAGATTGTATTACTTTATGTCAAACAATAACAAAAATATAAACTAAGCAAAAAAAGAAACCTCCTCTCACAGTCAACTGCGTTTATTTTCAACAAACTTAACATGTGTAAATATTTGTATGAACATAACAAGATTCAACAACTGAGACATAAACTGAACAAGTTCCACAGACGTGACGAACAGAAATGGAATAATGTGTGCCTGAACAAAGGGGGGGGGTTAAAAATCAAAATTAAGAGTCAGTATCTGGTGTGGCCACCAGCTGCATTAAGTACTGCAGTGCATCTCCTCCTCATGGACTGCACCAGATTTGCCAGTTCTTGCTGAGAGATGTTATCCTACTCTTCCACCAAGGCACCTGCAAGTTCCCGGACATTTCTGGGGGGAATGGCTCTAGCCCTCACCCTCCGATCCAACAGGTCCCAGACGTGCTTAATGGGATTGCAATCCGGGCTCTTTGCTGGCTATGGCAGAACACTGACATTCCTGTCTTGCAGGAAATCACGCACAGAACGAGGAGTATGGCTGGTGGCATTGTCATGCTGGAGGGTCATGTCAGGATGAGCCTTTAGGAAGGGTACCACATGAAGGAGGAGGATGTCTTACCTGTAATGCACAGCGTTGAGATTGCCTGCCACGACCACAAGCTCAGTCCGATGATGTTGTGACACACCGCCCCAGACCATGACGGACGCTCCACTGTCTCACAGTACAGACATTGCAATTTATTGCCCTGGCCACAGCTGCGGTCCTCATGCCTCTTTGCAGCATGCCTTGGGCACGTTCACACAGATGAGCAGGGACCCTGGGCATCTTTCTTTTGGTGTTTTTCAGAGTCAGTAGAAAGGCCTCTTTAGTGTCCTAAGTTTTTATAACTGTAACCTTAATTGCCTACCATCTGTAAGCTGTTAGTGTCTTAATGACTGTTCCACAGGTGCATGTTCATTAATTGTCTATGGTTCATTGAACATGCATTGGTGTCACGTGTTATATAAATAATCCATATATCAAGCATCACTAGTTAGTCAACGTTCTGGCTAAAACAGTTGTCCTCAGATAACTCTTGCCCAGGTGTCCTCAGCCAAGCTTAGAGCCTTCATGCAAGGACACATGACTGCCATCGCTCAAAGCCCAAGACAAGGACACACATCAAAGCAAAGACAAGGACACATGACTGCCATCGCTCAAAGCCCAAGACAAGGACACATGGCTGCCATCGCTCAAAGCCCAAGACAAGGACACATGACTGCCATCGCTCAAAGCCCAAGACAAGGACACATGGCTGCCATCGCTCAAAGCCCAAGACAAGGACACATGACTGCCATCGCTCAAAGCCCAAGACAAGGACACATGGCTGCCATCGCTCAAAGCCCAAGACAAGGACACATGGCTGCCATCGCTCAAAGCCCAAGACAAGGACACATGACTGCCATCGCTCAAACTATACTCCCCTGCAAACTACAAAGAACATCCTGCAACACTAACGAGCTTAGAGTGCCAAACTATTTCACTGACATTGAACCCTGCATGCACTCCTGCATAAACAGGAAACACCTTAGCCTAACGCTGATACTGCCAGCTCCCCTTATCTCCCGCCTCCTTGACACACAGACATTTCATGAGCACGAACACTCACACTCTACCCCCCTCTACTGGTCGGGTGCCTAGAGCAGAGGACTCTGCTGTGCACCAATGGGGCTCCTGCTTTGGCTAAGAGCGGTCCCGCCTCCAACTCTTCGGGACCAGTCAGAAGACGACACAACGAGACTCCACCTACATTATTCTATGTACAAAATCCGCTGCACACTCTGTTTAAGCACCCTTTTCAGCTGACTCCTTCTGAGCCATATGACGAGGTCCGTGCACGCTTAACTGCAGGACAAGATATCTCTGACTTTAATAAACTGCCTTTTTGCTATACTTGATTCCACTCTGTCCAGCGTCTTGATTTGGTCTCCTCTCTAGTAGTTCATCATCAACACACGCCCTGGTCGAAGTATTTTGTGTTTGTCTTCATTTATTTGGTCAGGCCAGGGTGTGGCATGGGTTTTTGTATGTGGTGTGTTTGTATTGGGATTGTAGCTTAGTGGGGTGTTCTAGTTAAGTCTATGGCTGTCTGAAGTGGTTCTCAATCAGAGGCAGGTGTTTATCGTTGTCTCTGATTGGGAACCATATTTAGGCAGCCATATTCTTTGAGTGTTTCGTGGGTGATTGTCCTTAGTGTCCTTAAGTTCCTGTCTTGTGTACTAGTTTGCACCAGTATTAGGCTGTTTCGGTTTTCGTTACGTTTATTGTTTTGTAGTGTTTGTATTTAGATTCGTGTTGCTTCAGTTTAATAAACATGGATCGCAATCTACACGTCGCATTTTGGTCCGACTCTCCTTCACACCAAGAAAGCTGTAACAATTGGAAACAGTGTTTAAACCCTTTACAATGAAGAACTGTAAAGTTATTTAGATTTTTCATAACGATCGTTGAAAGACAGGGTCCTGAAAAAGGGACGTTTCTTTTTTTTCTGAGTTTATAGTAATATTTATCTTATTTTATTGAGGAACCCTTACATATACTGTATTCACTGCAATTAAAGAGAGATCCGGAATCCAAACAGACCATATGTTTTGATTATGTAAGGTGAAAGAGTCAGCCCTTGCAGGTGGCTGGATTAACCTGTGGCTGGGACAGACAGGTGCTGAGTGATATGAGTAATGATGCTTCCATTTCTGCTCAGGCCGAAATGCAAATACCTGAGCAAGTTGAAATTGTATATTTGTCTTTCTGTGTGTGCGTGTGCGTGTGGTTGTGTGTGTTTTCTTGTGTGCATGTGCGTTCATACAGCATATGCATTTTGTACATCTGTGTTTTGATAGGATATACAGTCAAATAAGCAGTGGTGCTCAGTTCATCACTGCCCACAGGTGTGTATGTAAATAAAACAACACGTGACTTGTTAGGAAGAACAGAAGACAGAGAGCGTTGGCTAAAATCAGTCACACATGTAGGCGTTATTCCATCAGGTTAGACAGCCTTCAGCAAGAGAGAGAACCACCAATATTGTGAATCAAGGTCTGAGTTACCAAAACTATTAAGGTAGGTTATTTTACATTTTAACTGAGTATATCAGGCTAATTGTCTTAACGCTCCTTTTCATGTTTTCATTCACACTTTTTGAGACAATGCACAATGTTTTTACAGACAAAAGTAGACATATGTATATCAAAGTATTGTTAATTAATAATTGCATCAGTACATTGTATAAGCATACTGCCAACAATATATTAAAACATAACGTCATGAATCGTTTAATCTTCTCTCATATCTCAGTGGGCTCGGAGATTGTTCCACAAGGATGAATGACTCATCAGGAAACCACACTTACCTTGACACCTGGGATGTTTGCTTGAACCAGGGCTACGTTGTGCCAAAGCTTTACTATGCTGCCCAGGCCCTGTGCGTCCTTGTGGGGATGCCAGCTCTTGTCTGGTGCCTCTGGCTCTCTCTGAGTGGAAGCACCTCTGGAGGTCTCAAACCCACCCAGGTCTTCTCTATAAACCTCTTCACAGTGGAGCTGGTGTTCTGCGTCGAGGGTCTCCTTGAGATGATCAGCTACCGATTAATCCGGAAGGCTATAATGTTACGTCAGACTGTGTATGTCCTGTATTACATCGCCTGGACCTGCAGGCCCCTGATCCAGAGCTGCATCTGTGTGGAGAGATACCTGGCGGTGGCCCAACCTGTGTCTTTCCTCAAGTACAGACTCCGGAGGTACAGGGTGGCGTGTTCAACCCTGGTCTGGCTGCTGTCGCTCGCTTTTGCATGTTCTCCAATCGCCTCAATCGGTTATGAAAAAGCTGCAGCTCAAGTACTCATTGGTGTCTATTGCCTTGGGGTGGCCGTCATTTCTCTCTGCTGCTTCTTCATCCTGCGTGTGTTGAAGCAGCCTGGTCCAGGAGATGTAGAGGGGGGCAGAGGGGGAGAGAAGAAACAGGGGACGACAGACCCACATAAGATGAGAGCTTTTGGGATCATCTTAATCAACCTGGTGATTATCTTGGCGAGCTCCATCCCTGTGGTTGTTGGTTGGGCCACACGATCATCCAGCCTTGACTACTACTGCAATGTCTATCCCATGTTGGTGATTGTGAACATCCTCAGTGTCCTGGTTTCACCCTTCATTCACCTCTACAGGGAGGGAAGGCTGCCATGCCGAAAAGGGCCAGAGACGCGTTAGACTTACAGTTGAGGGTAATAGTTCTTTTAGCAAAATCTATCGCTAGGACATAGAGCCTTGTGTTGCGCATTGAATTGACATTGTTCTGCCAATTCCGCTGCACAGCCTAACGTCTTAGTGCCTGCAACTTTAGTTCAAACATACGAAGACACAGCAAAGGCTTAGAAGAATTTACATTTTTATTTAATTGTTTTAATTTCTTGGCATGTAGCAGTAACATTTTGTGAGATGCATCATATCAGCGTTAGATTTGTTGTTAAAAGGGCAATCTGCAGTTCAAACAATAACAAAGCGGATTCCCCACCACTATTTTTTAGGATCGGACTGGAGAAAGTCTCAAATTCATAGACAGAGCTATTGGTACAATGACTGACCAACCATGGTGTCACGTTTTACCTATGTTTTGAGGTTTCACAGTGTTTATTTACATTTATGTTGCTTACAAACAAAGTTAATCAATCTCTTATTTTGGTTTCTGATATGGTACGACAGGCGAACTAAACTCATGAGGATTGTCTAAGTAATAAGAGATCTGGAAATTCCTTTGGTATTTATTGAGGTAAATCATCTTTTAGTTTGCTTGCACCTTATGAAACAATCTTACAAATCTTGTTAATCCTAATGTTTTGGTGCCTCTATGGGAATACAGAAAGCTGATTGAGGACCTTTATTGTTGAGGAATGTGTTTATCATTACACCCATGTCTTTCTTTCTGCTTGAAATGTGTATCTATAGTTTGATGTGTAAATTCTCTGTAATTTATGTATTCAGGGCTCATCTGGTCCCAGTTTGAATCCCTGATTTAAATAAACATTAAAATAAATGCATTTAAATGTCCAAGAATGTAGGTAGCAATTGCATATGTCATCAACATTTTGCTGATTGTTAACATCTTCAGTGTCCTGGTCTCACCCTGATGCACCTCTCCAGAGAGGGAAGCTGCCATGCCGAAGAGGGACAGAGACACATTAGACTTACAGGTGTGGGCACTATTGCTAGGAGATGATAAAGCGTTTTATTAAATATGCATTGAATTAAAATTCTTCTGTCAATACCGCGGCGCAGCCTAACTTCTTAGTGTCTGCAACTGTACTTTAAACATACAAAGACATGGCAAAGATGTAGAAGGATTTGTGTACTATTTTCTGTACATAATTTGATAAATAGTTTTAAATAGTTTTGATTCTTTTAATGTGGTGACCTGTAGCAATAGAGTGTTGTTAGATACATAGCATAAGCTTATTAATTTTATTTATTTTATTTCACCTTTATTTAACCAGGTAGGCTAGTTGAGAACAAGTTCTCATTTACAACTGCAACCTGGCCAAGATAAAGCATAGCAGTGTGAACAGACAACACAGAGTTACACATGGAGTAAACAATTAACAAGTCAATAACACAGTAGAAAAAAAGGGGAGTCTATATACAATGTGTGCAAAAGGCATGAGGAGGTAGGCGAATAATTACAATATTGCAGATTAACACTGGATTGATAAATGATCATGTACAGGTAGAGATATTGGTGTGCAAAAGAGCAGAAAAGTAAATAAATAAAAACTGTGGGGATGAGGTAGGTGAAAATGGGTGGGCTATTTACCAATAGATTATGTACAGCTGCAGCGATCGGTTAGCTGCTCAGATAGTTGATGTTTGAAGTTGGTGAGGGAGATAAAGGTCTCCAACTTCAGCGATTTTGCAATTCGTTCCAGTCACAGGCAGCAGAGTACTGGAACGAAAGGCGGCCGAATGAGGTGTTGGCTTTAGGGATGATCAGTGAGATACACCTGCTGGAGCGCGTGCTACGGATGGGTGTTGCCATCGTGACCAGTGAACTGAGATAAGGCGGAGCTTTACCTAGCATGGCCTTGTAGACGACCTGGAGCCAGTGGGTCTTGCGACGAATATGTAGCGAGGGCCAGCCGACTAGAGCATACAAGTCGCAGTGGTGGGTAGTATAAGGTGCTTTAGTGACAAAACGGATGGCACTGTGATAAACTGCATCCAGTTTGCTGAGAAGAGTGTTGGAAGCAATTTTGTAGATGACATCGCCGGAAGTCGAGGATCGGTAGGATAGTCAGTTTTACTAGGGTAAGCTTGGCAGCGTGAGTGAAGGAGGCTTTGTTACGGAATAGAAAGCCGACTCTTGATTTGATTTTCGATTGGAGATGTTTGATATGGGTCTGGAAGGAGAGTTTGCAGTCTAGCCAGACACCTAGGTACTTATAGGTGTCCACATATTCAAGGTCGGAACCATCCAGTGTGGTGATGCTAGTCGGGCATGCGGGTGCAGGCAGCGATCGGTTGAAAAGCATGCATTTGGTTTTACTAGCGTTTAAGAGCAGTTGGAGGCCATGGACGGAGTGTTGTATGGCATTGAAGCTCGTTTGGAGGTTAGATAGCACAGTGTCCAATGACGGGCCGAAAGTATATAGAATGGTGTCGTCTGCGTAGAGGTTGATCAGGGAATCGCCCGCAGCAAGAGCAACATCATTGATATATACAGAGAAAAGAGTCGGCCCGAGAATTGAACCCTGTGGCACCCCCATAGAGACTGCCAGAGGACCGGACAGCATGCCCTCCGATTTGACACACTGAACTCTGTCTGCAAAGTAATTGGTGAACCAGGCAAGGCAGTCATCCAAAAAACCAAGGCTACTGAGTCTGCCGATAAGAATATGGTTATTGACAGAGTCGAAAGCCTTGGCAAGGTCGATGAAGACGGCTGCACAGTACTGTCTTTTATCGATGGCGGTTATGATGTTGTTTAGTACCTTGAGTGTGGCTGACGTGCACCCGTGACCGGCTCGAAATCCAGATTGCATAGCGGAGAAGGTACGGTGGGATTTGAGATGGTCAGTGACCTGTTTGTTGACTTGGCTTTCGAAGACCTTAGATAGGCAAGGCAGAATGGATATAGGTCTGTAACAGTTTGGGTCCAGGGTGTCTCCCCCTTTGAAGAGGGGGATGACTGCGGCAGCTTTCAATCCTTGGGGATCTCAGACGATATGAAAGAGAGGTTGAACAGGCTGGTAATAGGGGTTACGACAATGGCGGCAGATAGTTTCAGAAATAGAGGGTCCAGATTGTCAAGCCCAGCTGATTTATACGGGTCCAGGTTTTGCAGCTCTTTCAGAACATCTGCTATCTGGATTTGGGTAAAGGAGAACCTGGAGAGGCTTGGACGAGGAGCTGCGGGGGGGCCGGAGCTGTTGGTCGAGGTTGGAGTAGCCAGGCGGAAGGCATGGCCAGCCATTGAGAAATGCTTGTTGAAGTTTTCAATAATCATGGATTTGTCGGTGGTGACCGTGTTCCCTAGCCTCAGTGCAGTGGGCAGCTGGGAGGAGGTGCTCTTGTTCTCCATGGACTTCACAGTGTCCCAGAACTTTTTGGAGTTGGAGCTACAGGATGCAAACTTCTGCCTGAAGAAGCTGGCCTTAGCTTTCCTGACTGACTGCGTGTATTGGTTCCTGACTTCCCTGAACAGTTGCATATCGCGGGGACTGTTCGATGCTATTGCAGTCCGCCACAGGATGTTTTTGTGCTGGTCGAGGGCAGTCAGGTCTGGAGTGAACCAAGGGCTGTATCTGTTCTTAGTTCTGCATTTTTTGAACGGAGCATGCTTATCTAAAATGGTGAGGAAGTTACTCTTAAAGAATGACCAGGCATCCTCAACTGACGGGATGAGGTCAATGTCCTTCCAGGGTACCCGGGCCAGGCCGATTAGAAAGGCCTGCTCACAGAAGTGTTTTAGGGAGCGTTTGACAGTGATGAGGGGTGGTCGTTTGACTGCGGCACCGTAGCGGATACAGGCAATGAGGCAGTGGTCGCTGAGATCCTGATTGAAGACAGCGGAGGTGTATTTGGAGGGCCAGTTGGTCAGGATGATGTCTATGAGGGTGCCCTTGCTTACAGAGTTAGGGTTGTACCTGGTGGGTTCCTTGATGATTTGTGTGAGATTGAGGGCATCTAGCTTAGATTGTAGGACTGCCGGGGTGTTAAGCATATCCCAGTTTAGGTCACCTAACAGAACAAACTCTGAAGCTAGATGGGGGCAATCAATTCACAAATGGTGTCAGGGCACAGCTGGGAGCTGAGGGGGTCGGTAGCAGGCGGCAACAGTGAGCGACTTATTTCTGGAGAGAGTAATTTTCAGAATTAGTAGTTCGAACTGTTTGGGTATGGACCTGGAAATTATGACATTACTTTGCAGGCTATCTCTGCAGTAGACTGCAACTCCTCCCCCTTTGGCAGTTCTATCTTGATGGAAGATGTTATAGTTGGGTATGGAAATCTCTGAATTTTTGGTGGCCTTCCTGAGCCAGGATTCAGACATGGCAAATACATCAGGGTTAGCAGAGTGTACTAAAGCAGTGAGTAAAACAAACTTAGGGAGAAGGCTCCTGATGTTGAAATTCATGAAACCGAGGCTTTTTCGATCACAGAAGTCAACAAATGAGGGTGCCTGGGGACATGCAGGGCCTGGGTTTACCTTCACATCACCCGCGGAACAGAGAAGGAGTAGTATGAGGGTGCGGCTAAAGGCTATCAAAACTGGTCGCCTAGAGCGTTGGGGACAGAGAATAAGAGGAGCAGGTATCTGGGCATGGTAGAATATATTCAGGGCATAATGCGCAGACAGGGGTATGGTGGGGTGCGGGTACGGCAGAGGTAAGCCCAGGCACTGGGTGATGATGAGAGAGGTTTTATCTCTAGACATGCTGGTTGTAATGGGTGAGGTCACCGCATATGTGGGAGGTGGGACAAAGGAGGTATCAGGGGTATGAGGAGAGGGACAAGGGGCTCCATTGTGAACTAAAACAATGATAACTAACCTGAGCAACAGTATACAAGGCATATTGACAATTGAGAGAGACATACAGCGAGGCATACAGTAATCACAGGTGTTGAACTGGGAAAGCTAGCTAAAACAGTGGGTGAAACAACAGCTAATCAGCTAGCATAACAACAGCAGGTAAAATGGCATTGACTAGGCAACGAGGCCGACAGATAAAACAAACAAGCAGAATGGAGTACCGTGATTAATGGACAGTCCAGCGTGCATCAGCTATGTAGCCAAGTGATCAGAGTCCATGGGGCAGGGAGGCTGGACTGGCGAGTGTTATCCAGGTTAAAAAACTAACAATGACTAAATAGCTTGTAGCTAGTTAGCTGGTTAGCTTCTGGAGGTTCTTGAGTGTGTTCTAAAAATTTAAAATAATAGCGATTCCGTATCACATTGGTTGAGGCAGGTTTCCGGAAGGTATAAAAAAAAAAAGAAATCGGGAGATAGAAAGTACATATGGGCCACTGCGTGTTTGGGACGCGGCAATGCAGACGGTTAGCAGGCCTGTGCTAACAAGCTAACAGATTAGCAGGCCTGTGCTAGCAGATTAGCAGGCCGGGGTAAACAAGGTAGTAGTTAGCGGACCTGGGCTAAACAAGCTAGCAGTTAGCATGCCGAATTAGCAAGCAAGGAGATAGCGAGGGCTAGAGAGTTCGCCTTTGGAGGGCGTCGCGATGGGGTGAGTCTGTTTATTACTCTTCATGCAGTGACATCGATAGACCGGTCGTGGGTCCGGGTATTGTAGCCCAGGAGTATGCTATGAGCACAGGAGCTCTGGCCGGGCTAGCTTCAAGCTACGTGGGTGGAAACGCTGGCCAGGAGTAATCAACCAGGGTTGCGGTTTAGCTTGATAGCTAGTTGTGAAGATCCAGCTGAAAGATGTTCCGTTTGCGGTGGGAATCCGGGGTTAAAAAAAAAAAGGTCCGTTATGCTCTGGTTAGAGTCGCGTTGTTCGAACTGGCGAGAGCTTTCCGAGCTAAGGGTTAGCTGATGACCGGTTAGCTGAAGACCGCTAGCATAGCAGATGGTTAGCTGGCTAGCTTCAGTTGAGGGGTTCCGGTTCCGAAGTAAATATAAATACTTTAGGAAAAGTAGCTACATTGGGTGAGGCAGGATGCAGGAGAGTATTTGGAAGCGAGCAAAAATGTTTTTAAAGATATGCGAAGAAAAATATCTAAAACGAAAAAGAGACGATATTTACAGAGAGACGATACGACAGGACGACTTACTGCTACGCCATCTTGGAACATA
>NC_088231.1:22156532-22312499 GCF_036934945.1 Oncorhynchus masou masou
GGAATGGAAGAGCACAATGAACAGAGAAATACAAGACAACCTTTCCCCTACAGAGGATTTATCCTTCCCTTTAACCCCAATGCAGGCCAGTTTTCCAACCCTGAGGTGGTAGAGGAGGGCTGATTAAAGGGAATGGAACAGAACAATGAACAGAGAAATACAAGACAACCTTTCCCCTACAGAGGATTTATCCTTCCCTTTAACCCCCAACGCAGGCCAGTTTTCCAACCCTGAGGTGGTAGAGGAGGGGCTGATTAAAGCTACCCAACATGCTGAAGGATTTCCCTGATGATCGTATGAGTGTAGTTCAGCATCAAGGTCAGCAGGATGATGTGTACGGTACAGGAGCCTCTCTTCTTCATCAGTTTCCCTCCCTTCTATACCTCTGCCCAGGGGTTTCCACCTACAGTATGCTTTGAAGGTGTTCAAAACAAGATGACACTCATCTAGAAGAAATCAGACTGATCATTTCTTTGCCAGTGGGCAAACGTACAAAATCAGCAGGGGATCAAATACTTCCTTCCCCTCACTGTAGGCACATTCTCTCATAATGCATTGACATTTGAATTGATGTGCACCTGTCATTCAAAAAGCCATCATTTATGTCAGGGGAGTCCATGTTTATTCCTGTGTGGATGGAGCCTAATGGCCTTCTAGGATTTTGCACTGAAAAGGCTACAGTATTGCATAACAATGACACCATTAGCCATGTCTCATGCACAGTCACTCCCCATACATTAAATATCAGAACGAAATCTTAGTGCCATATAAAGACTCTACATTCTTGGACATAATTAATGATATTTAACCATGGACTCAGGGAATATAATTCATAAATGCATCGTGAGCTTAGTTCAACTTTCACACCCTATCAGAACCAAAACTAAGTTTGTTGAACTCCTTTGTTTGTAAACAACATAAATGTAAAAAAACATTGTACAGCCTCATCATTTGAGAGTTTCTCCATCACCATCCCTCAGCTTTATACCAAAACAGGGATAGGGAATCCACTTTGTTGTTGTTTGAACTGCACATTGCCCTTTCCACATAAACTTTATTGCTAACAAGCTATATCTCAAAAAATTATTTTGCTACTTGCCAACAAATTAAAATAATACCAACTATTTATTAAACAAAACATTACACTACATTTCAACGCCTTTGCCGTTTCTATGAATATTTAAACTACAGTTGCAAGCACTAAGAAGTTAGGCTGCGCCTCGGAATTGACAGAACAATTTTAATTCAAATAGTATTTAACACATTGTCTCAGAGTGATAGTTTCTCACATAAACCTGTTCTTTTAGTGCCCACAACTGTACGTCTAACATGTCTCTGGCCCTCTACGGCATGGCAGCCTTCCCTCTCTGTAGAGGTGCATCAGGGGTGAGACCATGACACTGAAGATGTTAACAATCAGCAACATGGGGAAGACATTGCAGTAGTTGTCAAGACTGGATGACTCGATGGCCCAACCAACAACCACCGTGATGGAGCTTGCCAAGATAATAACCAGGTTGGTTAAGATGATCCCAAAAGCTCTAACCTTATGTGGATCTGTCTTTCCCTGTTTCTGCTCTCCCCTCTGCCTCCCTCCACCTCTCCTGGACCAGGCTGCTTCAGCACACGCAGGATGAAGAAGCAGCAGAGAGAAATGATGGCCATCCCAAGGCAATAGACACCAATGAGCACATAATCTGAGGTTTCTTCAAAATACAAAAAGGCTACTTGCGTAAGCAAGTGTCAACACCCAGACCATGGTTGAACACGCCACCCTGTACCTCCGGAGTCTGTACTTGAGGAAAGCCACAGGTTGGGCCACCGCCAGGTATCTCTCCACACAGATGCAGCTCTGGAGCAGGGGCCGGCAGGTCCAGGAGAGGATATAGAGGAAAAAACCAGCCTGCTCTAACATGATGTTCTGGATGAAGTAGTTGAACACCTGAAGGAGAACCTCGGTACAGAACACCAGCTCCACTGCAAACAGGTTAACAGAGAAGACTTGGGTGGGTTTGAGACCTCCAGAGAGACTTCCACTGAGAAAGAGCCAGAGGCACCAGAGCAAGGCTGGAAACCCCAGAATGAAGCACAAGACCTGGGCAGCACAGGACAGTATTATCACAACATAGCCCTGGTTAAGGCAAACATCCCAGTTGTCAAGGTAAGTGTGGTTTCCTGAAGAGTCAATCATCCTTGTGGAACAATATCTGAAATGAGAAAGGGGAGATTACACAATTCAGGACTTTACGTTTCTATATATTAATGAAAAAATATGAATTCAAACATACATATATACTGACTCAAAGCATACATAAAAATACTCAGATATACATAGGTCTACTAAAATGTCAAAGCTTTGTGCATTCTCTCGGAAAGTCTGAATGAAAACATGAACAGGAGATTTAAAACAATTAGTCTGAGATAAAATACTCAGTGAAGTTAAAATGTCAAATAACCTACCTGAGTTGTTTTGGTAACTCAGACCTTGATTCACAATATCTGTGGTTCTCTCTCCTGCAGAAGGCTGTGTCCAAGCCGATGAAACATCACCTGCATGTATAAATGATTTTGGCCAAATCTCTCTGTCCTGTGTTCTTCCTAACAAGTCACGTGTTGCATTATTTACATAAACACACCCCTTTGTGCATTAATGAATTGAGCTCCATCGTAGGTTTAGTTTGCAGCAAGTAATTTTATTTGACTAGAAAGCCTATCATGAACAAGACACAGATTAACCAAATGCATGTGCTGCAAGCACACACAAACACACTGTGATCGGCCTGTGTGTAGCTGGTGTGGAGGAGCCAGGCGCAGGACAGCAGATATGAGTAAGGAACGTAATTTACTCAAAGAATCAATAAATACAACACAATAAACTAGCCCACAATAACGGACCGGGTACATACAAACAATCACTCACAAAAAAACATGGGTGAACAGAGGGTTAACTAATGAACAAGTAGTTGGGGAATTGGAACCAGGTGTGTAAAACAAAGACAAAACAAATGGAAAATGAAAAGTGGATCGGCGATGGCTAGAAGGCTTGTGACGTCGATCGCCGAACGCCGCCCGAACAAGGAGAGGGACCGACTTTGGCGCAAGTCGTGACACACACACAGATTGAATTTCAACCTGCTCAGGGAATTGCATTTTGGCTTGAACAGAAATGGAAGCACCATCACTCATGTCAGTCAGCACCTGTTTGTCCCAGCCACAGGTTAGCCCAGCCATCTGCAAACATTTACTCTTTTACCTTACATAATCAAATCATATGAGCTTCAGACATACTCAGTATTCGTCTGGGGGGGGGTTGTTTTAAGTAGTCATACCTAGGATAAATAGATGTTTAATTTTTTTTTATTTGTAAGACCCCCAGGTCTCCCCCAAAAAGTCATCATCTTCATCATGATCTAAAAATGTCACATCTGAAAAGATAATAATAGAGTGCTAATGCTGTGTAGTCTATACAGAACGTGTTAGTACTCTTTAGCCTATATAGAAAGTGTTAACACTATGTAGTCTATACAGAACGTGTTAGTACTCTGTAGCCTATATGGAAAGTGCCACCACCCCCAGCCTCAGTCCCCCAGACCAAGGATGTGCATAAAAACATTCCTTGCCTGGCTGGTGCTTAGGCCCCCTCTTCCTCCATGCTCTGTTATTCTGGTCCTGACTGATGCACCTGTACCTCTTAATCAGCAGTCTGGCTGGAAGACGAGACTTTACATTGATACAATAAAGCATGGTCTCTAGCCCCCTCCTTAGTCTGGAATCCCTGAAACATATCTACAAGGGCTGCCCCTTCGTAGCCACCAGTCCAGCAGCAGTGTAGAGAACAGTAGCTTTTTGTCATGTGAGTACACAAGGAGATGTCTATGTGTTTGTGATTGGAGATTGAGGATGCAGTGGAGCGTCTAGTCTGGGTCGGTCTGGGTAGGTTTTATCGAGCTTTGTACGGTGCTGTATGTATGGCCGTCACAACATAGCTCCGTAACACAGCTGGGAGCTGAGAGAGTGTGAAAGTGTGGGCAGGAGAGAAAGAGAGGGGGGGTGAAGAGAGGAACGCAGAGACAAGAGAGAGAAACAGATTGGAGTCAGCTGTGGGTGAGGAAACATGGTGCAGAATGAACGACTGACAGCAAACTGAGTAACATAGTGAGGACTGAGAAAGGGGGGAGAAAGAGGGAGAGGGAGTGAACGAGTACCAGTGAGAGAGGAACATTCATAGAGAGAGTGAGAGAGACCAAGCAAGCAAGCAGAATGAACAGCAACCATGGCCTATTCAACATGAACTGCTTAGATTGCACATGGATTTTTCTCAAAGGAATTTTTCCAGGCGGAAATATAAGTTACAGCAGGCCAAGGTAAGAGAGTCAGACACGCACACATGCAACTACATCACTCACACTTACTTAAGTTATTGGAGTTGTTGGTTCTGTGGGTGGTGTGGATGGGGCATGAGCATCCTCAACTTGAATCCTCCTCACGATGGCTGCAGAAGCTAAGGTCCTGTGGATATGTTGCCTCCTCTGGATTTGAGATCTTACCAATGCCTTGGTAAGCTCTTCTAGAGCTTCCCTCTCATCCGTTCTGGGATCAATGCCATCTAGATGACAAATGTGCAGAGATGTAAAAGATATTGAAGAATATCACAAGTGCCAGCATAGGGTTCAGTCACCAGCGTGTCTAAATTGTCCACCCCTCTTTTTGTGGCATTGTAATCCATTATGATTTTCTGTTTTTTGGATGTTCCTGGCCACAGATTCTCCCATCCCTATGCAGCTATCACGTTTCAAGGTAAGACCCAGGTGCAGACAGTGCCACTTTGTTTACATACTCATCTCATATGTATATACTGTACTCGATACCATCTACTGTACCTTGCCTATGCTGCTCTGTACCATGACTCATTCATATATCTTTATGTACATATTCTTTATCCCCTTACACTTGTGTATAAGACAGTAGTTTTGGAATTGTTAGTTAGATTACTTGTTGGTTATTACTGCATTGTCGGAACTAGAAGCACAAGCATTTCGCTATGCTCGCATTAACATCTGCTAACCATGTGTATGTGACAAATAAAATTTGATTTGTTTTGATTTGAAAAGTGTATTATATCGAACACGGGCAGGCTAAAGTACAGGATGGCAGGCAGGCTCAGGGTAAGGGCAGGCAGAGGTTGGTAATCCAGAGTAGTGGGGCAAGGGTACATGACGGCAGACAGGCTCAGGGTCAGGGCAGGCAGAGGTCGGTAATCCAGAGTAGTGGGGCAAGGGTACAGGGTAGTCGGCAGGCTCAGGGTCAGGGCAGGCATAAAGGTCAAAACCGGAAAAACTAGAAAACAGGCACTATAGACAGGAAAGGAGCAAGGGGAAAAAATCTGGTACGTTTGATCAACAAAAGAACTGGCAACAGACGAACAGAGAACACAGGTATAAATACACAGGGGATAATTGGGAAAACGTGCGACACCTGGAGGAGGGTAGAGACAATCACAAAGACAGGTAAAAATAGTTCAGGGTGTGACAGTAGCGTACTCACGAGTACCACATTTTTGTTGTTCTTTGGCACGTAGGACACTAGGGATGTGCCGGCCGTGAACACAAAATTAGAGGAATTGATAGGCCTGTTCCATGTATTCAACAGCTGAGGTGTTTTTTCATACCATTCCTACCATTGTCAGCTTCCTCTTGAGGAGCTCCTGTCCCAGCTTGTGTGAAGTAAAAAGGTTATTGCATGTGATGTTGTGGCAACGGAGTCCCTGTGTCAGGTGGAGGACAACCCGCATCCCTTGGTTCTTCTCAGGGGCTCCTCCATCTGGCATTCTCGTATACACTTGCAAGTTCCACACATATGATGAAACAGCATCACAGGCAGCAGTCACGCCCTGGTCGAAGTAGATTATGTTTGTCTTCATTTATTTGGTCAGGCCAGGTTGTGACATGGGTTATTGTGGTGTGTTTTTGTCTTGGGGTTTTGTGGGGTGTCTAGCATAGTCTATGGCTGCCTGAAGCGGTTCTCAATCAGAGTCAGGTGATTATCGTTGTCTCTGATTGGGAACCATATTTAGGCAGCCATAATCTTTGAGTATTTCGTGGGTGATTATTCCTGTCTCTGTGTTTGTTGTCACCAGATAGGCTGTATAGGTTTTCACGGTCCGTTTGTTGTTTTGTATGTTTAGTTATGTCATGTCTCGTTTGTTATCATTAAAGAACATGAGTAACCACCACGCTGCATTTTGGTCCGCTTCTCATTCAACAGACGAACGCCATTACAGCAGCCCAGATCTTGAGTCCATATTTTGAGAGTTTAAAAAGGTATGTACTGCCTGAAGGGTTGCGGCCCCTAAATGGCATAGGGGAAGGCGGTCCACCCACTAGTCCCTGATTGCAGCTGGCTTGTCTCTCTGCCGCCGAGCTGGTTTGGTGTCTCCGTTATCGAAATCCTGAAAATAATGTGGACGTTTTCCAGAGACATTTTTGCACGGAAAAGTTCTCTGCCAGTTTCTGCATCCCACATGGATTCTGTGGATTTCCCATTGGATCTGAAAACACCAGCAAGGATAAGAACCCCAAAGTATGCATGGTCCATCTCTCTCCAAAAACACACCTTCCCTCCAAATTAGTGAGGTCCAGAATGATTTTCTGGATGGTGTCTGGGATGATCAGTTCAAAAGAAGACTTTATGTCCTGCACATGAGTAACCGGCATCTACATCGGCCCTGGTTGTCAGGACCCGGTTTCGAACCTGGGTCTCCGGAGTGAGAAACAGTCACTTAACCAACTGAGCCACGAATAGACAGCAGAACCCAGAAGATGAGGCAGACACAGCAGTACATAAGACGGTGTATTTAATAAAGAAAAAATCCTAAAAAACAAAAAATGGCAAATCCAAAAGGTGGTAGGAAAAAACACAAAAAGACCTCAAAAGAAACTCACCAAAAATAAACAGAAACAAAAAACAGAATACCACAAGAACTTCACCCGGAATCGACAAGAGCCACAGAACACTAGGGCAGGGTGCTAACATACAAACACAGAGCACAGAACTGAGGGAAACAAAGGGTTTAAATACAATCAGGGGAAACGAGACACAGGTGCAAATAATAATGGGGATCAAGGGAAAAACATAGGGACAAAAAGCACAATGGGGACATCTACTGACAAAAACCCGGAACAACCCTGGCCAAATCCTGACAGAATCCCCCCCCTAGGAACGGCTCCTGACGTTCCTACCAGCTCTCTCAGGGTGGAGGACCCTGAACTGACGAATGAGGTCAGGGTCCAGGATGTCTTTGGCAGGAACCCAGGAGCGCTCCTCAGGACCGTAGCCTTCCCAGTCCACCAGATACTGCCAGGACCGCTGCACCCGGCGGGAATCCAGTATCCGGTGGACGGTATAAGCCGGCTGGCCTCCAATGACACGAGGCGGAGGGGGAGGTCTGTCTGCCGGGACAAGGGGAGAAAAAACAACAGGTTTTAACAATGACACATGAAATGTGGGATTAATCTTAAGGGATCTGGGTAAGTGTAGGCGATAAGAAACTGGGTTAACTCTCCTGGCAACCTTGAAGGGACCGATGTATTTTTGGGACAGCTTGCGAGACTCCACCCGTAGAGGTAAGTCTCTTGTGGAAAGCCAGACTCTCTGGCCGGGGCGCAGGGTAGGCCCGGGACGGCGACGTCTGTTGGCTTGTTGTTGATAATCTGATGCGTTCCTCACAGAGGTAAGACGGGTCTTCCTCCACATAAGCCGACAGCGTCTGACGAACCTCAAGGCTGAAGGCACTCTGACTTCTGCCTCCTGGTCCGGGAACAATGGAGGAGCATAGCCAAACTGACACTCGTGCGGGGACATACCAGTGGAGGAGGAGCGCAAGGTGTTGTGCGCGTATTCGGCCCAAACAATAAAGGATGACCATGTGGACGGGTTGTCACGAGTCATACATCGGAGGGTGGTTTCCAGCTCTTGATTCATCCTCTCTGTTTGGCCGTTGGACTCCGGATGGTACCCTGAAGATAGACTGGCAGAAGCCCCCATGAGTTGGCAGAAGGCCTTCCAAAACCTTGAGGCGAACTGGGGACCTCTGTCAGAAACCACATCTTGAGGAATGCCGAAGACTCGGAACACATGATTAATTACCAACTCAGCCGTTTCCTTGGCAGAAGGTAACTTAGTCAGAGGGACGAACCTGGCCGCCTTTGAAAACCTGTCGATTATGACTAGGATAGTAGTATTGCCATGGGATGGAGGAAGTCCAGTAATAAAGTCCAATGAGATATGGGACCAGGGTCTGTGGGGAACAGGTAAAGGGTGAAGGAGTCCTTGAGGGCGGAGGTGAGAAGATTTGCCCTGGCAGCACACGGGGCAGGCATTGACGAAAGTGGCAACGTCTTCTCTTATGGTAGGCCACCAGAACTTACGCTGGATGAACTCCAAGGTGCGACCTACGCCCGGATGACAGGTGAGGCGAGAGGAGTGCCCCCACAGAAGGACCTGAGTCCTCACTGCCTTGGGGACAAACAACCGATTGGCAGGGCCTCCTTTAGGGTCCGGTTCGCTAGCTTGAGCACGTCTCACGGTATCCTCAACTTGCCACGAGATCGGAGCCACAATCTTAGCAGCAGGAAGGACAGGCATGTCCGTGTCATCTCGAATGGCAGGAGCGTAGACTCGGGACAGGGCATCCGGTTTGAGATTCTTCGACCCGGGCCGATAGGTGAGGATAAACTGGAATCGATTGAAGAAAAGAGACCATCTAGCTTGTCTAGAGTTCAATCGCTTCGCCTGCTGGATATACTCCAGATTTTTGTGGTCCGTAAGCACTTGAAACGGGTGAGAAGCCCCCTCGAGCCAGTGTCTCCATTCCTTCAATGCCATCTTAACCGCTAGGAGTTCACGATCCCCCACATCGTAGTTCCTCTCAGTCGGGGTAAGCCGGTGTGAGAAGAAAGCGCACGGATGAAGCTTCTTGTCTTCACCCCTCTGAGACAGGACAGCTCCAACACCAACCTCTGATGCGTCTACCTCCACCACAAATGGTTCATCCGTAGTCGGTAGTATCAGGATGGGAGCAGAGAGGACGCGCTGCTTGAGTCCTTGGAAGGCCGTCTCAGCTTCTCTTCCCCACAAAAACCTTGCATTGCCACCTTTGGTTAAAGCTGAGAGAGGAGCTGCCACCAAACTGAAGTTCTTGATGAACTTGCGGTAAAAGTTTGTGAAGCCCAGGAAACGCTGAACATCCTTAACGGATTTGGGGGTGGGCCAATCCGCTACCGCCCCTACCTTCCTAGGGTCCATTTGGACTCGACCGGGTTCCACTACAAATCCCAGGAATTGTACTCGGGATGAATGGAATTCACATTTTTCCGGCTTAACGTACAGATGGCTGTCCAGGAGGCCTTTGAGTACTTGTCTGACATGCTTAGTGTGTTCTTGAAGGGAGCTCAAAAAGATGAGGATGTCATCCAAGTAAACGAACACAAATATGTTAAGCATATCCCTAAGCACATCGTTTATGAGCGCTTGGAACACCGCTGGGGCGTTGGTCAGGCCGAAGGGCATCACCAAGTATTCATAGTGACCAGTAGGCGTGTTGAAAGCGGTCTTCCACTCGTCACCAGGTCTGATCCGCACAAGATGGTATGCGTTCCGCAAGTCAAGCTTAGTGAAAACAACTGCTTCCTGGAGCAGCTCGAAGGCTGTGGCCATAAGGGGTAGCGGGTAACGGTTACGGACGGTTATGTCATTGAGTCCCCGGTAGTCGATGCAAGGACGTAATCCACCGTCTTTCTTGGCCACAAAGAAAAACCCTGCTCCCGCCGGGGAGGTGGATGGACGCATGAGGCCTGCTTCCAGAGCGTCCTTGATGTAGGTATCCATAGCAGCTCGTTCGGGTGGAGATAGGGAAAAGATCCGACCCCTGGGGGCAAGTGCCCGGAAACAGGTCGATGGGACAATCGTAAGGTCTATGGGGTGGTAGCATGGTGGCCCTCTGTTTGCTAAACACCAGTTTGAGGTCATGGTAACACTCGGGAACTCGGGTCAGGTCGATGGATTCTAAAGACTCGGGAGTAGAACTCGGGGAATTCTGGAAAATACAAGTAGCTTGGCACGTAGGACCCCACTGCTTGATAGTGCCCACAGACCAGTCGATGTGAGGGTTATGGCTGTGAAGCCAGGGGTATCCAAGGACGAGAGGGAACTCGGAACAGGAGATCAAATGAAAGTTCATCAATTCCTGGTGTTGTGAAACTGAAAGTCTCAAGGAGGTAGTGACATGAGTGACAAGTCCAGATCCCAAAGGGCTTCCATCCAATGTAGTAACCCTCATGGGGTCACTTAGAGGTTCAGAGGGAACGCCATTCTCCTTCGCCCAGACACCATCCATGAAGTTACCTGCGGCTCCAGAGTCTACCAAGGCTTGAAGGTGAAGCTTGTGGTTGTCCCAGGAGAGGGTGACTGGAATGAGCAGACGGGAGTTGGACGGATGGGAGGAGGTTATGTTTCCCGTTACAGTTCCCCCGGTCTGTACGGGACAGAGCGTTTCCCTGGAGCCCGGGACACGTGGAACGGAAATGGCCCGGTTTGCCGCAATATAGACAGCGTCGCTCCCTCATCCGGCGGTCTCTCTCAGCCTGGGAGATGCGTCCAATCTGCATGGGTTCCGGTGGAGCCAGCGATGATAAAGGTGGGGACTCGGAGCTGGGACTGATAGGAGCTAGAGGTCTACGGTTGAGTTCTCTCTCTCTCAGACGCTGGTCAATGCGTGAGGCCAACTTGATCAGGGACTCGAGATTGTCCGGTGGTTCCCGAGTGGCCAGTTCATCTTGGATAGTGTCGGAAAGGCCTTTCAGAAAGCACACCGTGAGCGCCTCGTTGTTCCAGCCACTCGCTGCTGCCACCGTGCGGAACTGGATGGCATAGTCCGTCACGCTGCGCCAACCTTGATGGAGAGTCAGGAGCTGTTTGGCTGAGTCAGAACCACTGCTTGGGCCTTGAAACACTCGTTTGAATTCCTCAGCAAAGGCAGAGTAGCTGGCACAGCAGGGACTATGGGCATCCCACACAGCAGTAGCCCAGGCCAGGGCTTTTTCCGACAGCAGGGTGATGATATATGCGATCTTAGACCGGTCGGTGGGAAACGACGAGGGTTGCAGCTCAAAGGAGAGAGAACATTGAGTGAGAAAGCCTTTACAAGCACTTGGATCACCTGAGAACCGTTGGGGAGGTGGAAGACGAGGTTCAGCCAGGGGGTTAACTGCCATGGGTACGTGAACCTGAGGTACTGGGACGGAAACTGTTGCCGGGGTAAGTCGATCAGATATTTGCTTAATGGAAGTCAGCATCTCCGACAGAAGATGAGAATGTCTAGCCATTAAGGCCTCTTGCTGAACCAGGGCAGCTTCGTGGCGTTGGACAGTCTCCTGGTGGTGGGACAGCGTGGCAAAAAGGTCCTGGGAACTGGCTGCCTCTGGGTTCATCGCTGGCTCTGTGTTTCTGTCAGGACCCGGTTTCGAACCTGGGTCTCCGGAGTGAGAAACAGTCACTTAACCAACTGAGCCACGAATAGACAGCAGAACCCAGAAGATGAGGCAGACACAGCAGTACATAAGACTGTGTATTTAATAAAGAAAAAATCCTAAAAAACAAAAAATGGCAAATCCAAAAGGTGGTAGGAAAAAACACAAAAAGACCTCAAAAGAAACTCACCAAAAATAAACAGAAACAAAAAACAGAATACCACAAGAACTTCACCCGGAATCGACAAGAGCACACAGAACACTAGGGCAGGGTGCTAACATACAAACACAGAGCACAGAACTGAGGGAAACAAAGGGTTTAAATACAATCAGGGGAAACGAGACACAGGTGCAAATAATAATGGGGATCAAGGGAAAAACATAGGGACAAAAAGCACAATGGGGACATCTACTGACAAAAACCCGGAACAACCCTGGCCAAATCCTGACACTGGTTGCATCCAATGGCAGCCATGTGGGATGACTCATTCCTTGGGCAAGAAGACCTTTTCGATGTAGCAATTCTTTGAGATCCATATTTATCCTCTTGCAGGCTTCTTATGAGCTGGTTGCTGATGGGTTGGTCCTGGGGCTGGCTGAGGGTTAATCTCATCCTCTTTTTCCAACTCACTGTCAGAATTTGAATTGACAGAGACATAATCCTCATGTTTGGAAAATTCTTAATCTTCCAAATTGGAAGACGCTCCTTCCACGCTAGCTTCTCTCTCTTCAAAAATTATTTCTAATGCCCTCTCAGCTGTTATTATTTTGCCATACTGATTGATAATGGTAAAGAGACACTCATGCAAAGCTATTTATTTGATGTGTCCCTCCCCCAATTTGCACTTGGCTGGGGTAGAGTCTCGGAAAATACAGATTTTTTTTTACAATGTATTGAAAAAATGTATAGAAATAATTTATTTAAATAACATTCTGTAGTTTCACACACTACACTGTGAGAAAAATGGGAGACAGGCAGGTTCTTGGTGCTATGTTGAAACAGCAGGCACAGGGAGGAGGAAGACAAGAGTGAAGGCACACAGGAAACATTTTTTTAAACTTGTTTTCACCTACACACACATACTTTCCGTACCCACCATCACTACATTTTCTTTATTTTACCTTTTATTTACCTTAATTTAACCTTAAATTATTATTTTCAATGACGGCCTAGAAACAGTGGGTTAACTGCCTTGTTCAGGGGAAAAACGACAGATTTGTACCTTGTCAGCTCGGGGATTCGATCTTGCAACCATTCGGTTACTAGTCCAACACTCTAATGACTAGGCTACGCTTCCACCCCACATATGTGATATTAATGTGATATAAATGTGTAGGGTGCAATCAATGAAAATGTGTTATTTGACAAGTTCTTCACAGAAAATTAACCAAGGCCAATGAGTCTCAGGCTGAAAAAATAATTCATTATATTATTTATATTTTAGTAAACATTGAAAATGGGTTCCACAGACCCAAACACCACACAAGGGTTAACAAAAACTTTTCAGTGGCCCTGTCTGGATTTGCACGATTCCTAAAGGTGATATAATTTGCCAAGACAGGGGCATTCATCACTGAAGGGGGATACATATGTAATGCCATGCTGTATTCATAAGTGTCCGACAGACAGGGACCTGAACTGTTGAATCAATCAGATTTGCTTTATTCCACACTTCTTTTTAAAATATAAAGCATCAATTTTTAAATACAGTGCCTTGCGAAAGTATTCGGCCCCCTTGAACTTTGCGACCTTTTGCCACATTTCAGGCGTCAAACATAAAGATATAAAACTGTATTTTTTTGTGAAGAATCAACAACAAGTGGGACACAATCATGAAGTGGAACGACATTTATTGGATATTTCAGACTTTTTTAACAAATCAAAAACTGAAACATTGGACATGCAAAATTATTCAGCCCCCTTAAGTTAATACTTTGTAGCGCCACCTTTTGCTGCAATTACAGCTGTAAGTCGCTTGGGGTATGTCTCTATCAGTTTTGCACATCGAGAGACTGAAGTTTTTTCCCATTCCTCCTTGCAAAACAGCTCGAGCTCAGTGAGGTTGGATGAAGAGCATTTGTGAACAGCAGTTTTCAGTTCTTTCCACAGATTCTCTATTGGATTCAGGTCTGGACTTTGACTTGGCCATTCTAACACCTGGATATGTTTATTTTTGAACCATTCCATTGTAGATTTTTGCTTTATGTTTTGGATCATTGTCTTGTTGGAAGACAAATCTCCGTCCCAGTCTCAGGTCTTTTGCAGACTCCATCAGGTTTTCTTCCAGAATGGTCCTGTATTTGGCTCCATCCATATTCCCATCAATTTTAACCATCTTCCCTGTCCCTGCTGAAGAAAAGCAGGCCCAAACCATGATGCTGCCACCACCATGTTTGACAGTGTGTATGGTGTGTTCAGGGTGATGAGCTGTGTTGCTTTTATGCCAAACATAACGTTTTGCATTGTTGCCAAAAAGTTCAATTTTGGTTTCATCTGACCAGAGCACCTTCTTCCACATGTTTGGTGTGTCTCCCAGGTGGCTTGTGGCAAACTTTAAACAACACTTTTTATGGATATCTTTAAGAAATGGCTTTCTTCTTGCCACTCTTCCATAAAGGCCAGATTTGTGCAATATACGACTGATTGTTGTCCTATGGACAGAGTCTCCCACCTCAGCTGTAGATCTCTGCAGTTCATCCAGAGTGATCATGGGCCTCTTGGCTGCATCTCTGATCAGTCTTCTCCTTGTATGAGCTGGAAGTTTAGACGGCCAGGTCTTGGTAGATTTGCAGTGGTCTGATACTCCTTCCATTTCAATATAATCGCTTGCACAGTGCTCCTTGGGATGTTTAAAGCTTGGGAAATCGTTTTGTATCCAAATCCGGCTTTAAACTTCTTCACAACAGTATCTCGGACCTGCCTGGTGTGTTCCTTGTTCTTCATGATGCTCTCTGTGCTTTTAACGGACCTCTGAGACTATCACAGTGCAGGTGCATTTATACGGAGACTTGATTACACACAGGTGGATTGTATTTATCATCATTAGTCATTTAGGTCAACATTGGATCATTCAGAGATCCTCACTGAACTTCTGGAGAGAGTTTGCTGCACTGAAAGTAAAGGGTCTGAATAATTTTGCACGCCCAATTTTTCCGTTTTTGATTTGTTAAAAATCACTTCATGATTGTGTCATGATTGTGTCCCACTTGTTGTTGATTCTTCACAAAAAAATACAGTTTTATATCTTTATGTTTGAAGCCTGAAATGTGGCAAAAGTTCGCAAAGTTCAAGGGGGCCGAATACATTCGCAAGGCACTGTATATGGTACCAGTCAAAAGTTTGTACACACCTACTCATTCAAGTATTTTTCTTCATTTTTACTATTTCCTACATTCTAGAATAATAATAAAGACATCACGACTATGGAATTACAAATACGGAATCAAGTAGTAACCAAAAAAGTGTTAAACAAATCAAAATATATTGTATGTTTCAGATCCTTCACAGTAGCCACCCTTTGCCTTGATGACAGCTTTTCACACTCTTGGCATTCTCTCAACCTGAAGAAGACATTATTGCTGAAGCTAAATTAATTGTCCTAATCCCCTATGTAGCAACCCCATCCTAATACAAATTGTATAATTTATAAAACAAGCCAGCATTCACTATAAAAGCAAAACAAGTGATGCAGCTTTAGGTTAAAATAGCAATCTGTGACATTTACATCAACTTTTGGATTTGTAAATTAATGATACCCACTGATTCTTGAAGAAAATGACTTGTAAATGCCTCAGAAGCTTAGTTCACCTGTCTTATGATAAGAGCTTGTTTAACACTTCTTAGGGCTGAAATCCCGTTAACGGGATCAATATGACAACAGCCAGTGAAAGTGCAGGGCGCCAAATTCAAAACATCAAAAATCTCATAATTAAAATTCCTCAAACATACATGTATTTTATACCATGTATTTTATATACATTCTGACAGAGTAGGTAGTTGACCAAGTCAAAGACAACCTCGACACAGAACACCAGCTCCACTGTGGAGAGGTTTATAGAGAAAACCTGGGTGGGTTTGAGACCTACAGAGTGACTTCCACTCAGAGAGAGCCAAAGGCACCAGACAAGAGCTGACATCCCCACAAGGATGCACAGGGCCTGGGCAGCATGCTAAAGCTTTGGCACAACATAGAACTGGTCCAAACAAACATCCCAGGTGTCAAGGTAAATGTGGTTTCCTAATGAGTCCTTCATCCTTGTGGAACAATATCCGAGCCCACTGAGATATGAAGAGAGAAGATTACACAATTCATGACGCTATGTTTTTTTTAATTTTTGCAATATCGTTATGCAATATACTAATGCAATTATACATTAACAATACTTTTATAAACATAGGTCTACCGTTGTCTGTAAAAACATTGTGCATTGTCTCAAAAAGTGTGAATGAAAACATGATGTCACGCCTTGGTCTTAGTATTGTGTGTTTTAGTTTATTAGTTAGTCAGACCAGGGTGTGACATGGGGTTGTTATGTATTGTTTTTTCGTATTGGGGTTTGTAGTGTTTGGGATTGTAGTTGATTAGGGGTGTGTGTTAAATAGGTTGGCTGCCTGAGGCGGTTCTCAATCAGAGTCAGGTGCTTCTCGTTGTCGCTGATTGGGAACCGTATTTAGGTAGCCTGTTTTTCGCCTTGTATTTCGTGGGTGATTGTTCCTGTCTCTGTGTAGTTTGCACCAGTCAGGCTGTAATTGGTTTCACGTTCTGTTTGTTATTTTTGTATTTATTAGTTATTCGTGTATAGTTCGTTCATTTGTCTTCACTAAATAAACATGAGTAACTTACACGCTGCATTTCGGTCCGCCTCTCTTTCAACTAAAGAAGAACGCCGTTACACATGAAGAGGAGCCTAAAAAAAATAGGCCTCATATACTCAGTTAAAATGTAAAATAACATACCCTAGTTGTTTTGGTAAGTCCAACCCGATGGTAAAACACCTACATGTATGAGTGATTTTAGCCAACGCTCTCTGTTTTGTGTTCTTCCGAACAAGTCACGTGTTGTGTTATTTATATTCGTAGATTAGAGCCTAATGAATTTATTTCAGTTGACTGATTTTCTTATATGAACTGTACTTTTTTCTGTGTGTGTGTGTGTGTGCTGTGTGTGTGTGTGTGTGTGTGTGTGTTCTTTCAAAACACAGAAATATTGAAGATCAGAATCAACTCCAGAATTACACATTACTCCTTAACAGAGGCAGTGACAACAGCTAAAATACAATGTTAGCTGTCAGGTAAATAGCAAATTAAAACATCAGGCAGTTCCTAATGTTTTTGTTCCAGTGGCCTTTTCTGAATTTTCATGTGTCCTAATGGTGATACAATTAGCTAGTACAAGTGCATTCACCACTGAGTATAGGGAGACGCCAGCGTCTCAACTGGCCAATTGCCAGTCGAAATGCAGAGCGCCAGATTCAAATAAAATACTATAAAATTCAAACTTCAAACTCATTAAATCACAAAAGTAAGATACTCAATTAAAGCTACACTCATTGTGAATCCAGCCAACATGTCAGATTTTAAAAATGCTTTTTGGCGAAAGCATAAGAAGCTATTATCTGATAGCCTGCACCCATCTGCACCAGTAGTAAACAAACGAGCTAGCGTAGCAGGCACTACACAAAACGCTGAAATAAAATATGTCTCTATGTGACCTCCAATAACTTCAGAACAAAGTTGCCAATGTCTTTGCAATTGATACAAATGAGCGACATATAAAATTATGCTTCAAATGAAAACTGAGGTGACTACGTTAAAATATAAACAGTCGTCCTATTTTTCTACTTGTAGGCTACTGTCGGTATTTGTCTCAATATTTTTTTATGATAGGTAGCCTAACTTGGGCGCCAAATCTGCGATTTTGTGCATTTTCATTGGGTAAGCTTTATAATAACCCACCTCAATATATTTGCAGCCATGGGTGGTAATATCTCCCTAGGAGCTGATCCGTCATCAGTATTGTGAAATAATTATAGCGTTAAGGAAGTATTTGAATGGAGAAAACTGATCCGAGAGCAGCACTCCCTTTCTTTTGATCACATCAGTATCGACAAATGCTCCAATGACGCACTTAGCGACCGTTGTCTATCTGTTGCTAAACCATGACACCATTAACCATGTCTCATGCATAGTCAGTCCAAATACATTTGAATAACTTTGTGTAATCTTGTAACAGATGAGGACCCTACGTTCATACCATGAAAAACAATACAATCCATTACTTAATGCTGATGCTAAATGAATAGGCCTAACCCCATATCTAACCACCCCATCCTAAAATGAACTGTATAGTTAAACAAACAAACCAATATTCACAATATCAAGCTAAACAAGTGATGCAGCTTTAGATAACAACAACTCTAATGCTAACGTGACGTATCTCACAAAATGCTATTGCTACATGCCACAAAATTAAAACTATCAAACTATTTGTTTAAAAAATATATATATTATTAATCTATGACGTCTCTACGTATGTTTAAATGACAGTTGCAGGCACTAAGAACTTTATTTATTTAATTCACACAATGCTCTATATTCTCCTAGCATTAGTTTGTCACGAAGACCTGTACATTTAATGCCCGCAACAGTGTCTCTGGTCCTCTTCGGCATGGCAACATTCCCTCCCTGTAGAGATGCAGCAGTGGTGAAACAATGACACTGAAGATGTTAACAATCAGCAAGATGGGGATGACATTGCAGTTGTGGACAAGACTGGATGACACGGTGTTGTAACCAAAGACAACCAGGAAGGAGCTTGCCAAGATAATCACCAAGTTGGTTGAGACCATGCCAAAAGCTCTCATCTTGTGTGGGTCTGTCGTACCCTGTTTCTTCTCTCCCCCTCTACCTCCCTCTACCTTTCCTGGACCAGGCTGCTTCAGCACACGCAGGATGAAGAAGCAGCAGAGAGAAATGACTGTCACACCAAGGCAATAGACACTAATGAGCACATAAGCTGTGATTTCTTCGTAACCCATTAAAGTGATATGATAGCACGCACAAGAGAGTGCCAATAACCAGACCACGGTTGAACACACCACCCTGTACCTCCGTAGTCTGTACTTGAGGAATGTCACAGGTTGGACCACAGCCAGGTAGTGCTCCACACAGATGCAGCTCTGGAGCAGGGGCCTGCAGGTCCACGAGAGGAAATAGAGGAAATAAACAGTCTGCCGTAAAATGACATTCTGGTTGAATTGGAAGCTGACCACATTAAGGAGACCCTGGACACAGAACACCAGCTCCACAGCAAACAGGTTAATAGGGAAGACCTGGGTGGGTTTCACACCTCCAGAGAGACTTCCACTCACAGAGAGCCAGAGACACCAGACCAGAGCTGGCGTCCCCAGGAGGAAGCACAGGGCCTGGGCAGCGACGAACAGCATTATCCCAACATAGCCGTGGTCAAAGCAAACATCCCAGTTGTCAAGGTAAGTGTGGTTTCCTGAAGAGGCATTCATCCTTGTTAAATAATTTCCGAGCCCACTGAGATGTGAGAGAGGGGAGATGACAAGATTCATCACTTTATGTTTTAATATATTGTAGGCGAAGAACTGATTCAATATACTGTATTTATGCAAATATTCATATAAATACTTTGATATAGATAGGTATACTGTTGTCTTTAAAAACATTGTCCATTGTCTCAGAAAGTCTGAATTAATACATGAATAGGAGATAACATGCTCAGTGATGTTAAGATGTAAAATAACATACCTTAATTTTTTGGAAACTCGTACCTTTATGCGCAATAGTCGTAGTTCTTCCTCCTGGAGAAGGCTGAGTCCAACCCGATGATACAGCACCTACATGTATGAGTGATTTCATCCAATGCTGTCTGTCTTATGTTCTTCCTAACAAGTCACGTGTTGGTGAATTGAACACCATTGCATTTTATTTGACTAAAAATCAAAATGTTTCAGGAAGGAACAAAATGCAGATGTTTGTACACACACACACACACGCACATGCACGCACACAGATGGGATTTCAACCTGCTCAGGGATTTGCATTTTGGCCAGGCATCATCAGTCTGCACCTGTCTGTCCCAGCCACAGGTTAGCCCAGCCACCTGCAAGGGTTGACTCTTTAACCTTACATAATCAAATCATATGGGCTTTAGGCATACACAGTATTAGTCTGTTGTTTGGACTGTGAATCTCTATTTGCATAGGGAATACTTTACAGATTTGTACTTACAATTAAACAATATGTGATATCTTCATTAAAGTTACAATCATTGTATGTTTAAAAACTCAAAAGAAGTGTAAGTTTGTTTTGTTAATAATAATATTGTGCAAAACCTATATAAGCTGTTAAAACCTTTTATGGCGAGGCGTTCCCCTGGGGAATTCCAAAATATTCTTTCGAAATATTTAACTTTCACACATTAACAAGTCCAATACAGCAAATGAAAGATAAACATCTTGTTAATCTACCCATCATGTCAGATTTTTAAAATGTTTTACAGCGAAAACACAACATATATATGTTAGAACACCATCAAATCAAAAAAAAAACACGGCCATTTTTCCCAGCCAAAGATAGAGTCACAAAAGCAGAATTAGAGATAAAATGAATCACTAACCTTTGATAATCTTCATCAAATGACACTCATATGGGATGTTACACAATACATTTATGTTTTGTTCGATAATATGCATATTTATATCCACAAATCTCGGTTTACATTGGCGCCATGTTCAGAAATGCCTCCAAAATATCCGGAGTAATTACAGAGAGCTACGCCAGATAACAGAAATTCTCATCATTACATTTACATTTAAGTCATTTGGCAGACGCTCTTATCCAGAGCGACTTACAAATTGGTGGGGGGGGGGGTGAGAAGGATTACTTTATCCTATCCTAGGTATTCCTTAAAGAGGTGGGGTTTCAGGTGTCTCCGGAAGGTGGTGATTGACTCCGCTGTCCTGGCGTCGTGAGGGAGTTTGTTCCACCATTGGGGGGCCAGAGCAGCGAACAGTTTTGACTGGGCTGAGCGGGAACTGTGCTTCCTCAGTGGTAGGGAGGCGAGCAGGCCAGAGGTGGATGAACGCAGTGTCAGGACCCGGTTTCGAACCTGGGTCTCCGGAGTGAGAAACAGTCACTTAACCAACTGAGCCACGAA
Organism: Oncorhynchus masou masou; assembly: GCF_036934945.1. NCBI lineage: Eukaryota > Metazoa > Chordata > Actinopteri > Salmoniformes > Salmonidae > Oncorhynchus > Oncorhynchus masou. Next base: position 22,177,246 of record NC_088231.1, read on the forward strand.
TAGTCAGCAGAACCCAGAAGATGAGGCAGACACAGCAGTACTTAAGACGGTGTATTTAATAAAGAAAAAATCCTAAAATACAAAAAATGGCAAATCCAAAAGGTGGTAGGAAAAACACAAAAAGACCTCAAAAGAAACTCACCAAAAAATAAACAAGAACAAAAAACAGAATACCACAAGAACTTCACCCGGAATCGACAAGAGCACACAGAACACTAGGGCAGGGTGCTAACATACAAACACAGAGCACAGAACTGAGAGAAACAAAGGGTTTAAATACAATCAGGGGAAACGAGACACAGGTGCAAACAATAATGGGGATCAAGGGAAAAACACAGGGACAAAAAGCACAATGGGGACATCTACTGACAAAAACCCGGAACAACCCTGGCCAAATCCTGACAGAATCCCCCCCCTAGGAACGGCTCCTGACGTTCCTACCAGCTCTCTCAGGGTGGAGAACCCTGAACTGACGAATGAGGTCAGGGTCCAGGATGTCTTTGGCAGGAACCCAGGAGTGCTCCTCAGGACCGTAGCCTTCCCAGTCCACCAGATACTGCCAGGACCGCTGCACCCGGCGGGAATCCAGTATCTGGTGGACGGTATAAGCCGGCTGGCCTCCAATGACACGAGGCGGAGGGGGAGGTCTGTCTGCCGGGACAAGGGGAGAAAAAACAACAGGTTTTAACAATGACACATGAAATGTGGGATTAATCTTAAGGGATCTGGGTAAGTGTAGGCGATAAGAAACTGGGTTAACTCTCCTGGCAACCTTGAAGGGACCGATGTATTTTTGGGAGAGCTTGCGAGACTCCACCCGTAGAGGTAAGTCTCTTGTGGAAAGCCAGACTCTCTGGCCGGGGCGCAGGGTAGGCCCGGGACGGCGACGTCTGTTGGCTTGTTGTTGATACCTCTGTGAGGAACGCATCAGATTAAGACGGGTCTTCCTCCACATAAGCCGACAGCGTCTGACGAACCTCAAGGCTGAAGGCACTCTGACTTCTGCCTCCTGGTCCGGGAACAATGGAGGAGCATAGCCAAACTGACACTCGTGCGGGGACATACCAGTGGAGGAGGAGCGCAAGGTGTTGTGCGCGTATTCGGCCCAAACAATAAAGGATGACCATGTGGACGGGTTGTCACGAGTCATACATCGGAGGGTGGTTTCCAGCTCTTGATTCATCCTCTCTGTTTGGCCGTTGGACTCCGGATGGTACCCTGAAGATAGACTGGCAGAAGCCCCCATGAGTTGGCAGAAGGCCTTCCAAAACCTTGAGGCGAACTGGGGACCTCTGTCAGAAACCACATCTTGAGGAATGCCGAAGACTCGGAACACATGATTAATTACCAACTCAGCCGTTTCCTTGGCAGAAGGTAACTTAGTCAGAGGGACGAACCTGGCCGCCTTTGAAAACCTGTCGATTATGACTAGGATAGTAGTATTGCCATGGGATGGAGGAAGTCCAGTAATAAAGTCCAATGAGATATGGGACCAGGGTCTGTGGGGAACAGGTAAAGGGTGAAGGAGTCCTTGAGGGCGGAGGTGAGAAGATTTGCCCTGGCAGCACACGGGGCAGGCATTGACGAAAGTGGCAACGTCTTCTCTTATGGTAGGCCACCAGAACTTACGCTGGATGAACTCCAAGGTGCGACCTACGCCCGGATGACAGGTGAGGCGAGAGGAGTGCCCCCACAGAAGGACCTGAGTCCTCACTGCCTTGGGGACAAACAACCGATTGGCAGGGCCTCCTTTAGGGTCCGGTTCGCTAGCTTGAGCACGTCTCACGGTATCCTCAACTTGCCACGAGATCGGAGCCACAATCTTAGCAGCAGGAAGGACAGGCATGTCCGTGTCATCTCGAATGGCAGGAGCGTAGACTCGGGACAGGGCATCCGGTTTGAGATTCTTCGACCCGGGCCGATAGGTGAGGATAAACTGGAATCGATTGAAGAAAAGAGACCATCTAGCTTGTCTAGAGTTCAATCGCTTCGCCTGCTGGATATACTCCAGATTTTTGTGGTCCGTAAGCACTTGAAACGGGTGAGAAGCCCCCTCGAACCAGTGTCTCCATTCCTTCAATGCCATCTTAACCGCTAGGAGTTCACGATCCCCCACATCGTAGTTCCTCTCAGTCGGGGTAAGCCGGTGTGAGAAGAAAGCGCACGGATGAAGCTTCTTGTCTTCACCCCTCTGAGACAGAACAGCTCCAACACCAACCTCTGATGCGTCTACCTCCACCACAAATGGTTCATCCGTAGTCGGTAGTATCAGGATGGGAGCAGAGAGGACGCGCTGCTTGAGTCCTTGGAAGGCTGTCTCAGCTTCTCTTCCCCACACAAACCTTGCATTGCCACCTTTGGTTAAAGCTGAGAGAGGAGCTGCCACCAAACTGAAGTTCTTGATGAACTTGCGGTAAAAGTTTGTGAAGCCCAGGAAACGCTGAACATCCTTAACGGATTTGGGGGTGGGCCAATCCTCTACCGCCCCTACCTTCCTAGGGTCCATTTGGACTCGACCGGGTTCCACTACAAATCCCAGGAATTGTACTCGGGATGAATGGAATTCACATTTTTCCGGCTTAACGTACAGATGGCTGTCCAGGAGGCGTTTGAGTACTTGTCTGACATGCTTAGTGTGTTCTTGAAGGGAGCTCGAAAAGATGAGGATGTCATCCAAGTAAACGAACACAAATATGTTAAGCATATCCCTAAGCACATCGTTTATGAGCGCTTGGAACACCGCTGGGGCGTTGGTCAGGCCGAAGGGCATCACCAAGTATTCATAGTGACCAGTAGGCGTGTTGAAAGCGGTCTTCCACTCGTCACCAGGTCTGATCCGCACAAGATGGTATGCGTTTCGCAGGTCAAGCTTAGTGAAAACAACTGCTTCCTGGAGCAGCTCGAAGGCTGTGGCCATAAGGGGTAGCGGGTAACGGTTACGGACAGTTATGTCATTGAGTCCCCGGTAGTCGATGCAAGGACGTAATCCACCATCTTTCTTGGCCACAAAGAAAAACCCTGCTCCCGCCGGGGAGGTTGATGGACGCATGAGGCCTGCTTCCAGAGAGTCCTTGATGTAGGTATCCATAGCAGCTCGTTCGGGTGGAGATAGGGAAAAGATCCGACCCCTGGGGGGGCAAGTGCCCGGAAACAGGTCGATGGGGCAATCGTAAGATCTATGGGGTGGTAGCATGGTGGCCCTCTGTTTGCTAAACACCAGTTTGAGGTCATGGTAACACTCGGGAACTCGGGTCAGGTCGATGGATTCTAAAGACTCGGGAGTAGAACTCGGGAATTCTGGAAAATACAAGTAGCTTGGCACGTAGGACCCCACTGCTTGATAGTGCCCACAGACCAGTCGATGTGAGGGTTATGGCTGTGAAGCCAGGGGTATCCAAGGACGAGAGGGAACTCGGAACAGGAGATCAAATGAAAGTTCATCAATTCCTGGTGTTGTGAAACTGAAAGTCTCAAGGAGGTAGTGACATGAGTGACAAGTCCAGATCCCAAAGGGCTTCCATCCAATGTAGTAACCCTCATGGGGTCACTTAGAGGTTCAGAGGGAACGCCATTCTCCTTCGCCCAGACACCATCCATGAAGTTACCTGCGGCTCCAGAGTCTACCAAGGCTTGAAGGTGAAGCTTGTGGTTGTCCCAGGAGAGGGTGACTGGAATGAGCAGACGGGAGTTGGACGGATGGGAGGAGGTTATGTTTCCCGTTACAGTTCCCCCCGGTCTGTACGGGACAGAGCGTTTCCCTGGAGCCCGGGACACGTGGAACGGAAATGGCCCGGTTTGCCGCAATATAGACAGCGTCGCTCCTCATCCGGCGGTCTCTCTCAGCCTGGGAGATGCGTCCAATCTGCATGGGTTCCGGTGGAGCCAGCGATGATAAAGGTGGGGACTCGGAGCTGGGACTGATAGGGGCTAGAGGTCTACGGTTGAGTTCTCTCTCTCTCAGACGCTGGTCAATGCGTGAGGCCAACTTGATCAGGGACTCGAGATTGTCCGGTGGTTCCCGAGTGGCCAGTTCATCTTGGATAGTGTCGGAAAGGCCTTTCAGAAAGCACACCGTGAGCGCCTCGTTGTTCCAGCCACTCGCTGCTGCCACCGTGCGGAACTGGATGGCATAGTCCGTCACGCTGCGCCAACCTTGATGGAGAGTCAGGAGCTGTTTGGCTGAGTCAGAACCACTGCTTGGGCCTTGAAACACTCGTTTGAATTCCTCAGCAAAGGCAGAGTAGCTGGCACAGCAGGAACTATGGGCATCCCACACAGCAGTAGCCCAGGCCAGGGCTTTTTCCGACAGCAGGGTAATGATATATGCGATCTTAGACCGGTCGGTGGGAAACGATGAAGGTTGCAGCTCAAAGGAGAGAGAACATTGAGTGAGAAAGCCTTTACAAGCACTTGGATCACCTGAGAACCGTTGGGGAGGTGGAAGACGAGGTTCAGCCAGGGGATTAACTGCCATGGGTACGTGAACCTGAGGTACTGGGACGGGAACCGTTGCCGGGGTAAGTCGATCAGATATCTGCTTTATGGAAGTCAGCATCTCCGACAGAAGATGAGAATGTCTAGCCATTAAGGCCTCTTGCTGAACCAGGGCGGCTTCGTGGCGTTGGACAGTCTCCTGGTGGTGGGACAGCGTGGCAAAAAGGTCCTGGGAACTGGCTGCCTCTGGGTTCATTTTTGGCTCTGTGTTTCTGTCAGGACCCGGTTTCGAACCTGGGTCTCCGGAGTGAGAAACAGTCACTTAACCAACTGAGCCACGAATAGTCGGCAGAAACCAGAAGATGAGGCAGACACAGCAGTACTTAAGACGGTGTATTTAATAAAGAAAAAATCCTAAAATACAAAAAATGGCAAATCCAAAAGGTGGTAGGAAAAACACAAAAAGACCTCAAAAGAAACTCACCAAAAAATAAACAAGAACAAAAAACAGAATACCACAAGAACTTCACCCGGAATCGACAAGAGCACACAGAACACTAGGGCAGGGTGCTAACATACAAACACAGAGCACAGAACTGAGAGAAACAAAGGGTTTAAATACAATCAGGGGAAACGAGACACAGGTGCAAACAATAATGGGGATCAAGGGAAAAACACAGGGACAAAAAGCACAATGGGGACATCTACTGACAAAAACCCGGAACAACCCTGGCCAAATCCTGACACGCAGTGCCCTTGTTTGGGTGTAGGGCCTGATCAGAGCCCGGAGGTACTGCGGTGCCGTTCCCCTCACAGCTCCGTAGGCAAGCACCATGGTCTTGTAGCGGATGCGAGCTTCAACTGGAAGCCAGTGGAGAGAGCGGAGGAGCGGGGTGTCATAAACTTTGACGAAAGATACAAGTTCTACATATAATCAAAGATACACTGGTTCTTAATGCAACCGCTGTGTCAGATTTTTTTTAAACGTTACGAAAAAAGCCTACCATGCAATAATCTGAGACGGCGCTCAGACGTAAATATATTTCTCCGCCATGTTGGAGTCAACAGAAATACGAAATTACATCATAAATATTCCCTTACCTTTGATGATCTTTCATCAGAATGCAGTGCAAGGAGTCCAAGTTCCACAATAAATTGTTGTTTTGTTCCATAATGTCCATTACTAGTGTCCAATTAGCTGCATTTGCTAGCACTTTCAGCTCACGTGCCCAAAAGCTGACCCTGGTCCAGGAGAACTCGGACGAAAACTTCAAAAAGATATATTCCAGGTTGAATAAACTGGTCAAACTAAGTAGATAATCAATCTTCAGGGTATTATTTTCATATATATCCAATAACGTTCCAACCGGAGCATACGTTTTCATCTGCAGCCAAATGGAACGATGGTGATATCAACAGACAAAGGCGCAACAGAGAAATTGCATTCTGCCAGGACAATAACTCTTTCCCCTCCCATTCGGTTTTCTATCCAATCGTAATAATAATATGCATATATTAGCAATCTAGGACAGAGTAGGATGCAGTTCACTATGGGCACACAATTCATCCAAAGTGAAAACACTGCCCCCTATACCCAACAAGTTAATGTGTGAAACGTGTAGTTAGTTTTAATAGTATGGTATTATGTTATCATTCAGTAATAAAGTAATATTATATAGGCTAGTAAGTAAAAATCAAATCAAACTTGATTTGCCACAAGCGCCAAATACAAGTGTAGACTTTACCGTGAAATGCTTACTTACAAGCTCTTAACCAACAGTGCAGTTCAAGAAGAAAATATTTCCCAAGTTTACCAAGGCTAAAATAAAAAGTAATAACAAAAAGTAACACAATAAGAATAACAGTAACGAGGCTATATACAGGGGGCACCGGTACTGAGTCAGTGTGCAGGGATACAGGCTAGTCGAGGTAATCTGTACATGCAGGTGGGGGCGAAGTGACTATGCATAGGTAACAAACAAGCAGCGAGTAGCAGCAGTGTACGGGGGGGGGGGTTAATGTAAATTGTCTGGTGGCAATATTTATGAATTGTTTCTGCAGTCTAATTGCTTGGGGGTAGAAGCTGTTCAGGAGCCTTTTGGTCCTAGACTTGGCGCTCCGGTACTGCTTGACGTGTGGTAGCAGACAAAACAGTCCATAACTTGGGTGACTGGAGTCACTTACAATTTTATGGTCTTTCCTCTGACACCACCTATTATATAGGTCCTGGATGGAGGGAAGCTTGGCCCCAGTGATGTACTGGGCCATTCGCACTACCCTCTGTAGCGCCTTATGGTCAGATGCCGAGCAGTTGCCATACCAGGCAGTGATGCAACCGGTCAGGATGCTCTCGATGGTGCAGCTGTAGAACCTTTTGAGGATCTGGGGACCGATGCCATATATTTTCAGTCTCCTGAGTGGGAAAAGCGTTTGTTGTGCCCTCTTCTCGACTGTCTTGTTATGTTTGTTGGTGATGTGGACACCAAGGAACTTGAAACTCTCGACCCGCTCCACTACAGCCCTGTCAATGTTAATGGGGGCCTGTTCAGCCCGCCTTGTCCTGTAGTAGAAGCTTTACATTCAGTCATGGTAATGTATATTGAATAATGTTCATACGTTTATCCACATGCATAAGGAGTTGCCTGTAGATAGAGAGACAAGCGTAAGGTTTAGAATTCTGACAACCACATCATTTAGAGCTCCAAGGATCCCCAAAACACTAACATGTTGAGTCAAATCTGTGTTCTGTGTGTGTGCGTGTGTGTAGTTTTCTTTTCAAGCACGAATTTACATGAAGAAGATCATAATGAACTTCACCATTTGGTCTGTCTCCTAAAGAGAGGCAGTGACAGCAGATAAAAGACAATGTTGGCTGTCATGCAAATAGCCAATGAAAACATTATGGCAGGTCCCTGTGTTCATGGAAGCTAATATTTTTCTTCCAGTGGCCCTGTCTGGGTTCTCATGTTTTGTAATGTGGATACAATTTGCCAAGACATGTGCATTCATCACTGAAGGGGGACACATATTTGATGACATGATGTAATCATAAATGACAGACAAACAGGGATGTGAACTGTTCAATCAATCAGATTTGTTTTATTCCACACTTCTTTAAAAACGTACAGCAACACAATTCTATAATGAACAAAAATACGAACGCAATATGCAAGAATTTTCATAGGTTTTACTGTGTTACATTTCATATGAGGAAGTCAGTCAATTGAAATATATAAAATAGTCCCAAATCTATGGATTGTACATAACTGGGAATACAGATACAATTTGCATCAATAAAATGCAATTGTGTTAGTTATCTGTAGCGTATGGCTCTGTTCATCACAGATACCTTTAAAAGAAAATAGACTCACAGTGGGCCTCAGGATCTAGCCACAGTCTATTTGAGAATGACAAATTCCATTGCTAAAAGGCTATTGTGTTCGTTGTGCCACCATCGGGCACAGAGCACCCTTGTGCTCTGACACTTTGTGTGTGTTGGGTGCAGGAACGTAGTGAACAGGTCCATTGTAGCAGTAATCGTTTTGATGGCGACGCACTTTACAATTATTCCGACCGCCGGAGGTTGTTGGAATCATGGTTTCGTGGTGGAAACTGTTGTTGTGCGTCATCTCTTAACGCTCCAATACCTGATAATGCACCCTCTAACTGGAGTGAGTGCTCCTGGTCAAACTTCAAAACCCAGTGGTCAGGGCTACAAAAGTTATGCTTGCAAGCTCTCTGAGTTGTAAGATAGGCAAGCCAACGTGGAAGGCAGGGCCCAAGTAGGTAATGAAGGTAGGATACATACATATTTGTTTAAATGGTAACAGGTCTTCCATGCCTGTTTCAGTGAGTAGGCCAAAGTAAGCTGAACGAAGCCTATGATAGCAATCCACTGTGAGGCCGGTTGGACGTGCTACTAAAATCTCTAAAACAACATTGGAGGCGGTATATGTATAGAAATTTCAGCTCATGAAACATGGGACCAACACTTTACATCTTACATTTACATTTTTATTCAGTTTAAATTGAACATCACTCAGAATTAGAGAACTGTAAAACAGTATAAAATACAAGCTAAAATATGATTTTGCTAAGTAAAAATAGTAGTATATATTTTTTATGTAATTTTTCTTCAAACCAATCAAAACAGTCAGGAATAGTTTGGAATTGTGAGCATGAGGTGATAGTAAAATCTCACAATGTAATGGAATGGAACAGAATGATAACCTGAGAAATGCAAGACAACCATTCCCCTACAGTGGAGTTATCCTTCTCTTTAAAGGGGCAATCTGCTTTTGCTACTACCATTCTTGGACATTGAAATGAATGACATACCCATTGATTCTTGAAGAATATTACTTATATAAGCGGTTAATTCAACTGTCATACCATATCAGGACCCAAAATAAGAGCTTATTTAGATCCTATGTTTGCAAAAAGTAAAGTTAATTAACAAGCACTGTATAGCCTTAAGACGTGGTAAATACTATAATTTTGATATCATGAATCAATGCGTCCTTAGCTCTGTCTATGAATTTGAGAGTTTCTCCAACCCCATCCCTCTGCTTTTTATCAACACAATAGAGGGGAATCCACTTTGGTGTTGTTTGATTTGCAGATTGCCCCTTTAAAAACAACTCAAATGCAATTCTGCTCTGTCTCACAAAGTTCTATTGCTTTATGCCACCAAAAGAAAACAATCCAAACTATCAATTAAAACATTAAACAAATCATTCTACGCCATGGCCTTGTTTACATATGTTTAAACTACAATTGCAGGCAGTAAGAATATTTGGGAGAATCATTTTTATTCAATGCACATTTTGTCACGACTCAGGATATGACCCAGATGCAGACACAGGAGGCGGATAGTACAGTTATTAGATGATTTATTATAAACATGGGGCAAGAAAAGGGCAGGTCGAGGGCAGGCAGAGGTTTGTGATCAGGTTAGAGTCAGGCAGATACAGGATGGCAGGCAGGCTCAGGGTCAGGGTAGGCAGAATGGTCAGAAAGGGAAAAACTACATAACAGAACTTGAGAAACAGGAAGGCGGGAAAGAACACTGGTAAGACCTGACAAGACAAGATGAACTGGCAACAGACAAACAGAGAACACAGGTATAAATACACAGGGGATAATTGGGAAGATGGGAGAAACCTGGAGGGGGTGGAGACAAGCCCAAAGACTGGTGAAACAGATCAGGGTGTGACATATTTAACACAATGCGCTATCGTGTCCTAGCGATAGTTTGCAACAATAACCTCTACTTTTAGTGCCTGCAACTGTTGGTCTAACGTGTCTCTGGCCCGCTTCAGCATGGCAGCCTTCCCTCCCTGTAGAGGTGAATCAAGGGTGAGACCATGACACTGAAGATGTTAACAATCACCAACATGGGAAAGACATTGCAGTAGTACTCAATACTGAATGACAATGTGATGTAAACACCAACCACCGGGATGGAGCTCGCCAAGATAATCACCAGGTTAGTTAAGACGATCCCAAAAGCTCTCAACTTATGTGGGTCTGTCTTTCCCTGTTTCTTCTCTCCCCCTCTGCCCCCCTCTACCTCTCCTGGACCAGGCTGCTTCAGCACACGTAGGATGAAGAAGCAGCAGAGAGAAATGACTGCCAACCCAAGACAATACACACTAACAAGCACATAAGCTGATATTTCTTCATATCCCATTGAAGCGATAGGAGAACATGCAAATGAGAGCAACAACACCCAGACCATGGTTGAACAGGCCACCCTGTACCTCCGGAGTCTGTACTTGAGGAAAGCCACAGGTTGGACCACCGCCAGGCAGAGCTCCACACAGATGCAGCTCTGGAGCAGGGGCCTGCAGGTCCATGAGAGGTTGTAGAGGAAATACACAGCCTGCCGTAACATTGTAGCCTTCGGGATGAATAGGTAGCTGATCACTTCAAGGAGACCCTCGACACAGAACACCAGCTCCACTGCAAACAGGTTAATAGGGAAGATCTGGGTGGGTTTGACACCTCCAGAGAGACTTCCACTCAGAGAGAGCCAGAGGCACCAGACCAGAGCTGGTGTCCCCACGAGGAAGCACAAGGCCTGGGCAGCACTGAACAGCACTGTCACAACATAGAACTGGTCCACGCAAACATCCCAGTTGTCAAGGTAAGTGTTGTTTCCTGAAGAGGCATTCATCCTGGTGGAACAATATCTGAGCCTACTAAGATATGAGAAAGGGTTGATTAAGCAATTGATCACTTTTTCTTGAAATATACTGTATATATTTGGCAAAATACTGAGAAGTAAAATAAATAGCCTGAGATAGCATACTCAATGACGCTAAAATGTAAAAAAGCCTACCTTATTTGTTTTGCTAACTCAGACCTTGATTCACAATATTTGTGGTTCTTTCTCCTGCAGAAGAGTCCAACCCAATGAAATAACACCCACACGTATGAGTGATTTTAGCCAACGCTCCCTGTCCTGTGTTCTTCCTTACAGGTGACGTGGTGTCTTATTTACATAGTCACACACCTTTGGGGAGTGATAAATTGAGCACCATTGCATTTTATTTGACTAGAAATCAAAACGTATCACGAAGGAACAAAACACAGATTTAAAAAAATGTGGATGCTTGCACGCACACACACACTCACACACACACACACACACACACACACACACACACACACACACACACACACACACACACACACACACACACACACACACACACACACACACACACACACACACACACACACACACACACACACACACACACACACACACACACTTCAACCTGCTCAGTGATTTGCATTTCGCAGCCTGAGCAGAAATGGAAGAGTCGTCACTGATATCACTCAGCACCTGCCTGTCCCAGCCACAGGTTGACCCAGCCACCTGCAAGGACTGACTCTTTCACCTTACATAATCAAATCAGAACCACTTCAGAAATACACAGTATTAGTCTGTTGTTTGGATTCTGGATCTCTCTCTAATTGCATAGTGAATACTTTATAGGTTTGTACTTACAGGTAAACCATATTTTCATAAACAGAAACAGTCATTCTATGTTTAAACGCAGACCTTTTCTCAAACAAGTGATATTTTTTTTATTTAAAGTATTTATCATGATGTAAAATATAGTTGTGCTAATAATACTAGAGTGATTATGCTATATAGAGTGCTAATGTGTGAAGTGTGTAGTCAGATTTAATAGTATGGTACTATGTTATCATTCAGTAATAAAGTCATTTTATGTTCTCTCGTAAGAAGTAGCTTTTCATTCAGTCATGGTTATGTATGGTAATGACCTCAAAAACTCAGAAATGAGAGAAAGTCCACAACAGTTTTTGAATTATTGAATGAAAAAAGCCCTTTCACCAAAGCATTCCAGGTATTCCTTTGATAAGCAGACGGCAGGGTGACTGGCATGCTGGACCTCGCTAAACTCATGAAAATGACCATAAACAGTTACTACATAACTGACCAGAAGGGTCGCTAAACATTCCCCCTCCACTATGTCCCATGTACCCAGAGGTCTTTTTGTCTGCATGGGCGTAAAGGGGGCAGAGTGTCCACTCGTAGTCAAGGGTGTTCAGTCTGTGTCACTCTGGGGCACAGGGGATGAGGACAGGGACAGGGGGGAACTGATGGGGACACATGGGGCACAGCTTGTTTCTCTGGTGGATCACTCAGTGACGCAGGGGGTATAGGGGAGTGGGCCGTTTGGAGCCATGTGTCGTGTAAATCAAGATTGACTTTGTTATTTCTTCAAACAATCAATCTTTATTAATAAGAATTGCAATAATGGACCCTACACTCTGAGGTCAAAGATGAGAGCTCAAGTGACAAGAAGTGCAGGAACCTTACATAGACAGGCTCTCAATGCAAGCATCTACAAAACACATGGTCTTAGTATGTGTATGTGTGGAGAGAAACAGGACGAACCTGAGGTAAGAGGTACAGAATTTGGTTGTCTCGTCCTGTAGCAACTGCTGGTTATTCTCCTCTTCGAGTGACGACAAAGGACAATAGGTGTCAGACCAACAGGAAATCACTCTAGACATAAATGAACCAGCAAGCACCTTTTGCTGTCTGCTCAGATGATAGATGATTTCAGACCCACACACACCTACACATAAAAAAGCATGAGTATTTCGCCCAGATAATACCAGGACATCAGCTTTGCGAGACTCAAAATGTCTGCCTTGGTCACTGTGAATGGACTCTGCAGCTCCAAACCTGCAAACCCAAGGTGTCCAGTCACGAGCCCCCCATGCATTCCCTGGAGCAGTCTCCTGCAGTGCTTTGGGGACCACCACTTCTCCTCTCCTGTAGATAGCTCCTTCCATGCTCTCTGTAGCATGCCATCAGTCAGTCGCAGAGCCTCAAACTTTGACCACAGCCCTTTGGGTGCATATGAGAGCTCCTAAACCTCTTCCAACAGAAGTAGTGCTTCTACTGGATGTAGGTCTGTTTCCTGCTCCTGCCTCCATTGAGCCACATCAACAGCCTGCAGCTCACAGCAGACAGTTACTCTCACCTGGCATGCTGAGGCACAGACCCCCATCCTCCGCACACAGCTCTCTCTAACGGGATGCCGCCCACAGTGGCAGCACCCGCTCACAGCGCCGCCGGGACATGGAATCTGTGTTAGAGGGGCGTTCCCCCGCGCTGTGTACCACTGTGAAGTCGTATATTTGAAGTTCCTCCAACCAGAGTGCTACCTGCCCCTCTGGCTATTTGAAAGACATAAATCACTGGAGAGAGGAGTGGTCAGTTCGTACAGTGAAGGACAAGCCACACAGGTAGTACTTGAAGTGTTTGGTGGTTTCCACTAAAGCGAGGAACTCTTGCAGGATGAGAGTAGCAGTGCTCGTGTTTGTTGAATGTTTTGTTGAGGTACGTCACCACTCTCTGCACCTCTGGGTCCACCTGGGCCAGCACCCGACCTATGCCCACATTGCCTACATCTGTGTTCCAGGATAAAAAGCAATGTGGGGTCAGGTGGGCAAACATGAGGGTCTTGATCAGTTCACGCTTCAGGGTGATGAAGGACTCTTGGTAGTCCGCTGTCCATGTTAATGCATCCTGTCAATCCGCTGTCTATTTGAGAGCCTCCTGGCACTCCTCTGTCTATTTGAGAGCCTCCTGGCACTCCTCTGTCTATTTGAGAGCCTCCTGGCACTCCTCTGTCTATTTGAGAGCCTCCTGGCACTCCTCTGTCCGTGTATTGGCCTGATACTTCAGCAGGCGGTTCAAGAGAGCGGCGACACCAGAGAAGATCTGTACAAACCCTCTTGTAGTATGAGGCCAGGCCCTGGAAGCTCTTCAGGTGCTGCTGGCTGTCAGCATCTGCTGTTCTCAAACAACCCACACGTTGTTTTCCATAGTGCTGATTCCCTCTTCTCCCACTTGGTGCCCCAAGAAGGAAGCCTCTCTGCTCATGAAGTAGCACATCTCAGGTTGGAGCTTCAGGTCTATGACAGCCCCCCTCTCCAACACACGCCGTAGCGCACGCAGGGCAGACTGAAAGGAGCTGAATTTTATTGAGACATACTAGACACTCATGTCAGGGATACCAGCCACCACCCTGTCCAACTGCCAGTATTGTCTGTTGATGGAAAAAGCAGTTTCGCTCTAAGCTCTGGGGAGAGACATGCCTCAGATTTGCCTCAGACTTTTATCCCACCTCCCACACATGCGGTGACCTCACCCTCAGCATAACAAGTGCGTCCAGAGATACAACCTCTCTTATCGTCACTCAATGCCTGGGTTTACCTCCACTGTACCCGCACCCTACCATACCCCTGTCTGGACATTATGCCCTGAATCTATCTTACCATGCCCAGAAATCTGCTCCTTTTATTCTCTGTCCCCAACGCACTAGATGACCAGTTTTGATAGCCTTTAGCCGTACCCTCATCCTACTCCTCCTCTGTTCCACTGTGTGTCCCCAGGCTCTCTCGTTTTCTGATTTCTGTAACCATAAAAGCCTTGGTTTCATGCATGTTAACATCAGAAGCCTCCTCCCTAAGTTTGTTTTACTCACTGCTTTAGCAAACTCCGCCATCCCTGATGTCCTTGCCATGTCTGAATCCTGGCTTAGGAAGGCCACCAAAAATTCTGAGATTTCCATCCCCAACTACAATATTTTCCGCCAAGATAGAACAACCAAAGGGGGATGAGTTGCAATCTACTGCAAATCTACTGCCTGTTCTGTCATAGTTTCCAGGTCTATGCCCAAACAGTTCGAGCTTCTAATTAAAAAAAAAATCTCTCCAGAAATAAGTCTATCAGTTGTCGCCTGTTATAGAACCCCACCAGCCCCCAGTTGTGCCCTGGACTCCATATGTGAATTGATTGCCCCCCATATACATGCTGTCTGTAGTGCTACATGCTGTCTATAGTGCTAAATTATGTCTTAAGTGTTACATGCCTGTCTGTAGTGCTACATGCTGTATGTATAGCTACATGATGTCTGTAGTGCTATATGCTGTCTACAGTGTTACATGTTGTCTGTAGTTCTATATTTTGTCTATATTGCCTACATGCTGTCTGTATTGTTAAATGTTGTCTGTTGTGCTACATGCTGTCTGAAGTGCTACATGCTGTCTGTAGTGCTATTTCTTGTCTATAGTGATACATGCTGTCTGGTGCTATATGCTGCCTGTAGTGCAACATGCTGACTGTAGTGTTACATGCTGTCTGTAGTGTTACATGCTGTATGTAGTTGTACATGCTGTCTTTAGTGCTATATGTTGTCTATAGTGCTACATACTGTCTATAGTGCTACCTGCTATCTGTAGTGTTACATGCTGTCTGTTGTTATACATGCTGTATGTAGTTTTACATGCTGTCTTTAGTGCTATATGTTGTCTATAGTGCTACATGCTGTCTATAGTGCTACATGCTGTCTATAGTGCTACCTGCTATCTGTAGTGCTACATGCTGTCTGTAGTGCTACATGCTGTCTATTGTGCTACATTGTGTCTATATTGCTACATGCTCTGTAGTGCATTTTACTGTCTGTCATGCCATGTGCTGTCTGTAGTGCTACATGCTGCCTGTAGTGCTACATGCTGTCTATTGTGCTACATCGTGTCTATATTGCTACATGCTCTGTAGTGCATTTTACTGTCTGTCATGCCATGTGCTGTCTGTAGTGCTACATGTTGTCTGCTGTTCTACAGCACGAATGAGTTCAGTTCTTTCAGCCACCCATGCAGACTTTTCCCGCAGTGGTCTGCTCTGCACCACAGCATGCACAGTGGGTGTATCTCCACATTCCATTTATTCTGGGTCTTTGTGCAATGCTCTATAGGAGATAGAGCCTGAAATGTTTGCTTGCCAACTCGCTCTATATTGAGGCGGCATGTGAGATTATGCTCGATAAGTGAGCATCTATTTCAAGATTGCTTAACCTGTTGGCACGCGTTGGAGCTCAAAAAAAATTACAACACACATAAAGTCCCGAAGCACCCCACCGTTGCTCACTACACGTAGATATTCCCTCAGTGAAGTATGGCAGGTCAACTCCCATTGGCCACAGCTTAACAAGCGACCTTATTGGTCAAAACTTAAACTGAAAAGTGAACCAACCTATTCACTTATACATTAAAGAAATATTTCTTCAAAATAAATGCATTAACAACATTACAATTAGGGAGCAATTCAGTCACCTTTTAAGTCAAATACATGAATTAATGCAAAAAAACTCAATACTTGGTTCTAACAAGGATATTACACAAGCAAAAACTACAGCAGGAAGTACCAGTAACTTGCTCAGTGGTCCATCGAAACAGATACTAAGCTGCAGGACTGTTTCGCTGTTTCGCTATGTTCCGAGAGTCATCCGATGACTTCGAGGAGTATATCAGTCACTGACTTCATTAATAAGGGCACTGACAATGTCATCCGCACATTGACCGTACATACATATCCCAAGCAGAAGTCATGGATTACAGGCAGCATCCACACTGAGCTAAAAGCTGGAGCTGCCGCTTTAGCGGTAGCGGGGACACTAATTGGGGACACTAATTGGGAAGCTTATAAGAAATCAAGCTATTCCCTGTGACAAACCATCAAACAGGCAAAGAATCAGTACAGGACTATGGCTGAATCCACCTACAACAGCTCTGACCCTTGTCGGATGTGACAGGGCTTGCAAACTATCACGGATAAAAAAAGGGCAACCCAACAGCGAGCTGCCCAGTGACACGAGCCTGCCAGACTAACAAAATGCCTTCTTTGCTCGCTTTGAGGCAAGCAACACTGAACCAAGCATGAGAGCACCAGCTGTTCCAAACGACTGTTTGATCACACTCTCCATAGCTGATGTAAGACATTTAAACAGGTTAACATTCACAAGGCCGCAGGGCCAGGCGGATTACCAAGACGCGTATTCAAAGCATGCGCTGGGAAGCTGGTAAGTGTCTTCACTGACATTTTCAACTTCTCCCTAACCCAGTCTGTCATACCTACATGTTTTGAGCAGACCACCATTGCCCCTGTTCCCAAGAAAGTCAAGGTAACCTGCCTAAATGACTTCCGCCCCATAGCACTCACGTCTGAAGCCATAAAGTGCTGTGAAAGGCTGGTCATGGCTCATATCAACACCATCATCCCAGAAACCCATAGACCAATTTGCATGCCAACCAACAGATCTACAGATGACTCCACTCCACATTGCCCTTTCCCACCTGAGGAACAGGCAGTCATATGTGAGAATACTGTTTGTTGATTACAGCTCAGCATTCAACACAGTAGTGCCCTCCAAGCTCATCACTAAGCTACGGACCCTGGGACTTAACACCTCCCTCACCAACTGGATCCTGGACTTCCTGACTGAGCCTCAACCAGGTGGTAAGGTTAGGCAACAACACAACTGCCAGAGAGACCCTCAACACAGGGGCTCCTCAGGGGTGTGTGCATAGTCCCCTCTTTTACTCCCTGTTCATCCATGAATCCAACATCATTAATAAGTTTGATGGCGACAAAAGAGAAACAATGAAAGAGCCGACAGGGAAGAGGTCAGAGACCTGGTAGTGTGGTGGTAGGACAACAACATCTCCCTCAACTTGAGTAAGACAATGAAGCTGATCTTGGACTTCAAGAAAAGGAGGGCCATGTCCCATCCATATCGATGTGGCTGTAGTGGAGTGGGTCAAGAGCTTGAAGATCCTTGGTATTCATCACTAAGAAACTCTCATGGTTCAAACACACCAAGACAGTCGTGAAGAGGGCACGACAATGCCTATTCCCCCTCAGGAGACTGAAAAGATTAGGTATGAGTTTTCAGATCCTCAAGAATCCTTACTGGTATGACAACTGGTATGGCAACTGCTCAGAATCCGACAACAAGGGCTACATAGGGTAATGCATACTGCCTAGTACATCAATGTGGCTAAGCTTCCTTCCATCCAGGACCTCTATACCTGGCGGTGTCAGAAGAAGGCCCTAAACATTGCCAAAGACTCCAGCCACCCAAGTGACAGACGGTTCTCTCTGCTACCACATGGCAAGCAGTGCCAGAGCGGCAGGTCTAGGACCAAAAGGCTGCATAACAGCTTCTACCCCCAAGCCATAAGACTGCTTAAAAGTTCATCAAATTTCTACTCGTACTATTTGCATTGACCACCTTATTTTATCCATATTTATTCTTATTTTTCTCTGTTTATTATCTATGCATAGTCACTTTATCCGAAAATATACAGTACCAGTCAAAGGTTTGGACATACCTACTCATGCCAAGGTTTTTCTTTATTTTTACTATTTTCTACATCGTAGAAATGATTGAAATAACACACATGGAAGCAAGTAATAACCAAAGAAGTGTTAACTTCTTGAAACTCCCCATCCCGGATCCGGGTTTGTGACTAAAGCCTCAGGCTCATTAGCATAACGCAACGTTAACGATTTCTGAAAATCGCAAATAAAATGAAAATAATGCGTCTGCTCTCAAGCTTAGCCTTTTCTTAACAACACTGTCATCTCAGATTGTCAAAATATGCTTTTGAACCATAGAAATTGACTAATTTGTGTAAGTGTATGCAAAGCTAGCATAGCATTTTGAGTAGCATTTAGCACGCAACATTTTCACAAAAACCAGATAACCAAATAAATAAAATCATTTACCTTTGAAGAGCTTCTGATGTTTTCAATGAGGAGACTCTCAGTTACATACCAAATGCGCAGTTTTTCCTGAAAGCGTCTGTGTGTAGGAGAAATCGTTCCGTTTTCTACATTGCGTCTGGCTACCGAAACAAACCGAAAATTCAGTCACCTACAACGTAAAACTTTTTCCGGATTAACTACATAATATCGACCGAAACATGGCAAACGTTGTTTGGAATCAATCCTCAAGGTGTTTTTTCACATATCTCTTCATTGATATGCAGTTCGTGGAAGCTTGCTTTCCTCTCTGTATCGCATGGAAAAATACTGGCAGGTGACTTTTGCGCACCAATTTCAGCGCAGGACACCGGGCGGACACCTGGTAAATGTGGTCAATCTTCCAATGATCTGCCTACAAATATGTCACAATGCTGCAGACACCTTGGGGAAACGACAGAAAGGGCAGGCTCATTCCTCTCGCATTCACAGCCATATAAGGAGATAAAGTAATCCTTCTCACCCCCCCCCCTTAAATGATTTAGATGCACTATTGTAAAGTGGCTGTTCCACTGGATGTCAGAAGGTGAATTCACCAATTTGTAAGTCGCTCTGGATAAGAGCGTCTGCTAAATGACTTAAATGTAAATGTAAATGAGTCAAATATATTTTCTTTGTGTGTCAGTGTGTAGTTCTCTTTTAAAACTAAAATATTGACCATCAGAATGAACTCCAGAATTAGGCCTTAGTCCTACAGAGTCAGTTACAACAGATAAAAGACCATGTTGGCTGTCATGCAAATAGTCAGTGAGAACATCAGGCAGTTCTCCATGTTCATTGAAGCTACCATTTTTTTTTTCTAGTAGACCCTGTTCCGGTTTGCATGTTTCGTATTGGTTATACAAGTAGCAAAGACGTGCATTCATCACTGAAGGGGGATACATATGTGATGACATGCTGTAATCACAAGTGACAGATAGACCGGAACTGAACTGTTTATTCAATCAGATATTTTTTTTTCCACACATCTTTAAAAAATACAGAAATATATTTCAAAATAGAACAGCACTCAGAAGTAGAGAATCAACTCCTATACCAACCTGGACTCAGGGGTGCATGTAACATAGTAGAATATCACAATGTATCTCCCTTATTTCATTTAGATTAACAGATAGAAAAGGACAAATGTAATGGACATTTCACATACACTATTTATTTAGTTTAACCATTAA
Organism: Oncorhynchus masou masou; assembly: GCF_036934945.1. Lineage (NCBI taxonomy): Eukaryota > Metazoa > Chordata > Actinopteri > Salmoniformes > Salmonidae > Oncorhynchus > Oncorhynchus masou. The sequence goes on from NC_088231.1 coordinate 22,197,013, forward strand.
CCACTTACTAAAAAGGTCAAAACCTCTAAATAACATGAAAAATATGATTTAAATATTTAGAGCAGATAGATAAAGCGAGAAATGCAGGACAACCGTTCCCCTTTACTCTTAGAAACAATGGTTCTGTGGCTGTCCTCTTATGGGAACCCTTTTTGGTTCCAGGTATTATTTTTTGAGGATCCTTGTACAACCTTCTGAGGACGTGGACCCCAAAATGATTCTACATGGAACCAAAAGGGGTTCTTCAAAGGGTCCTGCTATGGGCAGAGCCGGGGACCCTTTTTGGTGCTATGTAATTTTTGTTTCTAAGACTGTACAGTGGAGTTGTCCTTTCTTCAACCCCCTATGCAGGGCAGCTCTGCAGTGGTAGAAGAGGGACTGAGTTAAGCTAATATGCTGAAGGAGAAAGCAATGGGAGTCAGAAGACACCTGAATGATCTCAAAGAAATATGATCCTGAAGGATTACCCCGATGATCGTAGGAGAGTAGTTCAGCATCAAGATTAACAGGATGATCTTGACAGTACTAGAGGCTCTTCTCTTCATAATGTTCCCTCCTTCCCCTTTTTCACTATTTCTCTCTTTCCCTCCATCCCCTTGACCGGACCTGCTCAGAACCCTCAGTATGAAGACTGGTGAACATGTCAATGAACAGGATCCCAGCAACGATCCCGGCATTGAATCAGATGGCTCCTTGGGTAGAACTCTAACACAAGTAGGCAGAGTGTCAGCAACCATTTCACGATCACACAAAGACCACAGGGTGGACCACAGCCAGGAAGCTCTCCACACAGATACAGCACTGGAACAGGGACCATCTGACCATGACCAAGCCAATATATCTACCCCTGGAAGAATGCAGGGTAAAGCTTTTGATGAAGAGGATGTTGGCGACCGAAAAAGTGAGTGGAGACAGTAGAGAAGCTCCATGACAGACTGGTTGATGGTGAAGATCTCCTGATTCACCGAAGGGCCACCAGCCACCAGTCACAGGTACCAGGTGTTGGTGACCAGGCCCAGGAGGAAGTTGAACACCTCGGTTCCCAGGTAGACTGGCAGACAGGTGGGACACACCCAGTACCAGGAGTCATAATAGTCAAACGCCCCGGTGTGGTTAAACCCGACAGGATCGGGGACAGAGGAGTTTGGTTCCCTCATTGCTGCATTTCCTCTGTTACTTTAATCTCAGGATAATAGGAAGAACTGCGATATTAACACACAGTGTAAAATGCAAGTCTTGTCCTCACAGGAAGTGTGATTAAATAATAATGATACTCATCTAGACTAGCCTATATTGACTAATGTATTGACATTTGAATTGCCGTGCATCTGCCATTAAAATAGTCAACGCATTGTCAGGGCTAGAATGTTGCATTACGATGACACCATCAGTCAAGTACAGTCACTCTCAATTCATAAAAAAAATGTGACAGTCAGGGACCTTTAAATCCAAAGTAGAACACAACATGAAGAAGACAATGCATGACATAATGCTGATGCTAAATGAATCGGCCTAATCTCATTTCAAGACACCCCATCCTAATAACAATTGTATACTAACTAAAGAAAAGCAATATTAACTATACATGCTAAACAAGTGATACAAGGTTAGCTAAAGGGGAAATATGTGATAGCTGCATCCATTCGTAGAATGGATTTATTAATGAAATATACCCATTGATTCCCATTGATATACCCATTGATTCTTGAAGAATATAACTTAGCAATGACTCATGAGCTTCGTTCATCTGCCATACCCTTTCTGAACCCAAAATGAGAGATAGTTTTACTCCTTTGTTTGCAAACAACATGAATGTTAACAAACACTGTATACCCTCAACATTTGAGTATCTCCTGCATCATCCCTTAGCTTTTTACCAGAACAGTGGTGGGCCATTGGCTTTAACAAACACAGTATACCCTCAACATTTGAGTATCTCCTGCCCATCCCTTAGCTTTTTACCAGAACAGTGGTGGGCCATTGGCTTTAACAAACACTGTATACCCTCAACATTTGAGTATCTCCTGCCCATCCCTTAGCTTTTTACCAGAACAGTGGTGGGCCATTGTCTTTAACAAACACTGTATACCCTCAACATTTGAGTATCTCCTGCATCATCCCTTAGCTTTTTACCAGAACAGTGGTGGGCCATTGGCTTTAACAAACACTGTATACCCTCAACATTTGAGTATCTCCTGCCCATCCCTTAGCTTTTTACCAGAACAGTGGTGGGCCATTGTCTTTAACAAATACTCTAATGATAATGTGTTGTATCTCACAAATGCTATTGCTGCATACCACCACATTAAAACAATGAAAACTGTGTACCAAATAAAATATTACCACAATTCTTCTATGCTTTTGCATCGTCTACGTACGTTTAAACTTCAGTTCCAGGCACTAATAAGTTAGGCTGCACCCCGGTATTTTCAGAAGAATTCAAATTAAATGCATATTTAACTCAAAGCTCTATAGTCTCTTAAAGGAAGTTTATCTGAAAATATTGTACTTTTAGTGCCCACAACTGTCAGCCTAATGTGTCTCTGGCCCTCTATGGCATGACAGCCTTCCCTCTCTGTAGAGGTGCATCAGGGGTGAGAGAATGACACTGAAGATGATAACCATCAATAACAAGGGGAAGATATTACAGTTGTGGTCAAGACTGTATGACACGGTGGCGTAACCAATGACAACTGGGATGGAGCTCGCCAAGATAATCACCAGGTTGATTAAGATGATCCCAAAAGCTCTCATCTTATGTGGGTCTGTTGTCCCCTGTTTCTTCTCTCCCCCTCTGCCTCCCTCTACATCTCCTGGACCAGGCTGCTTCAGCACACGCAGGATGAAGAAGCAGCAGAGAGAAATGACGGCCACCCCAAGACAATAGACACCAATGAGAACATAACCTGCGTTTTTTTCAAAACCCATTATAGTGGTAGAACATACAAAAGTGAGAGACAACACCCAGACCGTGGTTGAACACGCCACCCTGTACCTCCGGAGTCTGTACTTGAGGAAAGACACAGGTTGGGCCACTGCCAGGTAGTGCTCCACACAGATGCAGCTCTGGAGCAGGGGCCTGCAGATCCAGGAGAGGAGATAGAGGACATATTTAGCCTGCTGCAACACGATGTTCTGGCTGAGGAGGTAGCTGACAACCTCAAGGAACTCATGGACACAGAACACCAGCTCCACTGCAAACAGGTTAATAGGGAAGATCTGGGTGGGTTTGACACCTCCAGAGAGACTTCCACTCAGAGAGAGCCAGAGGCACCAGACCAGAGCTGGCGTCCCCAGGAGGAAGCACAGGGCCTGGACAGCACCGTACAGCATTGGCACAACATAGCCCTGGTGAAAGCAAACTGTCCAGCTGGTTATGTAAGTGTGGTTTCCTGAAGAGGCATTCATCCTTGTAGATCAATATCTGAGCCCACTGAGATGTGAGAGGAGAGATTAAGTTTCATTACTTTATGTTTTAATATATTATTGGCAAATACTGATGCAAAATACTGATGCAAAATACTAATGCAAAATACAAAAGCAGTATACTGATGTGTATTTAACCAGGCAAGTCAGTTAAGAACAAATTATTATTGACAATGACACCATTCCCCAGCCAAACTGGGCCAATTATGCACCTCCCTACGGGACTCCCAATCATGGCCAGATGTGATTGCGGGTGAATTTTAACCTCAGACTGCTGCGCCACTCGGGAGCCCGATGTAAACATTCATAAAAATACTTAGATATACATAGGTCTACTGTTTTGTTAGTCAAAGTATTGTGCATTGTCTCAGAAAGTCTGAATTAACACGAGATATAAAATGGTTAGCCGAAGATAACATACTCAATGATGTTAAAAAGCTAAATAACCTACCTTAGTTGATTTGGTAACTCAGACGTTGCTTTGTGATATTTGTACTTCTCTCTCAAGGAGAACTCTGAGACTAACCCGATGGTACAACACCTACATGTATGAGTGACTTTAGCCAAAGCTCTCTGTCCTGTGTTCTTCCTAACAAGTCACGTGTTGTGTTATTTACATAGTCGCACCTGTGAGCAGTGATGAATTGATCACCATTGCATGTTCGGTTTACAGCGAGTACATTTTATTTGGTTAGAAATCCTATCACCATGAACGAAACACAGATTAACCAAATGCACTCATGCATAAACACACACACACACACAGAGATGGAATTTCAACCTGCTCAGAGATTTGCATTTGGCCTGAGCAGAAATGGAAGGATCATCACTGATATCACTCAACACCTGTCTGTCCCAGCCACAGGTTAACCGTGCCACCTGCAAGGGCTGACTCTTTCACCTTACATAATCAAATTGTAATGGCTTCAGACATACAACGTATTAGTACGATGTTTGGCAATCTGGATCTCGCTTAACTCTTTGAAACTCAAACGTGACCACAAACTCATAAACCGTTACAGATAATTGTCGCTACAGTCCCCCCACCATAGAGTCCCTCGTCCCTGCAGGTCTATTCTTTCTGCACGGGCATAAAGGGGTTAGTGTCCACTCATGACAAAGGGTGTTCAGTCTGTGGTAGGGGGCTGTCACTGTAGGACAAGGACAAGGGGGAAAATGATGGGGTTACAGGGGTCACAGTCTGTGTTTCTGGTGAACCACTCAGTGACACAGAGGGAACAGGGGGAATCTGGATGTGTGGTGGAATGTCATTGACACTCTGCTGTCCATGTGAAGGTCTTCTGGCACTCTGATGTCCATGTGAAGGTCTTCTGGCACTCTGATGTCCATGTTAAGGCCTCCTGGCACTCTGCTGTCCATGTTAAGGCCTCCTGGCACTCTGCTGTCCATGTTAAGGCCTCCTGGCACTCTGCTGTCCATGTTAAGGCCTCCTGGCACTCTGATGTCCATGTGAAGGCCTCCTGGCACTCTGATGTCCATGTGAAGGCCTCCTGGCACTCTGATGTCCATGTGAAGGCCTCCTGGCACTCTGAAGTCCATGTGAAGGCCTCCTGGCACTCTGCTGTCCATGTGAAAGCCTCCTGGCACTCTGCTGTCCATGTGAAGGCCTCCTGGCACTCTGATGTCCATGTGAAGGCCTCCTGGCACTCTGCTGTCCATGTGAAGGCCTCCTGGCACTCTGCTGTCCATGTGAAGGCCTCCTGGCACTCTGCTGTCCATGTGAAGGCCTCCTGGCACTCTGCTGTCCATGTGAAGGCCTCCTGGCACTCTGCTGTCCATGTGAAGGCCTCCTGGCACTCTGCTGTCCATGTTAAGGCCTCCTGGCACTCTGCTGTCCATGTAAAAGCCTCCTGGCACTCTGATGTCCATGTAAAGGCCTCCTGGCACTCTGCTGTCCATGTGAAGGCCTCCTGGCACTCTGCTGTCCATGTTAAGGCCTCCTGGCACTCTGCTGTCCATGTTAAGGCCTCCTGGCACTCTGCTGTCCATGTTAAGGCCTCCTGGCACTCTGCTGTCCATGTGAAGGCCTCCTGGCACTCTGCTGTCCATGTGAAGGCCTCCTGGCACTCTGCTGTCCATGTGAAGGCCTCCTGGCACTCTGATGTCCATGTGAAGGCCTCCTGGCACTCTGCTGTCCATGTGAAGGCCTCCTGGCACTATGCTGTCCATGTGAAGGCCTCCTGGCACTGCTGTCCATGTGAAGGCCTCCTGGCACTCTGCTGTCCATGTTAAGTTCTCCTGGCACTCTGCTGTCCATGTTAAGGCCTCCTGGCACTCTGCTGTCCAGGTTAAGGCCTCCTGGCACTCTGCTGTCCAGGTTAAGGCCTCCTGGCACTCTGCTGTCCAGGTTAAGGCCTCCTGGCACTCTGCTGTCCAGGTTAAGGCCTCCTGGCACTCTGCTGTCCAGGTTAAGGCCTCCTGGCACTCTGCTGTCCAGGTTAAGGCCTCCTGGCACTCTGCTGTCCAGGTTAAGGCCTCCTGGCACTCTGCTGTCCAGGTTAAGGCCTCCTGGCACTCTGCTGTCCAGGTTAAGGCCTCCTGGCACTCTGCTGTCCAGGTTAAGGCCTCCTGGCACTCTGCTGTCCAGGTTAAGGCCTCCTGGCACTCTGCTGTCCAGGTTAAGGCCTCCTGGCACTCTACTGTCCAGGTTAAGGCCTCCTGGCACTCTGCTGTCCAGGTTAAGGCCTCCTGGCACTCTGCTGTCCATGTGAAGGCTTCCTGGCACTCTGCTGTCCATGTGAAGGCCTCCTGGCACTCTGCTGTCCAGGTTAAGGTCTCCTGGCACTCTGCTGTCCAGGTTAAGGTCTCCTGGCACTCTGCTGTCCATTTTAAGGCCTCCTGGCACTCTGCTGTCCATTTTAAGGCCTCCTGGCACTCTGCTGTCCATGTTAAGGCCTCCTGGCACTCTGCTGTCCATGTTAAGGCCTCCTGGCACTCTGCTGTCCATGTTAAGGCCTCCTGGCACTCTGATGTCCATGTGAAGGCCTCCTGGCACTCTGATGTCCATGTGAAGGCCCCCTGGCACTCTGATGTCCATGTGAAGGCCCCCTGGCACTCTGCTGTCCATGTTAAGGCCCCCTGGCACTCTGCTGTCCATGTGAAGGCCCCCTGGCACTCTGCTGTCCATGTGAAGGCCCCCTGGCACTCTGATGTCCATGTGAAGGCCCCCTGGCACTCTGCTGTCCATGTGAAGGCCTACTGGCACTCTGATGTCCATGTGAAGGCCTCCTGGCACTCTGATGTCCATGTGAAGGCCTCCTGGCACTCTGCTGTCCATGTGAAGGCCTCCTGGCACTCTGCTGTCCAGGTTAAGGCCTCCTGGCACTCTGCTGTCCATGTGAAGGCCTCCTGGCACTCTGCTGTCCAGGTTAAGGCCTCCTGGCACTCTGCTGTCCAGGTTAAGGCCTCCTGGCACTCTGCTGTCCAGGTTAAGGCCTCCTGGCACTCTGCTGTCCATGTGAAGGCCTCCTGGCACTCTGCTGTCCAGGTTAAGGCCTCCTGGCACTCTGCTGTCCAGGTTAAGGCCTCCTGGCACTCTGATGTCCATGTGAAGGCCTCCTGGCACTCTGCTGTCCATGTGAAGGCCTCCTGGCACTCTGCTGTCCAGGTTAAGGCCTCCTGGCACTCTGCTGTCCATGTGAAGGCCTCCTGGCACTCTGCTGTCCAGGTTAAGGCCTCCTGGCACTCTGCTGTCCAGGTTAAGGCCTCCTGGCACTCTGCTGTCCAGGTTAAGGCCTCCTGGCACTCTGCTGTCCATGTGAAGGCCTCCTGGCACTCTGCTGTCCAGGTTAAGGCCTCCTGGCACTCTGCTGTCCAGGTTAAGGCCTCCTGGCACTCTGCTGTCCAGGTTAAGGCCTCCTGGCACTCTGCTGTCCAGGTTAAGGCCTCCTGGCACTCTGCTGTCCAGGTGAAGGCCTCCTGGCACTCTGCTGTCCAGGTGAAGGCCTCCTGGCACTCTGCTGTCCAGGTTAAGGCCTCCTGGCACTCTGCTGTCCAGGTTAAGGCCTCCTGGCACTCTGCTGTCCAGGTTAAGGCCTCCTGGCACTCTGCTGTCCAGGTTAAGGCCTCCTGGCACTCTGCTGTCCAGGTTAAGGCCTCCTGGCACTCTGCTGTCCATGTGAAGGCCTCCTGGCACTCTGCTGTCCATGTGAAGGCCTCCTGGCACTCTGCTGTCCATGTGAAGGCCTCCTGGCACTCTGCTGTCCATGTGAAGGCCTCCTGGCACTCTGCTGTCCATGTGAAGGCCTCCTGGCACTCTGCTGTCCATGTGAAGGCCCTCTGGCACTCTGCTGTCTATGTGAAGGCCACCTGGCACTCTGCTCTCCATGTTAAGGCCTCCTAGCACTCTGCTGTCCATGTTAAGGCCTCCTAGCACTCTGCTGTCCATGTTAAGGCCTCCTGGCACTCTGATGTCCATGTGAAGGCCTCCTGGCACTCTGATGTCCATGTGAAGGCCTCCTGGCACTCTGATGTCCATGTGAAGGCCTCCTGGCACTCTGATGTCCATGTGAAGGCCTCCTGGCACTCTGAAGTCCATGTGAAGGCCTCCTGGCACTCTGCTGTCCATGTGAAGGCCCCCTGGCACTCTGCTGTCCATGTGAAGGCCCCCTGGCACTCTGCTGTCCATGTGAAGGCCCCCTGGCACTCTGCTGTCTATGTGAAGGCCACCTGGCACTCTGCTGTCCATGTGAAGGCCTCCTAGCACTCTGCTGTCCATGTAAAGGCCTCCTGGTACTCTGCTGTCCATGTTAAGGCCTCTTGGCACTCTGCTGTCCATGTTAAGGCCTCCTGGCACTCTGATGTCCATGTAAAAGCCTCCTGGCACTCTGCTGCCTGGTTCTTCTTCAGCAGGTGGATCAAAGGTGCGGCGACACTAGAGAGGATCCCTACAAACCCACTTATAGTGTGAGGCCAGGCCCAGGAAGCTCTTCAGTTGCTCCGGGTGGTCAGTTCTGCTGGTCTCAGACAGCCCAAACTTTTTCCTACATACTGCTGATTCCCTCTTCCCCCATTTTTCTCAAGAAGGACACCTCTCTCCTCATGAAGTAGCACTTCTCAGGGTGAAGCATCAGGCCTATGACAGCCACTCTCTCCAACACACTCCGGAGACTGGAAGGAGCTGCCATGGGCCAGGATGTTGTCGAGGTAGACCAGACACTCCTGTCCTGGCATACCAACCATCACCCTATCCATCCAATGCTCAAAAGTAGCTGGTGCGTTGCACAGGCCGAAGCACAGGGAGGAGAACCAGGAAGACCTCCGAACCAAGTCCAGTGATGACGCCTTTAGTCCACACAGAACGTCAGCATGCCCCCCTTCTTAGGAACCATCGCTAATGGTGCAGCCCAGGAGTTATCTGAGGTCTCTATGAAGTCTGCCCACTGCATCTCCAATACAGCCTTGTGTGCTGCCTCCTGGCGTGCCAGCAGGATAAGGCTGGACACAGCTTGATGGGCTGAACATCCCCTGTGTGGATCTCGTTCTGCATCAGATGAGTCTGAGTCTGAACTCTAACAGCAACTTTCACCGCTTTTCCTGACCATCATAGTTCCTTCCCCATATTTCCTTCACTGTGGACAGTATCCTCCCCTCTCCCTTTTGGGGTAGCTTGGCTGGGAGTGGGGGGGGGGACAGGGAGCTGCGGGAAAGACACACAGATGTGGGGGAGTGGTTGCAGCCATGGGTCTCTGCTGCCTTGACAGCCTGAGTAAGGGGGCCGTTGAGCTGCAGGCCCTCAATGGAAGCTCAGGATGCACCCGTCTAGGACTAGCTGACAGCGTGTGCTCCTAAGAAAGTCCAACCCCAGAATACACAGACTTCTGCACAGACACCACCCCCATAGGATGATGAAACGTCTTGCCCCTTACTGTACGAGTCTTTATCCTCTTCCCTTTCATGGTTGAAAGCTCACCTGTGATTGTACGGAACTGCAAAACTGTGGGCTCAAACTGAGTCCAACCTGGTGCAACGTCTGACCTCACCAGGGTTAACTATGGACCCAGTGTCTTCCAGGGCAGAGCAGGGCACCCCCTCCACAGTGATATGACAAAACTCCCCAACACAGATCCGGCCCCACCACAACAGCAGGCTCCAACCGCATGCTGTCATCTTCTCCTTTGGGAAGTGGAGCCTTGCTCCAACGTGCCACTTGGCTCCTCCTGGCAATGGTGGGGTTTGGGAAAGAGACTCAAATGTCCACACCGCCTCATCTATGTGGAACCTGAGCCGTTTCCCTGGATTCTGGGAGACATGGGGCCACCCCTGCCCAGATGGCCTGGCTGGAAACATCCGCAGCAGACCATGTGGCCAGAGTGTGTGTTGCGTTGTATTGGTAGTTGTACTATATGCTGCCGGTAGAGCTATGTGCTGTCTGCAGTGTTATATGTTATCTGTAGTGCTACATGCTGACTTTTACTGCTAGGCTAATCCACGTATCTAGTCACCATAATCAGCAAGCTAGCTCAATTTAGATTTTTACTTCTGACACCAATGTAATGACTTTGATAAATCATTAATGAGAAAATGTCCTTAACAGTTCTTGAGTTCTCATATAAAAATGGTTTATTGAACCTGATCAAGCTACTTTATGGCCATAGCCCACCACAAGCAACTTTATGGCCATAGCCCACCACAAACAAAACCCTAAAGAATCTGCAACAAGTAACACGCCCTGTCAGGACAAGAATAGAGAGAGAACAAAGGGAAAGCCTGGTCATATATCTTGCAGTGCCCAAAACATTACAGGTATTCCTTTGATTGGCTGACACCCGGGAGACTGGCATGCTGGACCCCACCATATTAAGAATATTCATATACTGTACCTATAGACATGAGGAGTTGCCTTTGAGTTGTGTGAAAAGGCATAAACCACAAAAATCCCAGAAACACTATTATATGATGTAAAATCAATATATTTTTGTTGTGTCTCCTAAAGAGGAAGTTACAACAGCTAAAATACAATGTTGGCTGTCATTTAAATAGCTATTGAAACCATCAGGCATTTCTCGATGTTCATGGAAGCAAATTATTTAAACATTTAGCAGGCCCTTTCCATGTTGGCATGTTTCATGTTGTTTATACAATTCTGAAAGACATGCAATCATCACTGAAGGGGGATACATATTTGATGAGATGCTGTAATCATAAGTGACAGACAGAGAGGGACCTGAACTGTTAAATTGCCAACGAGCGCAATTGAGCGTCTGCGTTGCAAGTTTATTCTATTGGTGGTGCAGAACGCACTGCAAGTCCTGCGTCTCCCATCTCCTCATTGGCTTTTAGAAGTATATACCCACGTGCCATCTCCTCAATGGTTATACCCACGTGGGTGATTGTCACGACTTCAGCCAAAGTCGGTCCCTCTCCTTGTGGAGAGGCAACGCTCCACATCCAACCTGACAGAGCTTGATAGGATCTGCAGAGACGAATGGGAGAAACTCCCCAAATACAGGTGTGCCAAGCTTGTAGTGTCATATCCAAGAAGACTCGAGGCTGTAATCGCTGCCAAAGGTGCTTCAATAATCCACTGGATAAAGGATCTGAATATCTACGTAAATGTCAAATTTCAGTGTTTTATCTTTAATAATAATTTCTTTAATATCAAATATCATATGCAAATGTTATTATTTTTAACTGTTTTTGCTTTAACATTATGGGGTATTGTGTGTAGCTTGATGAGGGGAAAAATGGTTTAATCCATTTTAGAATAAGGCTGTAACATAACAATATATGGAACAATTTAAGTGGTCAGAATCATTTCCAAACGCACTGTATATCTGCCATTCAAATAGCCAACGTTTAACGTGCATCTGCCATTTAGAGGAGTCCATGTTTTTTCTAGTGTATATGAAGCCGAAAGGCTTTCTATGAGCGTGCAATGTGAGGGCTAGAATGTTGAGTAAGGATGACACTATTAGCCAAGTCTCATGCACAGTCAGTCCCCATACATTTGAATAACATTATGTAATCTAAATCAGGGTTTCACAACCTCGGTCCTGGGAGCACAGTTGTGTAGTTCTAGAGCAACATCCACAATGTGCACCCAGAAAAGGGCCCAGAACGTGCACCCAGGGAAGGGCACAAAACGTGCACCCAGGGAAGGGCCCAGAACGTGCACCCAGGGAAGGGCCCACAACGTGCACCCAGGGAAGGGCCCACAACGTGCACCCAGGGAAGGGCCCACAACGTGCACCCAGGGAAGGGCCCACAACGTGCACCCAGGGAAGGGCCCACAACGTGCACCCAGGGAAGGGCCCACAACGTGCACCCAGGGAAGGGCCCAGAACGTGCACCCAGGGAAGGGTCCAGAAAGTGCATCCAGGGAAGGGCCCAGAACCTGCACCCAGAGAAGGGCCCAGAACCTGCACCCAGAGAAGGGCCCACAACGTGCACCCAGGGAAGGGCCCAGAACATGCACCCAGGGAAAGGCCCACAACGTGCACCCAGGGAAGGGCCCACAACGTGTTTGGGAAACCCTGATCTAAGTGACAGACGATGACCAAAATTCTAATGACAACATAAATGAATAGGCCTAATCCCCTATCTTGCCACTCTGTCATAATACTAGGTATAATGTGTAAAACAAACCAACATTGGCTTTAATGCTAAACAAGTGATGTAGCTTTAGTTAACTCTAATATTAACATGATGTATCTCACAAAATGCTATTGCTACATGCCACCAAATTAAAACAATCAAAACTATTTATTAAATAAAATGTGTGCCAAGGCCATATCTACATATGTTAAAACTACAGTTGTGGGCACTAAGAAGTTAGGCTTCACTGCAGAACTGGCAGATCATTTTTCTCCCATGTGTATTTAACACAGCGCTCTATCGTCTCCTGTACAGGGGACTGACTGTGCATGACAATGTTTGACAGTGCAAAACACCTTTGTAAAAACACTGTACTTTAGTGCCTGCAACTCTAAGTTTAACGTGTCTCTGGCACTCTTCAGAATGGCAGCCTTCCTTCTCCGTGAAGGTGCATCAGGGGTGAAACCATGACACTGAAATAGTTAAGAATCAGCATCATGGGGATGACATTGCAGTTGTAGTCAAGACTGGATGACAGTGTGGCCCAACAAACAACCACCGGGATGGAGCTCACCAAGATAATAACCAGATTGGTTAAGACGATCCCAAAAGCTCTCATCTTATGTGGGTCTGTCGTCCCCTGTTTCTTCTCTCCCCCTCTGCCCCCCTCCACCTCTCCTGGACCAGGCTGCTTCAGCACACGCAGGATGAAGAAGCAGCAGAGAGAAATGATGGCCACCCCAAGACAATAGACACAGATAAACTGTGTTTTTTACATAACTCATAGAATGGATTACAAAACGTGCACTCGTGAGCGACAGCAGCCAGACCAGGGTTGAACATGCCACCCTGTACCTCCAGAGTCTGTACTTGAGGAAAGCCACAGGTTGGGCCACCGCCAGCTATCTCTCCACACAGATGCCGCTCTGGAGCAGGGGCCTGCAGGTCCAGGACAGCTGATAGAGGAAATAAATAGCTTTCCGTAAAATGACATTCTGGCTGAGAAGGTAGCTGACTAGGTCAAAGACAACCTCGACACAGAACACCAGCTCCACTGTGAAGAGGTTTATAGAGAAAACCTGGGTGGGTTTGAGACCTACAGAGTGACTTCCACTCAGAGAGAGCCAGAGGCACCAGACAAGAGCTTGCATCCATCTACAATAATCATTAGACATACGCGTCAGAGTTATCATACCCAGTGTCGGGTTTGTACAGAGTTGGGTAAATCAGCTCTTCCCCCCCCCCCCTTACATGGGTATTAATCTCCAAGCTACTCTAAACGTTGATGTTTTGGTGTCTCTAGGTTAATCGCTAGACTGTTGAATGAGGCCTGTTACAACTTTCTTACAAACCCTTTAAAGGGAGTTTGTGAAACCATTCAGTCATGGATGTATGTAAAACATATTTAACACGTATTGCAGGTTACAGAAGACTCCTGTTGTACTATGAATCCCCACTCATCCCTGTTAGATCCTGATGTGTTGGCTCTCTATGTATGTACATGTTTATAATCCGCATAGTGAATATTGTTTTCCATAAAGTTAATAACCCCCTAAACCGAAATATGAAATGACCTTTGGGATCTCTTACCACCCTATTACTTTGTGGTTCTAATCTCCCTCTTTCAAAATCGCCACTGTGACCAAATCTCTAACATTCCTGATCCTTCCCATATATTTTAAACCTAAACCTCCCACAATAACTATTGTCTATTGTTAGTATCAGTGACCTTACTGACAATATCCACGTTTAAAACAGATCGAAATACATTGTTGGATACAGTTTTCATGTCTTTCATTATGCAGACATTTGTTTATTAGACTATATTTCTCATTAAGAATACGGTTGTCAGCCCCTTGGAGGCTTGGTGCCTGTACAAAGAAAAAGTACCAAATTCAACCATTGGTGGATGTTAACTAAAATAATGGCAATGCGTGTAGTCGTGTTAAGGTTTTCATTGTTTTCTTGTCAGAGTTGTATGGTTTTGCATATGACTGTGCATTATATGCTGTCGTAATAGGGTTGAGGATCAGATCAAGCTGTCACGATCGTCGTAAGAAGCAGACCAAAGCGCAGTGTGGTGTGACTGCATCGTTTTAATGGATGACAAAAACACGATGTCACGTTCTGACCTTTATTTCTGTTGTTTTGTCATTATTTAGTATGGTCAGGGTGTGAGTTGGGGTAGGCAGTCTATGCTTGTTTTTCTATGATTTGGGGATTTTTATGTTTCGGCCTAGTATGGTTCTCAATCAGAGGCAGGTGTCATTAGTTGTCTCTGATTGAGAATCATACTTAGGTAGCCTGAGTTTCACTGTTTGTTGGTGGGTGTTTCTGTAGGGGATTTCCTCCTCTTCGTCTTATTAAAAGAACCATGGACACTTACCACGCCGCATATTGGTCCTCCGGTCCTTCTCGCCTCTCCTCTTCGGAAGAAGAGGAGGAAATCCCTTACACACGAAGTAAACTGAACAAAACAATAAATGAACAACGACCGTGACGCTATATACCAAATGTGCTGACACAAGCAACTAACATAGACAATCACCCACAATGACAAAACAGGCTACCTAAATATGGTTCCCAATCAAAGACAACGACTAACACCTGCCTTTGATTGAGAACCATATCAGGCCAAATACAGACAAACTAGACATACAACATAGAATGCCCACTCAGATCACACCCTGACCAAACAAAACCTATAAACATACAAAGCAAACTATGGTCAGGGAGTGACACATGCCTATTGGGAATTCTTTATCAATTATTGATCCAAAAGAAAGACACACCTGTTCTGGGTTAATTCCATAGCTGTTTGCATGGCTTGGTATTGTATTAGCCGAGTATGAGACATGATAAATAATACAATTGAAGTAAAGTATAAAATAAACAGTATTATCCTAAATTGAGAGATGAATTAAAAATCCGATCAACATCATAATCTTTCAAAATGTACCTGTTTTCTGTATAGAATGACATGTATACAGATTATATTACAACGTTTTGTGTTTTGTCTAAGTGGTTGTTTCTTTACCAAATAGGAACCTCAGCAGTGTGTTAGTCTGAGAAACATTATTGAGATGGTTGGTTTATTGTTGTTGAAAGCTTGAAATGTACACATTGAGAAGTGATATTGCAGCAACAGTTTTAAAGGGGGAAATTGTATCAAATGTATATCCTTGCATGTTTAAATTAGAGCTCCTTTTAGTGTTTTCATCACAGCCTGGTAAACACATCCTTGTAAATTGTCTGCGTTGACATTTCTGGTTATGTCTCACCTGTAACATAATAATACTAAAGATTATGATAATAATGTTATATTATTTTTATAATAATACATATCTGCAAACCAAATGTATTTCTGAAAACCCCTTTTTGCATCTTCAATAGTTGTAGATGTTCCAACGTTCGTAGATGACCCTCAGGGTCATATAACAACCAGGGTTGCTGTAGAGTGGGCATAAGTTCAACACTCAGGAGTCAATGTCCTATCTTTTGTCTTTTTCATAGCCTGAGAGAGAGAGAGAGAATATATTCCACACTGAAATAATAGGTCATCATTCACGCACACACCGCCCTGTCTTCATAGTTGTTTATAGTTTATCATAATTTTGTCATAGCTTCTAATTATCGTTTCTAATCACATATTGAATATAGTTGGCCTTGGTTTCTAATCATACTTTCTAATCAATAAGCGGGTCATGTAGTCCCTAAGAGGGCAAAAGCTATTGTTTACAAACAGTGTGAATAAAAAACATTGTTTCATTGTATAAATAGTCTTCATTTTTAAAAACAAACATGTAAATGCCTAGAATTAATACCTATCATTCTTAAATAATATATATATCTATATACACACCTCACCTTGAATATTCAACTCCCCTTCAAAACAGTTCCATGAGGAAGGAAGGATTCCCCGATGATCGTTGTATCTGTCCTGGGACTGCTGCCTGGTGTCTGCTGACTGCTGCCTGGTGTCTGCTGCCTGGTGTCTGCTGACTGCTGCCTGGTGTCTGCTGACTGCTGCCTGGTGTCTGCTGCCTGGTGTCTGCTGACTGCTGCCTGGTGTCTGCTGACTGCTGACTGCTGCCTGGTGTCTGCTGACTGCTGCCTGGTGTCTGCTGACTGCTGCCTGGTGTCTGCTGACTGCTGCCTGGTGTCTGCTGCCTGGTGTCTGCTGACTGCTGACTGCTGCCTGGTGTCTGCTGACTGCTGACTGCTGCCTGGTGTCTGCTGACTGCTGACTGCTGCCTGGTGTCTGCTGACTGCTGCCTGGTGTCTGCTGACTGCTGCCTGGTGTCTGCTGACTGCTGCCTGGTGTCTGCTGACTGCTGCCTGGTGTCTGCTGACTGCTGCCTGGTGTCTGCTGCCTGGTGTCTGCTGACTGCTGCCTGGTGTCTTCTGACTGCTGCCTGGTGTCTGCTGACTGCTGACTGCTGCCTGGTGTCTGCTGACTGCTGCCTGGTGTCTGCTGACTGCTGCCTGGTGTCTGCTGACTGCTGCCTGGTGTCTGCTGCTTGGTGTCTGCTGACTGGTGTCTGCTGACTGCTGCCTGCTGCCTGGTGTCTTCTGACTGCTGCCTGGTGTCTGCTGACTGCTGACTGCTGCCTGGTGTCTGCTGACTGCTGCCTGGTGTCTGCTGACTGCTGCCTGGTGTCTGCTGACTGCTGCCTGCTGCCTGGTGTCTGCTGACTGCTGCCTGGTGTCTGCTGACTGCTGCCTGGTGTCTGCTGACTGCTGCCTGCTGCCTGGTGTCTGCTGACTGCTGCCTGGTGTCTGCTGACTGCTGCCTGGTGTCTGCTAACTGCTGCCTGGTGTCTGCTGACTGCTGACTGGTGTCTTCTGACTGCTGCCTGCTGCCTGGTGTCTGCTGCCTGGTGTCTGCTGACTGCTGCCTGGTGTCTGCTGACTGCTGCCTGCTGCCTGGTGTCTGCTGACTGCTGCCTGGTGTCTGCTGACTGCTGCCTGGTGTCTGCTGACTGCTGCCTGGTGTCTGCTGACTGCTGACTGGTGTCTGCTGACTGCTGCCTGGTGTCTGCTGACTGCTGCCTGGTGTCTGCTGACTGCTGCCTGGTGTCTGCTGACTGCTGCCTGGTGTCTGCTGACTGCTGCCTGGTGTCTGCTGCCTGCTGCCTGGTGTTTGGAGTCCGGGTAAGGCCGTTAGTACAAAAACATACAATAGCATCTGTTTCATCTGCTCTTCCGAAGTCGTTCAGAGTGCACACTTTTCGTTTTTTAATATCTAAATATTCTTGGGTATGTGGTTATTTGGACTTACGCCAAAAATTGTGTGATGGTGAAGGGCTACGTTAAGGACAGGGCGTAGTTTGCTTCTGAGTATCCCCGTCTAACAGTCGCTTCCCAATCACTTATGTCCAGTAGCCTTCAGAAATATCCATTAGGAGGGATTCACAGACTGTCTTTTATTATCTGTCCTGGCCGCTACATATTCGGGGCTGTTGGCCTGTGGGCTTGAAGCTAAAGCTGTGCTAACATAGTGTTAAAGTCTGCTCCACTAGACTCGCTCCGCGTTCCTGTCCCTAACTAGAGAAAGTACTCAATGAGTTTACAGGGGCATTTTTTCAAGGGAAATCATGTATGCAACACCTTGTATATTTGGTGTAGAGAACAACGGCGGTGAATTCAAACAACAGGAGGGGGTGTCGAGACATTTTGTCTACAACCGGGGTGGGGGGCACCGGGCGCTGATTAGAGATTTCAATGTTTAACCCCGCGGGGGTCGGCAGATATCTGGACATGCTGTATGCATGATAGTGCAAACCGTGGTTTCAAACGATCCCCTACAGAGAGAAAGTGCTCTGAGTGCGGATGCCTGGTGCAGTGTTGAACACACACCCGCCCCTTTGTTTTTGAAACACACACACTCCTGCTGCCCCGTCACACACACACACTCACGCACCCTGATTTTCTCTGTCTTTTTCTTCGCGACAGACCGGGGTGATGATGTAAAATACATATTCCTATCGTTAAAGGGTGAGATACTGTTTTAAATTCCTTTTATTTAATTTCAAACTATTTAGTACAAACTTTAAGACATGTTAGAATGAATTACCAAATTTGACTAATATTTAAGACATTACATTTCTCTGCGACAGACCAGGGCGTGAGAGAAAAGATAAAGGGGCTGATTAGCCCTGACCATTATCCGTTTCCAATTCACCAACGCAAAGACTCTTGCCCGCTCCATCAAAGCTCCGTAAGTTTTCTCTCCATGTGTAGATCAACCGTCCTGCATGTAAATCCTGGGTATGCCCACATCATTAATTAATAAGATGGGTAGAAACTGTTTAGCCATAAGTAAAGGCCTTTCATAAAGAGGCTGTCATGATTGTGTGTGCCACATATTTAACACGTATTGCTTGTTACAGAATACTACTGTTGTACATTTAATATCCCCTAGCAGATTTCGTCGCATTTGCACAAATTCTGTCATGTTACTGTGGTCTTTTAAAAGTCAATAAATATGTGTGTAAAGTGTACACGTTTGTTTCACTGTAGATTTGTTTAATCCCACCTAGAAACACCTGATTTATCCCACAGCATTAATTAATAAGCTGGGTAGAAACTGTTTAGCCATAAATAAAGGTCATTCATAAAGAGGCTGTCATGATTGACTGTGACACATATTTACCACGTATTGCTTGTTACTGAAGGCTCTCTATGTCTGTACATAGTGTGAAGTGTGGTTTCCCTAAAGTTATTACACCCTAAACCTGAATCTGAAATTACCTTTAGGGTCTTTTCTTTGGGGTTCTAATCTCCCTGGTGTACATGCACCAAACATCCATAGGCTGGAGCCATCTGGAAGCTCTGTGCATGTACCTATAAAGAGAACTAAATAGGGAACTCAACAGTGTGTTAGGCTGAGAAACATTATTTAGATGGCTGTTTTATTGTTGTTGAAAACTTGAAATGGACACAATGGACACAATTTCTAACACACACACACACACACACACACACACACACACACACACACACACACACACACACACACACACACACACACACACACAATCACCCTCCCAGACTGTCATGTCTTATTATGTCTGTTCCTGTCCTTTCTCTTCACTCTGTCTCTCTCTGCTGGTCTTATTAGGTTACCTTCTCTTTCTCTCCTTCTCCAGCTGTTCCTCATCTCCCTAACTAGCTCATTCACCCTTTCCCCACCTGTTCCCTTTTTTCCCTCTGATTAGGTCTCTATTTCTCTCTCTGTTCCTGCTACTTTCGGTGTCAGATTCTCGTTTGTGTTTCTCATGCCAGAAGCAAGCTATCGTCTCGTTTGCTTCCACCTAGTCCTATCCTGTCGGAGTCTGCCTGGCAGGTGCATCCTGCACTCTACTAACTATCTTTTGTTCCATTGACAACGTCGGAAGAGGATCTATGCCATTCCTGTTTTTTCATTAAAAGAACTCTGTTTCTGTTAAAACCGCTTTTGGGTCTTCACTCAAGTACATAACAGAAGAATCTGACCAAGAATGGACCCAGCGGCTCCGGACCCTTTTCACTCCGCCGTCGAGATCCAGGGAGCGATGCTAGGCAGACACGAGGAGGAATTGTCTGCTGCTCGACATGCCGTCCAAGTCTCCGACCTCACAAGACAGGTTCACCAACTCCACCTCGATCCACCGCCCACTTCCAGGGTTTCCGAGTCTCCGGAGCCCAGGATCAATAACCCGCCGTGTTACTCTGGGGAGCCCACTGAGTGCCGCTCATTCCTCACTCAGTGTGATGTGGTGTTCTCTCTCCAGCCCAACACTTACTCCAGGAGCACAGCCCGCATCGCCTACGTCATTTCTCTCCTTACCGGACGGGCGCGTGAGTGGGGCACGGCAATCTGGGAGGCGAGGGCTGAGTGTATTAACCAGTATCAGGACTTTAAGGAGGAGATGATACGGGTTTTTGACCGTTCTGTTTTTGGGGAGGAGGCTTCCAGGGCCCTGTCTTCCCTATGTCAGGGGAATCGATCCATAACGGATTATTCTATTGAGTTTCGCACTCTCGGTGCCTCTAGTGACTGGAACGAGCCGGCTTTGCTCGCTCGTTTTCTGGAGGGTCTCCTCGCCGAGGTTAAGGATGAGATTCTCTCTTGGGAGGTTCCTTCCAGTCTGGACTCCTTAATAGCTCTCGCTATTCGCATAGAGCGACGGTTTGATCTTCGTCGCCGAGCTCGTGGAAAGGAGTTCGCTTTCTCCGTTGCCCCCCTCTCCGCATCACTGCCACCTGCCGCATCACTGCCACCCTCCTCCGCCGGCTCGGATGCTGAGCCTATGCAGCTGGGGGGTATCCGCATCTCGACCAAGGAGAAGGAACGGAGAATCACCAACCGCCTCTGTCTCTACTGCGGCTCCGCTGGTCATTTTGTCACCTCATGCCCAGTAAAAGCCAGAGCTCATCAGTAAGAGGAGGGCTACTGGTGAGCGCAACTACTCAGGTCTCTCCTTCAAGATCCTGCACTACCTTTCCGGTCCATCTCCGCTGGCCCGGTTCATCTGCTTCCTGCAGTGCCTTGATAGACTCTGGGGCGGAGGGCTGTTTTATGGACGAGACCTGGGCTCGGGAACATGACATTCCTCTCAGACAGTTAAGGGATCCCACGGCCTTGTTCGCTTTAGATGGTAGTTCTCTCCCCAAGATTCAGCGTGAGACGCTGCCTTTAACCCTCACTGTCTCTGGTAATCATAGCGAAACCATTTCTTTTTTAATTTTTCGTTCACCTTTTACACCTGTTGTTTTGGGTCATCCCTGGCTAGTGCGCCATAACCCTTCTATTAATTGGTCTAGTAATACTATTCTATCCTGGAATGTTTCTTGTCATGTGACCTGTTTAATTTCTGCTATCCCTCCTGTTTCCTCTGTCTCTTCTTCACAGGAGGAGCCTGGTGATTTGACAGGGGTGCCGGAGGAGTATCACGATCTGCGCACGGTGTTCAGTCGTTCCAAGGCCACTTCTCTCCCTCCACACCGGTCGTATGACTGTAGTATTGATCTCCTTCCGGGAACTACTCCCCCCCGGGGTAGATTATACTCTCTGTCGGCTCCCGAACGTAAGGCTCTCGAGGATTATTTATCTGTATCGCTCGACGCCGGTACCATAGTCTCCTCCTCCTCTCCCGCCGGAGCGGGGTTTTTTTTTTGTTCAGAAGAAGGACGGGTCCCTGCGCCCATGCGTGGATTATCGAGGGCTGAATGACATAACAGTTAAGAATCGTTATCCGCTTCCTCTTATGTCTTCAGCCTTCGAGATCCTGCAGGGAGCCAGGTTTTTCACCAAATTGGACCTTCGTAACGCCTACCATCTCATGCGCATCAGGGAGGGGGACGAGTGGAAGACGGCGTTTAACACTCCGTTAGGGCACTTTGAATACCGGGTTCTTCCTTTCGGCCTCGTTAACGCTCCAGCTGTCTTTCAGGCACTAGTTAACGACGTCCTGAGAGACATGCTGAACATTTTTGTTTTCGTTTACATGGACGATATCCTGATTTTTTCACCGTCTCTCCCGATTCATGTTCAGCACGTGCGGCGCGTCCTCCAGCGCCTTTTGGAGAACTGTCTTTATGTGAAGGCTGAGAAGTGCACTTTTCATGCCTCCTCTGTCCCTTTTCTCGGTTCTGTTATTTCCGCTGAGGGCATTAAGATGGATCCCGCTAAGGTCCAGGCTGTCATTGATTGGCCCATTCCTAAGTCACGCGTCGAGCTGCAGCGCTTTCTTGGCTTCGCGAATTTCTATCGTCGTTTCATCCGTAATTTCGGTCAGGTGGCAGCTCCCCTCACAGCCCTTACTTCTGTTAAGACGTGCTTTAAGTGGTCCGTTTCCGCCCAGGGAGCTTTTGATCTTCTCAAGAATCGTTTTACATCCGCACCTATTCTTGTTACACCTGACATCTCTAGACAGTTTGTTGTTGAGGTTGACGCGTCAGAGGTGGGCGTGGGAGCCATTCTTTCTCAGCGCTCCCTCTCTGACGGCAAGGTCCATCCTTGCGCGTTTTTCTCTCATCGCTTATCGCCGTCAGAACGTAATTATGATGTTGGTAATCGCAAACTGCTCGCCATCCGCTTAGCCCTAGGCGAATGACGACAGTGGTTGGAGGGGGCGACCGTTCCTTTTGTCGTTTGGACTGACCATAGGAATCTTGAGTACATCCGTTCAGCCAAACGACTTAATGCGCGTCAGGCTCGTTGGGCTCTGTTTTTCGCTCGTTTCGAGTTTGTTATTTCTTATCGTCCGGGCTCAAAAAACACCAAGCCTGATGCTTTATCTCGTCTCTTCAGTTCTTCTGAGGTCTCCACCGACCCCGAGGGGATTCTCCCTGAGGGGCGTGTTGTCGGGTTGACTGTCTGGGGAATTGAGAGGCAGGTAAAGCAAGCACTCGCTCACACTCCGTCGCCGCGAGCTTGTCCTAGGAACCTTCTGTTCGTTCCCGTTCCTACTCGTCCGGCCGTTCTTCAGTGGGCCCACTCTGCCAAGTTAGCCGGCCACCCCGGCGTTCGGGGTACGCTCGCTTCCATTCGCCAGCGTTTCTGGTGGCCCACTCGGGAACGTGACGCGCGTCGATTTGTCGCTGCTTGTTCGGTCTGCGCGCAGACTAAATCTGGGAACTCTCCTCCTGCCGGCCGTCTCAGACCGCTTCCCATTCCCTCTCGACCGTGGTCTCACATCGCTTTAGATTTTATCACCGGACTGCCTTCATCAGCGGGGAAGACAGTTATTCTTATGGTTGTCGATAGATTCTCTAAGGCGGCTCATTTTATTCCTCTCGCTAAGCTCCCTTCTGCTAAGGAGACGGCTCAGATCATTATCGAGAATGTTTTCCGAATTCATGGCCTTCCGTCAGACGTCGTTTTAGACAGAGGCCCGCAGTTCACGTCTCAATTTTGGAGGGAGTTTTGCCGTTTGATTGGGGCTTCCGTCAGTCTCTCGTCCGGCTTTCATCCCCAGTCTAACGGTCAAGCCGAACGGGCCAATCAGACTGTTGGTCGCATCTTACGCAGTCTTTCTTTTCGTAACCCTGCGTCTTGGTCAGAACAGCTCCCCTGGGCAGAGTACGCCCACAACTCGCTTCCTTCGTCTGCTACCGGTCTATCTCCTTTTCAGAGTAGCCTCGGGTACCAGCCTCCGCTGTTCTCATCTCAGCTCGCCGAGTCCTGCGTCCCCTCCGCTCAGGCTTTTGTCCAGCGTTGCGAGCGCACCTGGAAGGGGGTCAGGTCGGCACTTTGCCGTAATAGGGCGCAGACTGTTAGGGCCGCTAATAAGCGTAGGACCAAGAGTCCTAGATATTGTTGCGGTCAGAGAGTATGGCTCTCCACTCAGAACCTTCCCCTTAAGACAGCTTCTCGCAAGTTGACCCCGCGGTTCATTGGTCCGTTCCGTATTTCTCAAGTCATTAATCCTGTCGCAGTGCGACTTCTTCTCCCGCGCTATCTTCGTCGCGTTCACCCGGTCTTCCATGTCTCCTGTGTTAAGCCCGTTCTTCGCGCCCCCGCTCGTCCCTCCCCCCATCCTTGTCGAGGGCGCACCTATCTACAGGGTTCGTAAGATTTTGGACATGCGTCCTCGGGGCCGTGGTCATCAGTACCTAGTGGATTGGGAGGGGTACGGTCCTGAGGAGAGGAGTTGGGTTCCCTCTCGGGACGTGCTGGACCGTTCGCTGATCGATGATTTCCTCCGTTGCCGCCAGGTTTCCTCCTCGAGTGCGCCAGGAGGCGCTCGGTGAGTGGGGGGGTACTGTCATGTCTTATTATGTCTGTTCCTGTCCTTTCTCTTCACTCTGTCTCTCTCTGCAGGTCTTATTAGGTTACCTTCTCTTTCTCTCCTTCTCCAGCTGTTCCTCATCTCCCCTAACTAGCTCATTCACCCTTTCCCCACCTGTTCCCTTTTTTCCCTCTGATTAGGTCTCTATTTCTCTCTCTGTTCCTGCTACTTTCGGTGTCAGATTCTCGTTTGTGTTTCTCATGCCAGAAGCAAGCTATCGTCTCGTTTGCTTCCACCTAGTCCTATCCTGTCGGAGTCTGCCTGGCAGGTGCATCCTGCACTCTACTAACTATCTTTTGTTCCATTGACAACGTCGGAAGAGGATCTATGCCATTCCTGTTTTTTCATTAAAAGAACTCTGTTTCTGTTAAAACCGCTTTTGGGTCTTCACTCAAGTACATAACACAGACATTCCTGCTTCAGAGATAGCAACCATAAAGACAATAAAACTGGGGGTGTGGGTCCATACAAAGTTCAAACACAGAACCCCCCCCCCCCCCCCACCCAGTTCAACCAGGTCCCTAGACATCAATCAGCATGACAACTTCAAAGGAATAGATGCAATATAGATATAAAATAACACACCCTCTATCACGTGACAACAGGAACAGGATGTCCTGGCAGGAGGCCCATATTTGGACATGTACACGTCATCTGGACACAGGGCCATAAATCAAAATATTGACCCGTGCCGTCTACTTTATTCTCTCTCTTGTTAGTCACAGACAAGGACCCTAAATTCAAATGACAAAATAACATAAAGAAGAAGACAAATCATTAATTAATGCTAAATTAATAGGTCTAATCCACTATCTAGCCAACCCATCCTAATATTAATTGCATAATTAAGTAAGCCAGGGCGGGATCAGCCAGCGGTGGCTTTCCGCATGCGGGATTCATTTGCAGTCTGGATGCGGAAGGGTGAACATCTCCTCCTCTGACTGCAGCGCGGGACTGTGCCACCTGTGAGTGCCTTGGGACGAGGCCCACGGCAGTACCCGCTGCTCATTGAGAAGAGTAAGAACGATACGTGCTTTCACGTCAGTCTCCAAAAGTCTCCAATAACCCCAGAAAAAGTCGCTAGATTTGTCGCTAGTTGCTTTTTTGTAAACGTGTCGAAAGAGGGGTCTGAATTCTTGCTAAATTTTGTGAGAAAGTCGCTAAATTGGCAGAACTGTTTGGCTGATGCGAAACAACGTCATCATCTCACTGTTTTTTTCTACTAAAAGGCCAAAATTTATTATTTTTGCAACAAACTGTGAAAATGAAGACCAAAATGTACGTTTCGCTATAACTATGCCTGAAACATTTGGTGTTCGATGTATCCCAAAAACAGTAAAATGTTGAGTCAAATATATTTTCTTTGTGTGTCAGTGTGTAGTTCTCTTTTAAAACCAAAATATTGACCATCAGAATGAACTCCAGAATTAGGCCTTAGTCCTACAGAGTCATTACAACAGATAAAAGACCATGTTGGCTGTCATGCAAATAGTCAGTGAAAACATCAGGCAGTTCTCCATGTTCATTGAAACAACTGTTTTTTTTCTAGTAGACCCTGTTCCGGTTTGCATGTTTCGTATTGGTTATACAAGTAGCAAAGACGTGCATTCATCACTGAAGGGGGATACATATGTGATGACATGCTGTAATCACAAGTAACAGATAGACCGGGAACTGAACTGTTTATTCAATCAGATATTTTTTTTCCACACATCTTTAAAAAATACAGAAATATATTTCAAAATAGAACACCACTCAGAAGTAGAGAATCAACTCCTATACCAACCTGGACTCAGGGGTGCATGTAACATAGTAGAATATCACAATGTAACTCCCTTATTTCATTTATATTAATAGATATACAAGGACAAATGTAATGGACATTTCACATACACTATTTATTTAGTTTAACCATTAACCACTTACTAAAAAGGTCAAAACCTCTAAATAACATGAAAAATATGATTTAAATATTTAGAGCAGATAGATAAAGCGAGAAATGCAGGACAACCGTTCCCCTTTACTCTTAGAAACAATGGTTCTGTGGCTGTCCTCTTATGGGAACCCTTTTTGGTTACAGGTATTATTTTTTTCAGGATCCTTGAACAACCTTCTGAGGAAAGGGTTCTAGTAGGCAGAGTGTCAGCAACCATTTCACAATCATACAAAGACCACAGGGTGGACCACAGCCAGGAAGCTCTCCACACAGATACAGCACTGGAACAGGGACCATCTGACCATGACCAAGCCAATATATCTACCCCCTGGCAGAATGAAGAGTAAAACGTTTGATGAAGAGGATGTTGGTGACCAATAAAAGTGAGTGGAGACAGTAGAGAAGCTCCATGACAGACTGGTTGATGGTGAATATCTCCTGATTCACCGAAGGGCCACCAGCCACCAGTCACAGGTACCAGGTGTTGGTGACCAGGCCCAGGAGGAAGTTGAACACCTCGGTTCCCAGGTAGACTGGCAGACAGGTGGGACACACCCAGTACCAGGAGTCATAATAGTCAAACGCCCCGGTGTGGTTAAACCTGACAGGATCGGGGAAAGAGGAGTTTGGTTCCCTCATTGCTGCATTTCCTCTGTTACTTTAATCTCAGCTCTTCTTTGTATGTGACAGTACAATCATATTGTTTCTTTGAATAAATAGACTCAATCCCCAATCCAGCCCCACTGTCCAAATCCTAATTGCATCATATAAATGCTGAGCAAGTGATGCAGCTTTAGTGGAAGGGGCGATATGCAATTGCTACCTACATTCTTGGACATTTAAATGCATTTATTTTAATGTTTATTTAAATCAGAGATTCAAACTGGGACCAGATGAGCCCTGAATACATAAATTACAGAGAATTGACACATCAAACTATAGATACACATTTCAAGCAGAAAGAAATACATGGGTGTAACGATAAACACATTAATCAACAATAAAGGTCCTCAATCAGCTTTCTGTATTCCCATAGAGGCACCAAAACATGTTTCATAAATTGCAAGCACACTAAAAGATGATTTACCTCAATAAATACCAAAGGAATTTCCAGATCTGTTATTACTTAGAAAATCCTCATGAGTTTAGTTCACCTGTCGTACCATATCAGAAACCAAAATAAGAGATTGATGAACTTTGTTTGTAAGCAACATAAATGTAAATAAACACTGTGAAACCTCAAAACATAGGTAAAACGTGACACCATGGTTGGTCAGTCATTGTACCAATAGCTCTGTCTATGAATTTGAGACTTTCTCCAGTCCGATCCTAAAAAAATAGTGGTGGGGAATCTGCTTTGTTATTGTTTGAACTGCAGATTGCCCTTTTAACAACAAATCTAACGCTGATATGATGCATCTCACAAAATGTTACTGCTACATGCCAAGAAATTAAAACAATTAAACCTTTTATCAAATAAAAATGTCAATTCTTCTAAGCCTTTGCTGTGTCTTCGTATGTTTGAACTAAAGTTGCAGGCACTAAGACGTTAGGCTGTGCAGCGAAATTGGCAGAACAATGTCAATTCAATGCGCAACACAAGGCTCTATCTCCTAGCGATAGATTTTGCTAAAAGAACTATTGCCCTCAACTGTAAGTCTAACGCGTCTCTGGCCCTTTTCGGCATGGCAGCCTTCCCTCCCTGTAGAGGTGAATGAAGGGTGAGACCAGGACACTGAGGATGTTCACAATCACCAATATGGGATAGACATTGCAGTAGTAGTCAAGGCTGGATGATCGTGTTGCCCAACCAACAACCACAGGGATGGAGCTCGCCAAGATAATCACCAAGTTGATTAAGATGATCCCAAAAGCTCTCATCTTATGTGGGTCTGTTGTCCTCTGTTTCTTCTCTCCCCCTCTGCCCCCCTCTACCTCTCCTGGACCAGGCTGCTTCAACACACGCAGGATGAAGAAGCAGCAGAGAGAAATGACGGCCACCCCAAGGCAATAGACACCAATGAGTACTTGAGCTGGAGCTTTTTCATAACCGATTGAGGCGATTGGAGAACATGCAAAAGCGAGCGACAGCAGCCAGACCAGGGTTGAACACGCCACCCTGTACCTCCGGAGTCTGTACTTGAGGAAAGACACAGGTTGGGCCACCGCCAGGTATCTCTCCACACAGATGCAGCTCTGGAGCAGGGGCCTGCAGGTCCAGGCGATGTAATACAGGACATACACAGTCTGCCGTAACATAATAGCCTTCGGGATGAATAGGAAGCTGATCATCTCAAGGAGACCCTCGACCCAGAACACCAGCTCCACTGTGAAGAGGTTTATAGAGAAGACCTGGGTGGGTTTGAGACCTCCAGAGATGCTTCCACTCAGAGAGAGCCAAAGGCACCAGACAAGAGCTGGCATCCCCACAAGGACGCACAGGGCCCGGGCAGCATAGTAAGGCTTTGGCACAACGTAGCCCAGGTTCAAGCAAACATCCCAGGTGTCAAGGTAAGTGTGGTTTCCTGATGAGTCATTCATCCTTGTGGAACAATCTCCGAGCCCACTGAGATATGAGAGAAGATTAAACGATTCATGACGTTATGTTTTAATATATTGTTGGCAGTATGCTTATACAATGTACTGATGCAATTATTCATTAACAATACTTTGATATACATATGTCTACTTTTGTCTGTAAAAACGTTGTGCATTGTCTCAAAAAGTGTGAATGAAAACATGAAAAGGAGCGTTAAGACAATTAGCCTGATATACTCAGTTAAAATGTAAAATAACCTACCTTAATAGTTTTGGTAACTCAGACCTTGATTCACAATATTGGTGGTTCTCTCTCTTGCTGAAGGCTGTCTAACCTGATGGAATAACGCCTACATGTGTGACTGATTTTAGCCAACGCTCTCTGTCTTCTGTTCTTCCTAACAAGTCACGTGTTGTTTTATTTACATACACACCTGTGGGCAGTGATGAACTGAGCACCACTGCTTATTTGACTGTATATCCTATCAAAACACAGATGTACAAAATGCATATGCTGTATGAACGCACATGCACACAAGAAAACACACACAACCACACGCACACGCACACACAGAAAGACAAATATACAATTTCAACCTGCTCAGGTATTTGTATTTCGGCCTGAGCAGAAATGGAAGCATCATCACTGATATCACTCAGCACCTGTCTGTCCCAGCCACAGGTTAATCCAGCCACCTGCAAGGGCTGACTCTTTCACCTTACATAATCAAAACATATGGTCTGTTTGGATTCTGGATCTCTCTTTAATTGCAGTGAATACAGTATATGTAAGGGTTCCTCAATAAAATAAGAGAAATATTACTATAAACTCAGAAAAAAAAGAAACGTCCCTTTTTCAGGACCCTGTCTTTCAACGATCGTTATGAAACATCAAAATAACTTTACAGTTCTTCATTGTAAAGGGTTTAAACACTGTTTCCAATTGTTACAGCTTTCTAGGTGTGAAGGAGAGTCGGACCAAAATGTGACGTGTAGATTGCAATCCATGTTTATTAAACTGAAGCAACACGAATCTAAATACAAACACTACAAAACAATAAACGTAACGAAAACCGAAACAGCCTAATACTGGTGCAAACTAGTACACAAGACAGGAACATAAGGACACTAAGGACAATCACCCACGACACACTCAAAGAATATGGCTGCCTAAATATGGTTCCCAATCAGAGACAACGATAAACACCTGCCTCTGATTGAGAACCACTTCAGACAGCCATAGACTTAACTAGAACACCCCACTAAGCTACAATCCCAATACAAACACACCACATACAAAAACCCATGCCACACCCTGGCCTGACCAAATAAATGAAGACAAACACAAAATACTTCGACCAGGGCGTGTGTTGATGATGAACTACTAGAGAGGAGACCAAATCAAGACGCTGGACAGAGTGGAATCAAGTATAGCAAAAAGGCAGTTGATTAAAGTCAGAGATATCTTGTCCTGCAGTTAAGCGTGCACGGACCTCGTCATATGGCTCAGAAGGAGTCAGCTGAAAATGGTGCTTAAACAGAGTGTGCAGCGGATTTTGTACATAGAATAATGTAGGTGGAGTCTCGTTGTGTCGTCTTCTGACTGGTCCCGAAGAGTTGGAGGCGGGACCGCTCTTAGCCAAAGCAGGAGCCCCATTGGTGCACAGCAGAGTCCTCTGCTCTAGGCACCCGACCAGTAGAGGGGAGTAGAGTGTGAGTGTTCGTGCTCATGAAATGTCTGTGTGTCAAGGAGGCGGGAGATAAGGGGAGCTGGCAGTATCAGCGTTAGGCTAAGGTGTTTCCTGTTTATGCAGGAGTGCATGCAGGGTTCAATGTCAGTGAAATAGTTTGGCACTCTAAGCTCGTTAGTGTTGCAGGATGTTCTTTGTAGTTTGCAGGGGAGTATATTTTGAGTGATGGCAGTCATGTGTCCTTGTCTTGGGCTTTGAGTGATGGCAGCCATGTGTCCTTGTCTTGGGCTTTGAGCGATGGCAGTCATGTGTCCTTGTCTTGGGCTTTGAGTGATGGCAGCCATGTGTCCTTGTCTTGGGCTTTGAGCGATGGCAGTCATGTGTCCTTGTCTTGGGCTTTGAGCGATGGCAGTCATGTGTCCTTGTCTTGGGCTTTGAGCGATGGCAGCCATGTGTCCTTGTCTTGGGCTTTGAGCGATGGAAGTCATGTGTCCTTGTCTTGGGCTTTGAGCGATGGCAGTCATGTGTCCTTGTCTTGGGCTTTGAGTGATGGCAGCCATGTGTCCTTGTCTTGGGCTTTGAGTGATGGCAGTCATGTGTCCTTGTCTTGGGCTTTGAGCGATGGCAGCCATGTGTCCTTGTCTTGGGCTTTGAGTGATGGCAGCCATGTGTCCTTGTGTCACGAACCGGCTCAAAGCCCGTAACAAAGGGAGACAACGTGGAGATAAGGAGTAACAAAATATATATTTATTAACCAAAGCAACTAAGGAAAATATACAATGGTGTGTGTAATCAGTAATCAGTAGTGTAAGTGAGTGTTTTGCATGAATGTGATAATGCAGGGTGTTGAAAGGTGCCAATGCAAACAAACAAAAGGCCACCAAGAACCACAACACAATCTACAAAGGTGTCTGCATGGAGAGAGTCTCTTCCATGAATGTGGAAGAGGTCTATTTATCCTGGGACACACCTGGCCCAGGTGTTTCCCATGTAGCTGACGACCCTCCCCAACTCCGCCCACCGGCATCCTAACAAGGAAACAAGAACAGACACAGAATACGGCAGACAGAGTGGGAGGGTCGTCACACCTTGTCTTGGGCTTTGAGCGATGGCAGTCATGTGTCCTTGTCTTGGGCTTTGAGTGATGGCAGTCATGTGTCCTTGTCTTGGGCTTTGAGCGATGGCAGTCATGTGTCCTTGTCTTGGGCTTTGAGCGATGGCAGCCATGTGTCCTTGTCTTGGGCTTTGAGTGATGGCAGCCATGTGTCCTTGTCTTGGGCTTTGAGCGATGGCAGCCATGTGTCCTTGTCTTGGGCTTTGAGCGATGGCAGCCATGTGTCCTTGTCTTGGGCTTTGAGCGATGGCAGCCATGTGTCCTTGTCTTGGGCTTTGAGCGATGGCAGCCATGTGTCCTTGTCTTGGGCTTTGAGCGATGGCAGCCATGTGTCCTTGTCTTGGGCTTTGAGCGATGGCAGCCATGTGTCCTTGTCTTGGGCTTTGAGCGATGGCAGCCATGTGTCCTTGTCTTGGGCTTTGAGCGATGGCAGCCATGTGTCCTTGTCTTGGGCTTTGAGCGATGGCAGTCATGTGTCCTTGTCTTGGGCTTTGAGCGATGGCAGCCATGTGTCCTTGTCTTGGGCTTTGAGCGATGGCAGTCATGTGTCCTTGTCTTGGGCTTTGAGCGATGGCAGCCATGTGTCCTTGTCTTGGGCTTTGAGCGATGGCAGCCATGTGTCCTTGTCTTGGGCTTTGAGCGATGGCAGTCATGTGTCCTTGTCTTGGGCTTTGAGCGATGGCAGCCATGTGTCCTTGTCTTGGGCTTTGAGTGATGGCAGTCATGTGTCCTTGTCTTGGGCTTTGAGAGATGGCAGCCATGTGTCCTTGTCTTGGGCTTTGAGCGATGGCAGCCATGTGTCCTTGTCTTGGGCTTTGAGCGATGGCAGCCATGTGTCCTTGTCTTGGGCTTTGAGCGATGGCAGCCATGTGTCCTTGTCTTGGGCTTTGAGCGATGGCAGCCATGTGTCCTTGTCTTGGGCTTTGAGTGATGGCAGTCATGTGTCCTTGTCTTGGGCTTTGAGTGATGGCAGCCATGTGTCCTTGTCTTGGGCTTTGAGCGATGGCAGCCATGTGTTCTTGTCTTGGGCTTTGAGCGATGGCAGCCATGTGTCCTTGTCTTGGGCTTTGAGCGATGGCAGTCATGTGTCCTTGTCTTGGGCTTTGAGTGATGGCAGCCATGTGTCCTTGTCTTGGGCTTTGAGCGATGGCAGCCATGTGTCCTTGTCTTGGGCTTTGAGTGATGGCAGCCATGTGTCCTTGTGTCACGAACCGGCTCAAAGCCCGTAACAAAGGAGACAACGTGGAGATAAGGAGTAACAAAATATATATTTATTAACCAAAGCAACCAAGGAAAATATACAATGGTGTGTGTAATCAGTAATCAGTAGTGTAAGTGAGTGTTTTGCATGAATGTGATAATGCAGGGTGTTGAAAGGTGCCAATGCAAACAAACAAAAGGCCACCAAGAACCACAACACAATCTACAAAGGTGTCTGCATGGAGAGAGTCTCTTCCATGAATGTGGAAGAGGTCTATTTATCCTGGGACACACCTGGCCCAGGTGTTTCCCATGTAGCTGACGACCCTCCCCAACTCCGCCCACCGGCATCCTAACAAGGAAACAAGAACAAACACAGAATACGGCAGACAGAGTGGGAGGGTCGTCACACCTTGTCTTGGGCTTTGAGCGATGGCAGTCATGTGTCCTTGTCTTGGGCTTTGAGTGATGGCAGTCATGTGTCCTTGTCTTGGGCTTTGAGCGATGGCAGTCATGTGTCCTTGTCTTGGGCTTTGAGCGATGGCAGCCATGTGTCCTTGTCTTGGGCTTTGAGTGATGGCAGTCATGTGTCCTTGTCTTGGGCTTTGAGCGATGGCAGCCATGTGTCCTTGTCTTGGGCTTTGAGTGATGGCAGTCATGTGTCCTTGTCTTGGGCTTTGAGCGATGGCAGCCATGTGTCCTTGTCTTGGGCTTTGAGCGATGGCAGCCATGTGTCCTTGTCTTGGGCTTTGAGCGATGGCAGCCATGTGTCCTTGTCTTGGGCTTTGAGCGATGGCAGCCATGTGTCCTTGTCTTGGGCTTTGAGCGATGGCAGTCATGTGTCCTTGTCTTGGGCTTTGAGCGATGGCAGTCATGTGTCCTTGTCTTGGGCTTTGAGCGATGGCAGCCATGTGTCCTTGTCTTGGGCTTTGAGCGATGGCAGTCATGTGTCCTTGTCTTGGGCTTTGAGCGATGGCAGCCATGTGTCCTTGTCTTGGGCTTTGAGCGATGGCAGTCATGTGTCCTTGTCTTGGGCTTTGAGAGATGGCAGCCATGTGTCCTTGTCTTGGGCTTTGAGCGATGGCAGCCATGTGTCCTTGTCTTGGGCTTTGAGCGATGGCAGCCATGTGTCCTTGTCTTGGGCTTTGAGCGATGGCAGCCATGTGTCCTTGTCTTGGGCTTTGAGCGATGGCAGCCATGTGTCCTTGTCTTGGGCTTTGAGCGATGACAGCCATGTGTCCTTGTCTTGGGCTTTGAGCGATGGCAGCCATGTGTCCTTGTCTTGGGCTTTGAGCGATGGCAGCCATGTGTCCTTGTCTTGGGCTTTGAGCGATGGCAGTCATGTTTCCTTGTCTTGGGCTTTGAGTGATGGCAGCCATGTGTCCTTGTCTTGGGCTTTGAGCGATGGCAGCCATGTGTCCTTGTCTTGGGCTTTGAGTGATGGCAGCCATGTGTCCTTGTGTCACGAAGCGGCTCAAAGCCCGTAACAAAGGGAGACAACGTGGAGAAAAGGAGTAACAAAATATATATTTATTAACCAAAGCAACTAAGGAAAATATACAATGGTGTGTGTAATCAGTAATCAGTAGTGTAAGTGAGTGTTTTGCATGAATGTGATAATGCAGGGTGTTGAAAGGTGCCAATGCAAACAAACAAAAGGCCACCAAGAACCACAACACAATCTACAAAGGTGTCTGCATGGAGAGAGTCTCTTCCATGAATGTGGAAGAGGTCGATTTATCCTGGGACACACCTGGCCCAGGTGTTTCCCATGTCGCTGACGACCCTCCCCAACTCCGCCCACCGGCATACTAACAAGGAAACAAGAACAAACACAGAATACGGCAGACAGAGTGGGAGGGTCGTCACACCTTGTCTTGGGCTTTGAGCGATGGCAGTCATGTGTCCTTGTCTTGGGCTTTGAGCGATGGCAGCCATGTGTCCTTGTCTTGGGCTTTGAGTGATGGCAGTCATGTGTCCTTGTCTTGGGCTTTGAGCGATGGCAGTCATGTGTCCTTGTCTTGGGCTTTGAGCGATGGCAGCCATGTGTCCTTGTCTTGGGCTTTGAGTGATGGCAGCCATGTGTCCTTGTCTTGGGCTTTGAGCGATGGCAGTCATGTGTCCTTGCATGAAGTCTCTAAGCTTGGCTGCAGACACTGGGGCCAGAGTTATCTGAGGACAACTGTTTTAGCCAGAACGTTGACTAACTAGTGATGCTTGATATATGGATCATTTATATAACACGTGACGCCAATGCATGTTCAATGAACCATAGACAATTAATGAACATGCACCTGTGGAACAGTCATTAAGACACTAACAGCTTACAGATGGTAGGCAATTAAGGTTACAGTTATAAAAACTTAGGACACTAAAGAGGCCTTTCTACTGACTCTGAAAAACACCAAAAGAAAGATGCCCAGGGTCCCTGCTCAGCTGTGTGAACGTGCCCAAGGCATGCTGCAAAGAGGCATGAGGACCGCAGCTGTGGCCAGGGCAATAAATTGCAATGTCTGTACTGTGAGACAATGGAGCGTCCGTCATGGTCTGGGGCGGTGTGTCACAGCATCATCGGACTGAGCTTGTGGTCGTGGCAGGCAATCTCAACGCTGTGCATTACAGGTAAGACATCCTCCTCCCTCATCCTGACATGACTCTCCAGCACGACAATGCCACCAGCCATACTCCTCGTTCTGTGCGTGATTTCCTGCAAGACAGGAATGTCAGTGTTCTGCCATGGCCAGCGAAGAGCCCGGATCGCAATCCCATTAAGCACGTCTGGGACCTGTTGGATCGGAGGGTGAGGGCTAGAGCCATTCCCCCCAGAAAGGTCCGGGAACTTGCATTTGCCTTGGTGGAAGAGTAGGGTAATATCTCTCAGCAAGAACTGGCAAATCTGGTGCAGTCCATGAGGAGGAGATGCACTGCAGTACTTAATGCAGCTGATGGCCACACCAGATACTGACTCTTAATTTTGATTTTTAACCCCCCCCCCCCTTTGTTCAGGGAAAACTTATTCCATTTCTGTTCGTCACGTCTGTGGAACTTGTTCAGTTTATGTCTCAGTTGTTGAATCTTGTTATGTTCATACAAATATTTAGACATGTTAAGTTTGCTGAAAATAAACGCAGTTAACAGTGAGAAGAGGTTTCTTTTTTTGCTTAGTTTATATTTTTGTTATTGTTTGACATAAAGTAATACAATCTCCAGTAAATCAAATCAAAATCATTTTATTTGAGGAAATCTGTTAGCAAGTATTGCCACACATAAATAGAGAAGCATATGTGATCGTATTCCAGTGTATTGACGTTTTGAAATGATTGGGTCCATACCTGCGAAATGTGAGATGAGATTCAAGGTGATCAGAGGCAATTAAGCACAACTGACGGTACTAATGAGCTGTTTGAATTGAAAGAAATCCCACAATAGAGAACTTTGTTCAATTAAGGAAACCTACTCCTGACTCATTTATTCCACCTTTCCACTTTAGAGTGACACCAAATTACTTGGTCTGCTCACACACGATTATTTCATTTAAAGTGAATTATAAATACTCATGTAGTTGGATGTAATTCATCTTTTTTTCTGATTCTGTAATGGCTTTCTTCTGTTGAAGGAGGAGCGGACCAAAATGCAGCGTGGTACTTTTGAGACATATTTATTGAATGACGAAAAAACACGAACAATACACAAACAACAAACGGAAACGTGAAAACCTAAACAGTCCTATCTGGTGAAGACACAGAGACAGGAACAATCACCCACGAAAACACTCACAGAATATGGCTGCTTAAATATGGTTCCCAATCAGAGACAACGATAATCACCTGACTGATTGAGAACCGCCTCAGGCAGCCATAGACTATACTATACGCCCCACAAAAACCCCAAGACAAAAACACACCACAATAACCCATGTCACACCCTGGCCTGACCAAATAAATGAAGATAAATATAATATATTTCGACCAGGGCGTGACAGAAACGGCACCACCTGGTAATCAAAGTCACTAAATCACAAGTAACATTCCAACTGGACGAGTGCTGGACGAGTGCCTGCTCTTGCAAATTTTAGCAGTTTGCTGTAGATGCGATCTCCAGGTGAGATGTGTTTTTTCCTTTGCAACATAGAATTACATGTATTGTGTTAGAACAGTATGTTGTAAAGGGAAGTGCAGTGCAAACCTTGTAAGGAGAGAAGGCCTGTGCATAAGCTCTCCTAATGAAGTGGGACATTACTCGAGCAGAGGAGAACAGGCAATGGCGGTTGTTGTTCCCATACTAATAAAGGCCCCAGCAGCAGAGAGCAGTATATTCACACCGAATGGTCACAGTAACACCTGGCAACAGTGTCGGTGTCCAAAAGACAACTTATTGCTGCTTTTTCTCCATATGACTGTCCCATGTTTTCCACGCAACCTGTTGGAGAGGGTTCCACTGACAGGAGGAAGCCCAGGATCTGGTCTTCTGCTGCATAATGCACCTAAGGCTCTGTATATTCTGCACAATACATACTCCAGTGGATATGCTGCATATATGATATATGCAGTGATGTTCACGGTGCTGCAACTCCCTGGTACACTAATGTAGAAAAATAATCCACACGCTGGGATGTTGGGGATGCGTTACCACCAGGTGCTGAGTAGTATCCCAAAAGTGTAGCAGAGGGACCCTAGGGTCCATCCTGCATCGTCTGCAGGCCATAATTTACTGGGCCACAGGTGGGTTGTGTTGAAAGCAGTAGCGGTGAATGGGTAATTGGGTAATTTAGAAAAACAGAAATATCTTGAACACATAAATATACAGACATTTTGTTATGAGACTCAAAATTGTTTCTACAACTTGATTGGAGCCCACCTGTGGTAAATTCAATTGATTGGTCATGATTTGGAAAGTCACACACCTTTCTATTTAATGTCCCACAGTTGGCAGTGCATGTCAGAGCAAAAGCCAAGCCATGAGGTCAAAGGATCTGTCCGTAGAGCTCCAAGACTGGATTGTGTCAAGTCCAAGACAGGATTGTGTCAAGGCACAGATCATGGAAAGGGTACCAAAACATTTCTGCAGCATTGAAGGTCCCTGAGAACACAGTGGCCTCCATAATTCTTAAATGGAAGAAGATTGGAACCACCAAGAGTCTTCCTAGAGCTGGCCACCCGGCCAAACTGAGCAAGGACAACCATCTCTGCAGCACTCCACCAATCAGCATCTTGCTATGGGGATGTTTTCAGGGACTGGGAGACTAGTCAGGATCAAGGGAAAGATAAACAGAGCAAAGTAGAGAGAGGTCATTGATAAAAACCTGTTCCAGAGCACTCAGGACCTCAGACTGGGTCGAAGGTTCACCTTCCAACAGGACAATGACCCTAAGAACACAAACAACACAACACAGGAATGGATTCGGGACAGGTCTCTGAATGTCCTTGAGTGGCCCAGCCAGAGCCCGGACTTGAATCCAATCGAACATCTCTGGAGAGACCGGAAAATAGCTGTACTCGCGGCAATCCAACATGACATGACATGACAGAGTTTGAGAGTATCTGCAGAAAAGAATGGGCCAAACTTGTAGTGTCATACCCAATTAGATTCAAGGCTGTAATCGCTGCCAAAGGTTCTTCAAAAAAGCTGAGTAAAGGGTCTGAATACTTAAATAAATATTTTTGCAGAATTGTATAAAAAAATGTTATTTCTTTGTCGTTATGGTGGATTGTGTGTAGAATGATTAGGGGGGGGAAATATTGAATCCATTTTAGAATAAGGCTGGAACGTAACAAAATGTGGAAAAAGTCAAGGGGTCTGAATACTTTCCTAATGTACTGCATGTACAGTAACAGACAGTTCCATGTCCTACAGCATAGTCTAGCAAGTACATTTCTTCCCCCCATTTTCTGACCACTAAACAACTGTTGATTTAGAACCACAGAGAGTAGTCACAAGTGGCATAGAAAACAGGAGCTGCCTCCACTATTCAACCACCATTTCGACTTCAACATTTCAACATCATCAAACCAACTCTGCTTAGT
Organism: Oncorhynchus masou masou; assembly: GCF_036934945.1. NCBI lineage: Eukaryota > Metazoa > Chordata > Actinopteri > Salmoniformes > Salmonidae > Oncorhynchus > Oncorhynchus masou. The sequence goes on from NC_088231.1 coordinate 22,235,274, forward strand.
CTAATACAGTGACAACTAAAAGATTTGAAAAATAATTTAGTCCAATCAACATAAGCCTAATATGATGTGGCTGTCCATGGTTCTGGTTTCTGTGTGTGTCTGGGGGGGTGCGTGCTCATTCGTGCAAGTAGAAAAACATGTTGACTCACCCTACTTGTAGAGAAACACCAATGCCATCCTCCTCTATTGAATGTTGAGGAAATGATCTATCAATCTGCCATACAGTACATGCTTTTATTTATTTTTTTGTTCTAGGCTACCTGGCTAGAATGCTTGCTCGCTAGCCTAACTTCCATTCTTGGCCAACGTTAACTTGTTAACATTAGCCTATTACATTGAACTACATGTTGAACTTCCATCCTCTCAGGCACAACAATGGGGCACAACAATGTATGAATTAATGGTTGGATCAGAATCGCTCTTGTCATCATTGGCCAGTACGGAGAATTAAGTAAAACCACAAGTACATTCTCTGTTAAAATATATTACATTTCTTAACCCTTGTGTGGTGTTCGGGTCTGTGGACCCATTTTTTGTAATTACTAATAGAAACATTATACAATTAATACTGTTTTCAACCTGAAAATCATCGATCTTGGCTAATTGTCTGTGAAGAACATGTAAAAGAACACATTTTCATTGAGTGCACACTGTGCACCCACCTACGCATTTCTATTACATATGAGGTGTTCGGGTCCACTGGACCTGAGGGTAAGAAAAGTGTGGAAAAGTGTGTAGGTGAAAACAAGCTAAAATTAAACGAAAAGGTTTGCTGTGTGCATTCACTCTGTCTTCCTCCTCCCTGGGCCTGCTGTTTCAACATAGCACCAATAATCTGTCTGTCTCCCTGCCTTTCTCCAACTTTCCTCGCAGTCTTTACCTTTTGTAGGATGTGAAACTACACAATGTTATAACAATACATCAACATCATTGCAGGTGCAGGTGATGTATCATTTTGATACATTGTAAAACATGTAGTATATTCCAAGACTCTACCCCAGCCAGGTGCAAATTGGGGGAGGGACACAACAAATAAATAGTTTTGCATGTGTAGCTCTACCACAATCAATTAGTATGGCAAAAATAATCTCTGCTCAGAGGGCCTGACAGGCCCGTCAGCAGCCAGACCCAGGACCAGCCCGTCAGCAGCCAGCCCATCAGCAGCCAGCCCCAGGACCAGCCCGTCAACAGCCAGCCCATCAGCAGCCAGTCCCAGGACCAGCCCGTCAACAGCCAGGACCAGCCCGTCAGCAGCCAGGACCAGCCCGTCAACAACCAGGACCAGCCTGTCAGCAGCCAGCCCCAGGACCAGCCCGTCAACAGCCAGGACCAGCCCGTCAACAGCCAGGACCAGGACCATCCTGTCAACAGCCAGGACCAGCCCGTCAACAGCCAGCCTCAGGACCAGCACGTCAACAGCCAGGACCAGCCTGTCAGCAGCCAGCCCCAGGACCAGCCTGTCAACAGCCAGCCCCAGGACCAGCACGTCAACAGCCAGGACCAGCCTGTCAGCAGCCAGCCCCAGGACCAGCCTGTCAACAGCCAGGACCAGTCTGTCAACAGCCAGCCTCAGGACCAGCCTGTCAACAGCCAGCCGCAGGACCAGCCCATCAGCTACCAGCTCATAGGCAGACTGCAGGAAGAGAAATATGGATGTCAAATTCTTTTGAAATTGAATGGTCTTCTTGCCCAAGAAATGAGCCACCCCACATGGCTGCCAATGTGATAAGGATACAAGCAGGGCTGACGCGGATGGCGGTTAATCATGTGCAGGACAAAACATCTTCTTTTGAACTGTTCATCCCAGACACCACCCAGAAAATCATTCTGGACTGCATTCATTTGTAGAGGTGTGTTTTGGAGAGAGATGGAAGGGGATGTGCCAAACTCATTTACATGCATGCTTTGGGGTTCTTATTCTTGCTGGTGTTTTCAGATCCAATGGGGAATCCACAGAATCCATGTAAGATACAGACACTAGCAAATAACTTTTCTGTGCAACATTGTCTTGGAACAATTCCACAATATTTCCAGGATTATGCGCTTCGATAACCGAGACACCAGACCAGCTCGGTGGCAGAGAGACACGCTAGCTGCAATCAGGTCAGTGGGACAAGTAGAGGCAGTAGAGAAGCTCCATAACAGAATGGTTGATGGTGAAGATCTCCTGGTTCACCAGGACAGAAGGGCCGTCCTCCACCAGCCACAGGTACCAGGTGTTGGTGACCATAACCAGGAGGCAGTTGAACACCTCTGTGGATCTGGAGAGGTTTAACACTTAGTGTAAAACGAGTTTTATCATCACAGGAAGTAAGCTAATATTCATGGATAGACAATCTTATTATTACAAATTGATTGAAGTTACGGTGGTTTTTCATGACAAGGTAAGAAATGTAGTTGTAGTTCATTGTACCATCTGTGGTTTCTTCTAATCGGGGAAGAATGTGTGTCTATACCTCTGTCCAGGGGTTAGAATGTGGCATCCACAGTATGGTTTGAAGAGTTCTCAAAACAAGATGACACTCATTTAGACTAGCATGTATTGACGTTTGAATTGACGTGCATCCGTCATTAAAATAGCTGATGCTAAAGAGAGAGTTCAGGAGGCTCTTTTTCTACTTCCTGAGCATTTGTATGTACCTGTATCCTATTTGAAGATTGGTAGAGGTAGTTTCGCAATCTTTGTGTACAGCTCTCAAGCTACCTACCTACAAACTACTTCATACTGGATGCAGATACATAACAATGGTATCCACGGGTTCCTTTGACTATCGATAAGTATATAAATGCCATCATTAACAAAATCCTGAACCATCCCTTTAACGTCAAGTGTGTCCACATTTTATTCCAGTGTGGATGGAGTCTAATGACTTTGTAGGAGTGTCCACTGTCAGGGCAAGAATGTTGCGTATCAATAACAGCATTAGCCATGTGTATGTGACCAATACAATTTGATTTGAACATTAGCCAAGTGTCATGCACAGTCCGTCCCCACACATTTAATATAATGCAACCTTAGTGACAGACAAGGACCCTAAGTTCAAAGCATGTCACGTTCTGACCTTAGATCCTTTGTTTTGTCTTTGTTTTAGTTGGTCAGGGCGTGAGTTGGGGTGGGCAGTCTGTTTGTTTTTCGTATGTTGGTTTTTGAGTTTGGCTTGGTATGGTTCTCAATCAGAGGCAGGTGTCGTTAGTTGTCACTGATTGAGAATCATACTTAGGTAGCCTTTTTCCATCTGGGTTTTGTGGGTGTTTATTTTCTGTTTTGTGTGTACTCACTAGACCGGACTGTTTCGATTGTTCGTTCTTCCTAGTTATTATTTTGTTTAGTGTTCAGTTTTGATTATATTAAATATCATGAACACGGGCCACGCTGCACCTTGATCCTCACCTTATTCCACCGACGACAGCCATTACAAAGCAATTGATTAAACAAACCAGAATTCACTATAATGCTAAACAAGTGATGCAGCTTTACTGTATTGTTTGGTTGCCCCTTTAACAAGAACTCTATTGCTACATGCCACCAAATTAAAACAATCCAAACTATTTTAAAAAACTGTACTTTTAGTGCCCGCAACTGTAAGTCTAACATGTCTCTGGCCATCTTCAGCATGGTAGCATTCCTTCTCTGAGGTGTATCAGGGGTGAGACCATGACACTGAGGTTGTTAACAATTAGCATTAATGGGATGACATTGCAGTTGTAGTAAAGTCTGGATTACACAGTGGCATAACCATCGACAACCGGGATGGAGCTCGCCAAGATAATCACCAGATAATTCCCTGTTTCTTCTCTCCCCCTCTGCCCCCCTCTACCTCTCCTGGACCAGGCTTCTTCAGCACACGCAGGATGAAGAAGCAGCAGAAAGAAATGACGTCCAACCCAATGCAATAGACACTGATGAGCACATAAGCATAAGCTTTTTTCAGAACCCATTAATAAAGGGACAGGAGAACATGCGTAGGCTAACAGCAACACCCAGACCATGGTTGACAACGCAACACAGACCCAGCTCTGGATCAGGGGCCTGCAGGTCCAGGAGAGGATATAGAGGAATTAACCCGCCTTCTGTAAAATGATATTCTGGTTGAATAGGAAGCTGACCACATTAAGGAGAGCCTGGACACAGAATACCAGCTCCACTGCATACAGGTTGATAGGGAAGACCTGGGTGGGTTTGAAACTTCCAGTGAGACTTCCACTCAGACAGAACCAGAGGCACCAGACCAGAGATGGCGTCCCCAGGAGGAAGCACAGGGCCTGGGCAGCAAAGAACAGCACTGACCCATCATAGCCATGGTCAAAGCAAACATCCCAGTTGTCAACGTAATTGTTGTTTACTGAAGAGGCATTCATCCTTGTGGAACAATATCCGAGCTCACTGAGATGTGAGAGAGAGGGGAGATGACAAGTTTCATGACTTTATGTTTTAATATATTGTTGCCAAAATACTGATACAATATACTGATGCAAATATTCCTAAAAATACTTTGATATACATAGGTCTACCGTTGTCTATAACAACATTGCGCATTGTCTCAGAAAGTCTGAATTAAGACATGAATAGGTGATAATATACTCAGTGATGTTTAAATGTAAAAGAAAATAGCCTCTTTTTTTGTGTAACTCGTACCTTGACGCGCAACTGTTCTCTCTCCTTCTCTCTTCAATGTACCTACATGTATAAGTGATTTCATGCAAAGCTCTCTGTCCTGTGTTCTTCCTAGCAAGTCACGTGTCGTGTTATTTACATACACACACCTGTGGGTGAATTGAAACCATTTTATTTTACTAGAAATCAAAATGTATCAGGAAGGAACGAAATAAAGATGTATTTTTTCTATTTAACCTTTGTTTAATTTAACTATGCAAGTCAGTTAAGGACAAATTCTTATAATTCTACCACGGCCAAATCCGGACGGCGCTGGGCCAATTGTACGCCACTCTATGGGACTCCCAATCACGGCTGGATGTGATGCAGCCTGGTTTCGAACCAGGTACTGCAGAGAAGCCGATTGCACTGAGATGCAGTGTCTTCGACCAGATCAACAAAATGCAGATGCTTGCACACACATGCACACACACAGAGATGGAATTTCAACCTGCTCAGGGATTAGCATTTTGGCCTGAGCGGAAATGGAGGCATCACCACTCATATCACTTATTGTCCGAATCCTATGCTTTCCCATAGCATAACCCTACAGCCACCATGGGACACTCTGTTCACAACATTGACATCAACAAAACGCCATACACTTGGTCTGCGGTTGTGAGGTCGGGTGGACGTACTACCAAATTCTCAAAAATTACGTTAAAGGCTTATGGTAGAGAAATGATCATTCAATTATGTGACAACAGTTCTGGTGGACATTCTTGCAGTCAGCATGCCAATTGCACTCTCCCTCAACTTGAGACGTCTTTGGCATTGTGTTGTGTTATAAAACTGTACATTACAGAGTGGTCTTGTATTGTCCCCAGCATCACGCTGTTTAATCAGCTTCTTGACATGCCACACCTCTCAGGTGGATGGATTATCTTGATAAAGGATAAAATGCTTACTAACAGAGATGTAAACAAATTTGTGCACAACATTTGAGAGAAATAAACATTTTGTGTGTATGGAAACATGGTACCAACAATTTACATGTTGCATTTGCCTTTTTATTCAGTTGATATAGAACATCACATAGAAGTAGAGGAGCAACTGCTATACAGGATGTAATACCAGTTCAAATATGACTCAGCAAAGTGAAAATAGTAGTATATGTTATTGGGGTTACATTTTGTCAAACCAAGCAAAACAGTCAGGAATAAGTTGGAATGGTGAACATGAGTTGATAGTAAAATCTCACAATGTAACTCCCTAATTTCACCTACATTAACGGCTATACAATGACAAATACAATGAACATTTCACACCAATCAACCCCTTAATCCTCTTCCCCACTTCTCACACTGTTTAGTTTAACCAGAAACCACTTACTACAAATGTCAAGACCTCAAAATAGCATGACTAAAAAGAATGGAACAGAGTGATAACCTGAGAAATGAAAGACAACCATGCCCCCACAGTGGTTATGCTTCTCTTTAACCCCCGATAAAGGGCAGTTTCCCAGCCCTGTGGAGGTAGAGGAGGGGCTGAGTAAAGATACCCAACACCCTGAAGGAGAAAGTAATGGGGGTCAGAATACACCTGAATGATCTCAAAGAAATATGATCCTGAAGAATAGCCCTGATGATCGTAGGAGAGTAGTTCAGCATCAAGGTCAGCAGGATGATCTGTGCCCTCCCTCCTCTTTTTAACCCTTACTCTCCATCCCTCCATCCTCTGGACCAGTAATAATGCTAAATGAATAGGCCTAATCTCCAATCTAGCCACCCCATCCTGATACAAATTGTATAACTAATAAAACAAACAAACATTCACAAGTGATGACGCTTTAGTTAATGCAATATTCCTTTGGGTCATCCATTTTTGGACTTTCAAATGAATGATATATTCCCATTGGATCTTGAAATATATTACTTAGAAATGCCTCATGAGCTTAGTTCAACTGGCATACCCTATCAGAACCTAAAATAAGAGCTTGTGTAACTCCTTTGTTTGTAAAATAAAAAACAACATCAATGTAAACCAACATCTAAAAACCTGATGAAAACGATCATTTTGATATCATGGCTGGTAAGTCCTGGCATCCATAGCTCTGTCTATGAATTAAAAGTTGCTTTTTAGAAAAACAATGGTAGGGACTCTGACACTTTGTTGTTTGATTGCCCATTTAACAACATTTGCTATGTTCCAAGATGGCGTAGCAGTAAGTCGTCCTGTCGTATCGTCTCTCTGTAAATATCGTCTCTTTTTCGTTTTAGATATTTTTCTTCGCATATCTTTAAAAACATTTTTGCTCGCTTCCAAATACTCTCCTGCAACACGCCTCACCCAATGTAGCTACTTTTCCTAAAGTATTTATATTTACTTCGGAACCGGAACCCCTCAACTGACGCTAGCCAGCTAACCACCTGCTATGCTAGCGGTCTTCAGCTAACCGGTCATCAGCTAACCCTTAGCTCGGAAAGCTCTCGCCAGTTTGAACAACGCGACTCTAACCAGAGCATAACGGATCTATTTTTTTTTTTACGTGGATTCCCACCGCAAACGGAACATCTTTCAGCTGGATCTTCACAACTAGCTATCAAGCTAAACCGCAACCCTGGTTGATTACTCCTGGCGAGTGTTTCCACCCACGTAGCTTGAAGCTAGCCCGGCCAGAGCTCCTGTGCTCATAGCATACTCCTGGGCTACAATACCCGGACCCACGACCGGTCTATCGATGTCACTGCATGAAGAGGAATAAACAGACTCACCCCATCGCGACGCCCTCCAAAGGCGAACTCTCTAGCCCTCGCTATCTCCTTGCTTGCTAATTCGGCATGCTAACTGCTAGCTTGTTTAGCCCAGGTCCGCTAACTACTACCTTGTTTACCCCGGCCTGCTAATCTGCTAGCACAGGCCTGCTAATCTGTTAGCCTGTTGGCACAGGCCTGCTAACCGTCTGCATTGCCGCGTCCCAAACACGCAGTGGCCCATATGTACTTCCTATCTCTTCCCGATTTTAATTTTTTTTTATACCTTCCGGAAACCTGCCTCAACCAATGTGATACGGAATCGCTATTATTTTTAATTTTTAGAACACACTCAAGAACCTCCAGAAGCTAACCAGCTAACTAGCTACAAGCTATTTAGTCATTGTTAGTTTTTTAACCTGGATAACACTCGCCAGTCCAGCCTCCCTGCCCCATGGACTCTGATCACTTGGCTACATAGCTGATGCACGCTGGACTGTCCATTAATCACGGTACTCCATTCTGCTTGTTTGTTTTATCTGTCGGCCTCGTTGCCTAGTCAATGCCATTTTACCTGCTGTTGTTATGCTAGCTGATTAGCTGTTGTTTCACCCACTGTTTTAGCTAGCTTTCCCAGTTCAACATGTATGCCTCGCAGTATGTCTCTCTCAATTGTCAATATGCCTTGTATACTGTTGCTCAGGTTAGTTATCATTGTTTTAGTTCACAATGGAGCCCCTTGTCCCATTCCTCATACCCCTGATACCTCCTTTGTCCCACCTCCCACATATGCGGTGACCTCACCAATTACAACCAGCATGTCTAGAGATAAAACCTCTCTCATCATCACCCAGTGCCTGGGCTTACCTCCGCCGTACCCGCACCCCACCATACCCCTGTCTGCGCATTATGCCCTGAATATATTCTACCATGCCCAGATACCTGCTCCTCTTATTCTCTGTCCCCAACGCTCTAGGCGACCAGTTTTGATAGCCTTTAGCCGCACCCTCATACTACTCCTTCTCTGTTCCGCGGGTGATGTGGAGGTAAACCCAGGCCCTGCATGTCCCCAGGCACCCTCATTTGTTGACTTCTGTGATCGAAAAAGCCTCGGTTTCATGCATTTCAACATCAGGAGCCTTCTCCCTAAGTTTGTTTTACTCACTGCTTTAGCACACTCTGCTAACCCTGATGACCTTGCCGTGTCTGAATCCTGGCTCAGGAAGGCCACCAAAAATTCAGAGATTTCCATACCCAACTATAACATCTTCCGTCAAGATAGAACTGCCAAAGGGGAGGAGTTGCAGTCTACTGCAGAGATAGCCTGCAAAGTAATGTCATACTTTCCAGGTCCATACCCAAACAGTTCGAACTACTAATTCTGAAAATTACTCTCTCCAGAAATAAGTCGCTCACTGTTGCCGCCTGCTACCGACCCCCTCAGCTCCCAGCTGTGCCCTGGACACCATTTGTGAATTGATTGCCCCCCATCTAGCTTCAGAGTTTGTTCTGTTAGGTGACCTAAACTGGGATATGCTTAACACCCCGGCAGTCCTACAATCTAAGCTAGATGCCCTCAATCTCACACAAATCATCAAGGAACCCACCAGGTACAACCCAAACTCTGTAAGCAAGGGCACCCTCATAGACGTCATCCTGACCAACTGGCCCTCCAAATACACCTCCGCTGTCTTCAATCAGGATCTCAGCGACCACTGCCTCATTGCCTGTATCCGCTACGGTGCCGCAGTCAAACGACCACCCCTCATCACTGTCAAACGCTCCCTAAAACACTTCTGTGAGCAGGCCTTTCTAATCGGCCTGGCCCGGGTACCCTGGAAGGACATTGACCTCATCCCGTCAGTTGAGGATGCCTGGTCATTCTTTAAGAGTAACTTCCTCACCATTTTAGAAAAGCATGCTCCGTTCAAAAAATGCAGAACTAAGAACAGATACAGCCCTTGGTTCACTCCAGACCTGACTGCCCTCGACCAGCACAAAAACATCCTGTGGCGGACTGCAATAGGATCGAACAGTCCCCGCGATATGCAACTGTTCAGGGAAGTCAGGAACCAATACACGCAGTCAGTCAGGAAAGCTAAGGCCAGCTTCTTCAGGCAGAAGTTTGCATCCTGTAGCTCCAATTCCAAAAAGTTCTGGGACACTGTGAAGTCCATGGAGAACAAGAGCACCTCCTCCCAGCTGCCCACTGCACTGAGGCTAGGGAACACGGTCACCACCGACAAATCCATGATTATTGAAAACTTCAACAAGCATTTCTCAACGGCTGGCCATGCCTTCCGCCTGGCTACTCCAACCTCGACCAACAGCTCCGGCCCCCCCGCAGCTCCTCGCCCAAGCCTCTCCAGGTTCTCCTTTACCCAAATCCAGATAGCAGATGTTCTGAAAGAGCTGCAAAACCTGGACCCGTATAAATCAGCTGGGCTTGACAATCTGGACCCTCTATTTCTGAAACTATCCGCCGCCATTGTCGCAACCCCTATTACCAGCCTGTTCAACCTCTCTTTCATATCGTCTGAGATCCCCAAGGATTGGAAAGCTGCCGCAGTCATCCCCCTCTTCAAAGGTGGAGACACCCTGAACCCAAACTGTTACAGACCTATATCCATTCTGCCTTGCCTATCTAAGGTCTTCGAAAGCCAAGTCAACAAACAGGTCACTGACCATCTCGAATCCCACCGTACCTTCTCCGCTATGCAATCTGGTTTCCGAGCCGGTCACGGGTGCACCTCAGCCACACTCAAGGTACTAAACGACATCATAACCGCCATCGATAAAAGACAGTACTGTGCAGCCGTCTCCATCGACCTTGCCAAGGCTTTCGACTCTGTCAATCACCATATTCTTATCGGCAGACTCAGTAGCCTCGGTTTTTCGGATGACTGCCTTGCCTGGTTCACCAATTACTTTGCAGACAGAGTTCAGTGTGTCAAATCGGAGGGCATGCTGCCCTGTCCTCTGGCAGTCTCTATGGGGGTGCCACAGGGTTCAATTCTCGGGCCGACTCTTTTCTCTGTATATATCAATGATGTTGCTCTTGCTGCGGGCGATTCCCTGATCCACCTCTACGCAGACGACACCATTCTATATACTTTCGGCCCGTCATTGGACACTGTGCTATCTAACCTCCAAACAAGCTTCAATGCCATACAACACTCCTTCCGTGGCCTCCAACTGCTCTTAAACGCTAGTAAAACCAAATGCATGCTTTTCAACCGATCACTGCCTGCATCCGCATGCCCGACTAGCATCACCACACTGGATGGTTCCGACCTTGAATATGTGGACACCTATAAGTACCTAGGTGTCTGGCTAGACTGCAAACTCTCCTTCCAGACCCATATCAAACATCTCCAATCGAAAATCAAATCAAGAGTCGGCTTTCTATTCCGTAACAAAGTCTCCTTCACTCACGCTGCCAAACTTACCCTAGTAAAACTGACTATCCTACCGATCCTCGACTTCGGCGATGTCATCTACAAAATTGCTTCCAACACTCTTCTCAGCAAACTGGATGCAGTTTATCACAGTGCCATCCGTTTTGTCACTAAAGCACCTTATACTACCCACCACTGCGACTTGTATGCTCTAGTCGGCTGGCCCTCGCTACATATTCGTCGCAAGACCCACTGGCACCAGGTCGTCTACAAGGCCATGCTAGGTAAAGCTCCGCCTTATCTCAGTTCACTGGTCACGATGGCAACACCCATCCGTAGCACGCGCTCCAGCAGGTGTATCTCACTGATCATCCCTAAAGCCAACACCTCATTCGGCCGCCTTTCGTTCCAGTACTCTGCTGCCTGTGACTGGAACGAATTGCAAAAATCGCTGAAGTTGGAGACCTTTATCTCCCTCACCAACTTCAAACATCAGCTATCTGAGCAGCTAACCGATCGCTGCAGCTGTACATAATCTATTGGTAAATAGCCCACCCATTTTCACCTACCTCATCCCCACAGTTTTTATTTATTTACTTTTCTGCTCTTTTGCACACCAATATCTCTACCTGTACATGATCATTTATCAATCCAGTGTTAATCTGCAATATTGTAATTATTCGCCTACCTCCTCATGGCTTTTGTACACATTGTATATAGACTCCCCTTTTTTTCTACTGTGTTATTGACTTGTTAATTGTTTACTCCATGTGTAACTCTGTGTTGTCTGTTCACACTGCTATGCTTTATCTTGGCCAGGTTGCAGTTGTAAATGAGAACTTGTTCTCAACTAGCCTACCTGGTTAAATAAAGGTGAAATAAAATAAATAAAATTAATATGCTTATGCTATGTATCTAACAACACTCTATTGCTACAGGTCACCACATTAAAACAATCAAAACTATTTAAAACTATTTATCAAATTAAGTACAGAAAATAGTACACAAATCCTTCTACATCTTTGCCATGTCTTTGTATGTTTAAAGTACAGTTGCAGACACTAAGAAGTTAGGCTGCGCCGCGGTATTGACAGAAGAATTTTAATTCAATGCATATTTAATAAAACGCTTTATCATCTCCTAGCAATAGTGCCCACACCTGTAAGTCTAATGTGTCTCTGTCCCTCTTCGGCATGGCAGCTTCCCCTCTCTGTAGAGGTGCATCAGGGGTGAGACCAGGACACTGAAGATGTTAACAATCAGCAAAATGTAGATGACATATGCAATTGCTACCTACATTCTTGGACATTTAAATGCATTTATTTTAATGTTTATTTAAATCAGGGATTCAAACTGGGACCAGATGAGCCCTGAATACATAAATTACAGAGAATTTACACATCAAACTATAGATACACATTTCAAGCAGAAAGAAAGACATGGGTGTAACGATAAACACATTCATCAACAATAAAGGTCCTCAATCAGCTTTCTGTATTCCCATAGAGGCACCAAAACATTAGGATTAACAAGATTTGTAAGATTGTTTCATAAGGTGCAAGCGAACTAAAAGATGATTTACCTCAATAAATACCAAAGGAATTTCCAGATCTGTTATTACTTAGACAATCCTCATGAGTTTAGTTCACCTGTCGTACCATATCAGAAACCAAAATAAGAGATTGATTAACTTTGTTTGTAAGCAACATAAATGTAAATAAACACTGTGAAACCTCAAAACATAGGTAAAACGTGACACCATGGTTGGTCAGTCATTGTACCAATAGCTCTGTCTATGAATTTGAGACTTTCTCCAGTCCGATCCTAAAAAAATAGTGGTGGGGAATCCGCTTTGTTATTGTTTGAACTGCAGATTGCCCTTTTAACAACAAATCTAACGCTGATATGATGCATCTCACAAAATGTTACTGCTACATGCCAAGAAATTAAACCTTTTATCAAATAAAAATGTCAATTCTTCTAAGCCTTTGCTGTGTCTTCGTATGTTTGAACTAAAGTTGCAGGCACTAAGACGTTAGGCTGTGCAGCGAAATTGGCAGAACAATGTCAATTCAATGCGCAACACAAGGCTCTATCTCCTAGCGATAGATTTTGCTAAAAGAACTATTGCCCTCAACTGTAAGTCTAACGCGTCTCTGGCCCTTTTCGGCATGGCAGCCTTCCCTCCCTGTAGAGGTGAATGAAGGGTGAGACCAGGACACTGAGGATGTTCACAATCACCAACATGGGATAGACATTGCAGTAGTAGTCAAGGCTGGATGATCGTGTTGCCCAACCAACAACCACAGGGATGGAGCTCGCCAAGATAATCACCAGGTTGATTAAGATGATCCCAAAAGCTCTCATCTTATGTGGGTCTGTTGTCCCCTGTTTCTTCTCTCCCGCTCTGCCCCCCTCTACATCTCCTGGACCAGGCTGCTTCAACACACGCAGGATGAAGAAGCAGCAGAGAGAAATGACGGCCACCCCAAGGCAATAGACACCAATGAGTACTTGAGCTGCAGCTTTTTCATAACCGATTGAGGCGATTGGAGAACATGCAAAAGCGAGCGACAGCAGCCAGACCAGGGTTGAACACGCCACCCTGTACCTCCGGAGTCTGTACTTGAGGAAAGACACAGGTTGGGCCACCGCCAGGTATCTCTCCACACAGATGCAGCTCTGGATCAGGGGCCTGCAGGTCCAGGCGATGTAATACAGGACATACACAGTCTGACGTAACATTATAGCCTTCCGGATAATTCGGTAGCTGATCATCTCAAGGAGACCCTCAACACAGAACACCAGCTCCACTGTGAAGAGGTTTATAGAGAAGACCTGGGTGGGTTTGAGACCTACAGAGTGACTTCCACTCAGAGAGAGCCAAAGGCACCAGACAAGAGCTGGCATCCCCACAAGGACGCACAGGGCCTGGGCAGCATAGTAAAGCTTTGGCACAACGTAGCCCTGGTTCAAGCAAACATCCCAGGTGTCAAGGTAAGTGTGGTTTCCTGATGAGTCATTCATCCTTGTGGAACAATCTCCGAGCCCACTGAGATATGAGAGAAGATTAAACGATTCATGACGTTATGTTTTAATATATTGTTGGCAGTATGCTTATACAATGTACTGATGCAATTATTAATTAACAATACTTTGATATACATATGTCTACTTTTGTCTGTAAAAACATTGTGCATTGTCTCAAAAAGTGTGAATGAAAACATGAAAAGGAGCGTTAAGACAATTAGCCTGATATACTCAGTTAAAATGTAAAATAACCTACCTTAATAGTTTTGGTAACTCAGACCTTGATTCACAATATTGGTGGTTCTCTCTCTTGCTGAAGGCTGTCTAACCTGATGGAATAACGCCTACATGTGTGACTGATTTTAGCCAACGCTCTCTGTCTTCTGTTCTTCCTAACAAGTCACGTGTTGTTTTATTTACATACACACCTGTGGGCAGTGATGAACTGAGCACCACTGCTTATTTGACTGTATATCCTATCAAAACACAGATGTACAAAATGCATATGCTGTATGAACGCACATGCACACAAGAAAACACACACAACCACACGCACACCCACACACAGAAAGACAAATATACAATTTCAACTTGCTCAGGTATTTGCATTTCGGCCTGAGCAGAAATGGAAGCATCATCACTCATATCACTCAGCACCTGTCTGTCCCAGCCACAGGTTAATCCAGCCACCTGCAAGGGCTGACTCTTTCACCTTACATAATCAAAACATATGGTCTGTTTGGATTCTGTATCTCTCTTTAATTGCAGTGAATACAGTATATGTAAGGGTTCCTCAATAAAATAAGATAAATATTGCTATAAACTCAGAAAAAAAAGAAACGTCCCTTTTTCAGGACCCTGTCTTTCAACGATCGTTATGAAAAATCAAAATAACTTTACAGTTCTTCATTGTAAAGGGTTTAAACACTGTTTCCAATTGTTACAGCTTTCTAGGTGTGAAGGAGAGTCGGACCAAAATGCGATGTGTAGATTGCGATCCATGTTTATTAAACTGAAGCAACACGAATCTAAATACAAACACTACAAAACGTAACGAAAACCGAAACAGCCTAATACTGGTGCAAATAAACACAGAACAAGGACATCAGGACACTAAGGACAATCACCCACGACACACTCAAAGAATATGGCTGCCTAAATATGGTTCCTAATCAGAGACAACGATAAACACCTGCCTCTGATTGAGAACCACTTCAGACAGCCATAGACTTAACTAGAACACCCCACTAAGCTACAATCCCAATACAAACACACCACATACAAAAACCCATGCCACACCCTGGCCTGACCAAATAAATGAAGACAAACACAAAATACTTCGACCAGGGCGTGTGTTGATGATGAACTACTAGAGAGGGAGACCAAATCAAGACGCTGGACAGAGTGGAATCAAGTATAGCAAAAAGGCAGTTTATTAAAGTCAGAGATATCTTGTCCTGCAGTTAAGCGTGCACGGACCTCGTCATATGGCTCAGAAGGAGTCAGCTGAAAAGGGTGCTTAAACAGAGTGTGCAGCGGATTTTGTACATAGAATAATGTAGGTGGAGTCTCGTTGTGTCGTCTTCTGACTGGTCCCGAAGAGTTGGAGGCGGGACCGCTCTTAGCCAAAGCAGGAGCCCCATTGGTGCACAGCAGAGTCCTCTGCTCTAGGCACCCGACCAGTAGAGGGGGGTAGAGTGTGAGTGTTCGTGCTCATGAAATGTCTGTGTGTCAAGGAGGCGGGAGATAAGGGGAGCTGGCAGTATCATCGTTAGGCTAAGGTGTTTCCTGTTTATGCAGGAGTGCATGCAGGGTTCAATGTCAGTGAAATAGTTTGGCACTCTAAGCTCGTTAGTGTTGCAGGATGTTCTTTGTAGTTTGCAGGGGAGTCATGTGTCCTTGTCTTGGGCTTTGATATTTTGAGTGATGGCAGCCATGTGTCCTTGTCTTGGGCTTTGAGTGATGGCAGTCATGTGTCCTTGCATGAAGTCTCTAAGCTTGGCTGCAGACACTGGGGCCAGAGTTATCTGAGGACAACTGTTTTAGCCAGAGCGTTGACTAACTAGTGATGCTTGATATATGGATTATTTATATAACACGTGACACCAATGCATGTTCAATGAACCATAGACAATTAATGAACATGCACCTGTGGAACAGTCATTAAGACACTAACAGCTTACAGATGGTAGGCAATTAAGGTTACAGTTATAAAAACTTAGGACACTAAAGAGGCCTTTCTACTGACTCTGAAAAACACCAAAAGAAAGATGCCCAGGGTCCCTGCTCATCTGTGTGAATGTGCCCAAGGCATGCTGCAAAGAGGCATGAGGACCGCAGCTGTGGCCAGGGCAATAAATTGCAATGTCTGTACTGTGAGACAGTGGAGCGTCCGTCATGGTCTGTGGCGGTGTGTCACAGCATCATCGGACTGAGCTTGTGGTCGTGGCAGGCAATCTCAACGCTGTGCATTACAGGTAAGACATCCTCCTCCCTCATCCTGACATGACTCTCCAGCACGACAATGCCACCAGCCATACTCCTCGTTCTGTGCGTGATTTCCTGCAAGACAGGAATGTCAGTGTTCTGCCATGGCCAGCGAAGAGCCCGGATCGCAATCCCATTAAGCACGTCTGGGACCTGTTGGATCGGAGGGTGAGGGCTAGAGCCATTCCCCCCAGAAATGTCCGGGAACTTGCAGGTGCCTTGGTGGAAGAGAAGGGTAACATCTCTCAGCAAGAACTGGCAAATCTGGTGCAGTCCATGAGGAGGAGATGCACTGCAGTACTTAATGCAGCTGGTGGCCACACCAGATACGGACTCTTAATTTTGATTTTTAACTTTGATTTTTAACCCCCCTACCCTTTGTTCAGGGACACATTATTCCATTTCTGTTCGTCACGTCTGTGGAACTTGTTCAGTTTATGTCTCAGTTGTTGAATCTTATGTTCATACAAATATTTACACATGTTAAGTTTGCTGAAAATAAACGCAGTTGACAGTGAGAGGAGGTTTCTTTTTTCGCTTAGTTTATATTTTTGTTATTGTTTGACATAAAGTAATACAATCTCCAGTAAATCAAATCAAAAGCATTTATTTGAGGAAATCTGTTAGCAAGTATTGCCACACATAAATAGAGAAGCATATGTGATCGTATTCCAGTGTATTCACGGTTTGAAATGATTGGGTCCATACCTGCGAAATGTTTTGAGACATCTGTCTCAAAATCTGCATAAGCCAATTAAATTCGTTGATGTAGCTACACGTTATAGAACACTACATCTTAGTTGTACCCATAAAACAACCTGGCACACTAAGGCCTATGATAAAGAGCGACATGTGTGGAAGGACCACCAGAGGGCAAGCTGGGCTCACGACGAAAAGCCCAGTCAGCCATGAGATTCAAGGTGATCAGAGGCAATTAAGCACAACTGACGGTACTAATGAGCTGTTTGAATTGAAAGAAATCCCACAATAGAGAACTTTGTTCAATTAAGGAAACCTACTCCTGACTCGTTTATTCCACCTTTCTACTTTAGAGTAACACCAAATTACTTGGTCTGCTCACACACGATAATTTCATTTAAAGTGAATTATAAATACTCATGTAGTTGGATGTAATTCATCTTATTTTCTGAAACGGCACCACCTGGTAATCAAAGTTACTAAATCACAAGTAACATTCCAACTGGAATTCCAAGTGCCTGCTCTTGCAAATTTTAGCAGTTTGCTGTAGATGCGATCTCCAGGTGAGATATGTTTTTTTCCTTTGCAACATAGAATTACATGTATTGTGTTAGAACAGTATGTTGTAAAGGGAAGTGCAGTGCAAACCTTGTAAGGAGAGAAGGCCTGTGCATAAGCTCTCCTAATGAAGTGGGACATTACTCGAGCAGAGGAGAACAGGCAATGGCGGTTGTTGTTCCCATACTAATAAAGGCCCCAGCAGCAGAGAGCAGGCCCGGCTGTGGTTCCCTCACAGAGGCAGGCTGTGCCCAAGCAGAGGAGAGCAGTCATGGCTGCGGTGGTCCCCAACTGAGGCAGGCAATTCCCCCAGTGTAGGAACCAGAGGAGGTCCCAGAGAAGGCCCCGAATCAGGTCCTAACCGTAGACCCAGGGTCAGGGCCAGATCAGGAGGAGGTGTTGGTGAGTCCGGGGAAGATGGTGGATCAACTTGGACCACAGAGCAGAAATAGATAGTGCACCTGGGATATGACACTGGGTGGCGAATTCTGTGTGGTCAGCACTGGTGAGGCCGCTGTGTCAGCTCACAGTCACGTCGTGTGTTGAGTCCAGCGTTAGCAGGACAAGGACTGGAGGTGGGTCAGGTGGTGCATGCTGGAGAGAGGCATCCTGGACACCCCGAATGGGAACCAGGTCTGTGGCTGGGTCAGTTGAAGCTGTACTGTCAGTAGCTGGTGACAGTAGTGTGGGCTCAGATCAAGGCTGGAGCAATCATCGGAGGAAGCAGCAGACCTTTCCGGTGCTGCTATAGGTTCTTCTAGTGCATGAACAGGCTGAGAGTCAAAGGTAGATGGGGCTTCTGTCGCTGGCTACGGCTCGCCAGGTAGCTCTGGCTACTGGTGGTCTAGTCAGCAACATAGGCTCACTACCGCATGGAGTTGCTGCTGGAATCGCATAGGCCACCCAAGCCGGGGAGGGGGTCCCCCAGATTCCACAGCAGTGGAAGGGGAATCAGGAATGACATCTGGTGTGGGCTCAGTCTCCATAGCAGACAACTGCTGAGGTCCAGTGGGGGCCAAGGTCTCAGACGCAACGTCCCCGACAAAGGTGTCGTGGCTGGAGCGGCAATATAGACACACCGAATGGTCACAGTAACACCTGGCAACAGTGTCGGTGTCCAAAAGACAACTTATTGCTGCTTTTTCTCCATATGACTGTCCCATGTTTTCCACGCAACCTGTTGGAGAGGGTTCCACTGACAGGAGGAAGCCCAGGATCTGGTCTTCTGCTGCATAATGCACCTAAGGCTCTGTATATTCTGCACAATACATACTCCAGTGGATATGCTGCATATATGATATATGCAGTGATGTTCACGGTGCTGCAACTCCCTGGTACACTAATGTAGAAAAATAATCCACACGCTGGGATGTTGGGGATGCGTTACCACCAGGTGCTGAGTAGTATCCCAAAATGTAGCAGAGGGACCCTAGGGTCCATCCTGCATCGTCTGCAGGCCATAATTTACTGGGCCACAGGTGGGTTGTGTTGAAAGGAGTAGCGGTGAATGGGTAATTGGGTAATTTAGAAAAACAGAAATATCTTATATACAGTGCCTTGCGAAAGTATTCGGCCCCCTTGAACTTTGCGACCTTTTGCCACATTTCAGGCTTCAAACATAAAGATATAAAACCGTATTTTTTTGTGAAGAATCAACAACAAGTGGGACACAATCATGAAGTGGAACGACATTTATTGGATATTTCAAACTTTTTTAACAAATCAAAAACTGAAAAATTGGGCATGCAAAATTATTCAGCCCCCTTAAGTTAATACTTTGTAGCGCCACCTTTTGTTGCGATTACAACTGTAAGTCACTTGGGGTATGTCTCTATCAGTTTTGCACATCGAGAGACTGACATTTTTTCCCATTAACACACCATAATTTTGCACGCCCAATTTTTCAGTTTTTGATTTGTTAAACAAGTTTGAAATATCCAATAAATGTCGTTCCACTTCATGATTGTGTCCCACTTGTTGTTGATTCTTCACAAAAAAATACAGTTTTATATCTTTATGTTTGAAGCCTGAAATGTGGCAAAAGGTCGCAAAGTTCAAAGGGGGCGAATACTTTCGCAAGGCACTGTACATAAATATACAGACATTTTGTTATGAGACTACAAAATGTATTCTACAACTTGATTGGAGCCCACCTGTGGTAAATTCAATTGATTGGCCATGATTTGGAAAGTCACACACCTTTCTATTTAATGTCCCACAGTTGGCAGTGCATGTCAGAGCAAAAGCCAAGCCATGAGGTCAAAGGATTTGTCCGTAGAGCTCCAAGACGGGATTGTGTCAAGGCACAGATCATGGGAAGGGTACCAAAACATTTCTGCAGCATTGAAGGTCCCTGAGAACACAGTGGCCTCCATAATTCTTAAATGGAAGAAGATTGGAACCACCAAGAGTCTTCCTAGAGCTGGCCACCCGGCCAAACTGAGCAAGGACAACCATCTCTGCAGCACTCCACCAATCAGCATTATGCTGTGGGTATGTTTTCAGGAACTGGGAGACTAGTTAGGATCAAGGGAAAGATAAACAGAGCAAAGTAGAGAGATATCATTGATAAAAACCTGTTCCAGAGCACTCAGGACCTCAGACTGGGTCGAAGATTCACCTTCCAACAGGACAATGACCCTAAGAACACAAACAACACAACGCAGGAATGGATTCGGGACAAGTCTCTGAATGTCCTTGAGTGGCCCAGCCAGAGTCCGGACTTGAACCCAATCGAACATCTCTGGAGAGACCGGAAAATAGCTGTACTCGCGGCGATGCTCCCCATCCAACATGACAGAGTTTGAGAGGATCTGCAGAAAAGAATGGGAGAAACTCCCCAAATACAGGTGTGCCAAACTTGTAGTGTCATACCCAATTAGATTCAAGGCTGTAATCGCTGCCAAAGGTTCTTCTTAAAAGCTGAGTAAAGGGTCTGAATACTTATATAAATGTGATATTTCAATTTTATTTTTGCAGAATTGTATAAAAACATGTTTTTTCTTCGTTATATGGTGGATTGTGTGTAGAATGATTAGGGGGGGAAATATTGAATCCATTTTAGAATAAGGCTGGAACGTAACAAAATGTGGAAAAAGTCAAGGGGTCTGAATACTTTCCTAATGTACTGCAGCCAGGACCAGCCTGTCAACAGCCAGCCTCAGGACCAGCCCATCAACAGCCAGCCTCAGGACCAGCCCATCAACAGCCAGCCCCAGGACCAGCCCATCAACAGCCAGCCCCAGGACCAGCCCATCAACAGCCAGCACCAGGACCAGCCTGTCAACAGCCAGCCTCAGGACCAGCCCATCAACAGCCAGCCCCAGGACCAGCCCATCAACAGCCAGCCTCAGGACCAGCCTGTCAACAGCCAGCCTCAGGACCAGCCTGTCAACAGCCAGCCTCAGTACCAGCCCATCAACAGCCAGCACCAGGACCAGCCCATCAGCTACCAGCTCATCAGCAGACTGCAGGAAGAGAAATATGGATGTCAAATTCTTTTGAAATTGAATGGTCTTCTTACCCAAGGAATGAGCCACCCCACATGGCTGCCAATGTGATAAGGATACAAGCAGGGCTGACGCGGATGGCGGTTAATCATGTGCAGGACAAAACATCTTCTTTTGAACTGTTCATCCCAGACACCACCCAGAAAATCATTCTGGACTGCATTCATTTGTAGAGGTGTGTTTTGGAGAGAGATGGAAGGGGATGTGCCAAACTCATTTACATGCATGCTTTGGGGTTCTTATTCTTGCTGGTGTTTTCAGATCCAATGGGGAATCCACAGAATCCATGTAAGATACAGACACTAGCAAAGAACTTTTCCGTGCAACATTGTCTTGGAACAATTCCACAATATTTCCAGGATTATGCGCTTCGATAACCGAGACACCAGACCAGCTCGGTGGCAGAGAGACACGCTAGCTGCAATCAGGTCAGTGTGGGACTAGTAGAGGCAGTAGAGAAGCTCCATAACAGAATGGTTGATGGTGAAGATCTCCTGGTTCACCAGGACAGAAGGGCCGTCCTCCACCAGCCACAGGTACCAGGTGTTGGTGACCATAACCAGGAGGCAGTTGAACACCTCTGTGGATCTGGAGAGGTTTAACACTTAGTGTAAAACAAGTTTTATCCTCACAGGAAGTAAGCTAATATTCATGGATAGACAATCTTATTATTACAAATTGATTGAAGTTACAGTGGTTTTTCATGACAAGGTAAGAAATGTAGTGTTAGTTCATTGTACCATCTGTGGTTTCTTCTAATCGGGGAAGAATGTGTGTCTATACCTCTGTCCAGGGGTTAGAATGTGGCATCCACAGTATGGTTTGAAGAGTTCTCAAAACAAGATGACACTCATTTAGACTAGCATGTATTGACTTTTGAATTGACGTGCATCCGCCATTAAAATAGCTGATGCTAAAGAGAGAGTTCAGGAGGCTCTTTTTCTACTTCCTGAGCATTTGTATGTACCTGTATCCTATTTGAAGATTGGTAGAGGTAGTTTCGCAATCTTTGTGTACAGCTCTCAAGCTACCTAGCTACAAATTACTTCATACTGGATGCAGATACATAACAATGGTATCCACGGGTTCCTTTGACTATCGATAAGTATATAAATGCCATCATTAACAAAATCCTGAACCATCCCTTTAACGTCAAGTGTGTCCACATTTTATTCCAGTGTGGATGGAGTCTAATGACTTTGTAGGAGTGTCCACTGTCAGGGCAAGAATGTTGCGTATCAATAACAGCATTAACCATGTGTATGTGACCAATACAATTTGATTTGAACATTAGCCAAGTGTCATGCACAGTCCGTCCCCACACATTTAATATAATGCAACCTTAGTGACAGACAAGGACCCTAAATTCAAAGCATGTCACGTTCTGACCTTAGATCCTTTGTTTTGTCTTTGTTTTAGTTGGTCAGGGCGTGAGTTGGGGTGGGCAGTCTGTTTTTCTTATGTTGGTTTTTTAGTTTGGCTTGGTATGGTTCTCAATCAGAGGCAGGTGTCGTTAGTTGTCACTGATTGAGAATCATACTTAGGTAGCCTTTTTCCATCTGGGTTTTGTGGGTGTTTATTTTCTGTTTTGTGTGTACTCACTAGACCGGACTGTTTCGATTGTTCGTTCTTCCTAGTTATTATTTTGTTTAGTGTTCAGTTTTGATTATATTAAATATCATGAACACGTGCCACGCTGCACCTTGGTCCTCACCTTCTTCCACCGACGACAGCCGTTACAAAGCAATTGATTAAACAAACCAGAATTCACTATAATGCTAAACAAGTGATGCAGCTTTGCTGTATTGTTTGGTTGCCCCTTTAACAAAAACTATATTGCTACATGCCACCAAATTAAAACATTCCAAACTATTTTAAAAAACTCTACTTTTAGTGCCCGCAACTGTAAGTCTAACATGTCTCTGGCCATCTTCAGCATGGTAGCATTCCTTCTCTGAGGTGTATCAGGGGTGAGACCAAGACACTGAAGTTGTTAACAATTAGCATTAATGGGATGACATTGCAGTTGTAGTAAAGTCTGGATGACACAGTGGCATAACCAATGACAACCGGGATGGAGCTCGCCAAGATAATCACCAGATAATTCCCTGTTTCTTCTCTCCCCCTCTGCCCCCCTCTACCTCTCCTGGACCAGGCTGCTTCAGCACACGCAGGATGAAGAAGCAGCAGAAAGAAATGACGTCCAACCCAATGCAATAGACACTGATGAGCACATAAGCATAAGCTTTTTTCAGAACCCATTAATAAAGGGACAGGAGAACATGCGTAGGCTAACAGCAACACCCAGACCATGGTTGACAACGCAACACAGACCCAGCTCTGGATCAGGGGCCTGCATGTCCAGGAGAGGATATAGAGGAAATAACCTGCCTTCTGTAAAATGATATTCTGGTTGAATAGGAAGCTGACCACATTAAGGAGACCCTGGACACAGAATACCAGCTCCACTGCATACAGGTTGATAGGGAAGACCTGGGTGGGTTTGAAACTTCCAGTGAGACTTCCACTCAGACAGAACCAGAGGCACCAGACCAGAGATGGCGTCCCCAGAAGGAAGCACAGGGCCTGGGCAGCAAAGAACAGCACTGACCCATCATAGCCATGGTCAAAGCAAACATCCCAGTTGTCAAGGTAATTGTTGTTTACTGAAGAGGCATTCATCCTTGTGGAACAATATCCGAGCTCACTGAGATGTGAGAGAGAGGGGAGATGACAAGTTTCATGACTTTATGTTTTAATATATTGTTGCCAAAATACTGATACAATATACTGATGCAAATATTCCTAAAAATACTTTGATATACATAGGTCTACCGTTGTCTATAACAACATTGCGCATTGTCTCAGAAAGTCTGAATTAAGACATGAATAGGTGATAATATACTCAGTGATGTTTAAATGTAAAAGAAAATAGCCTCTTTTTTTGTGTAACTCGTACCTTGACGCGCAACTGTTCTCTCTCCTTCTCTCTTCAATGTACCTACATGTATAAGTGATTTCATGCAAAGCTCTCTGTCCTGTGTTCTTCCTAGCAAGTCACGTGTCGTGTTATTTACATACACACACCTGTGGGTGAATTGAAACCATTTTATTTTACTAGAAATCAAAATGTATCAGGAAGGAACAAAATAAAGATGTATTTTTTTCTATTTAACCTTTGTTTAATTTAACTATGCAAGTCAGTTAAGGACAAATTCTTATAATTCTACCACGGCCAAAATCCGGACGGCGCTGGGCAAATTGTACGCCACTCTATGGGACTCCCAATCACGGCCGGATGTGATGCAGCCTGGTTTCGAACCAGGTACTGCAGTGAAGCCGATTGCACTGAGATGCAGTGTCTTCGACCAGATCAACAAAATGCAGATGCTTGCACACACACGCACACACACAGAGATGGAATTTCAACCTGCTCAGGGATTAGCATTTTGGCCTGAGCAGAAATGGAGGCATCACCACTCATATCACTCATTGTCCGAATCCTATGCTTTCCCATAGCATAACCCTACAGCCACCATGGGACACTCTGTTCACAACATTGACATCAGCAAAACGCCATACACTTGGTCTGCGGTTGTGAGGTCGGGTGGACGTACTACCAAATTCTCAAAAATTACGTTAAAGGCTTATGGTAGAGAAATGATCATTCAATTATGTGACAACAGTTCTGGTGGACATTCTTGCAGTCAGCATGCCAATTGCACTCTCCCTCAACTTGAGACGTCTTTGGCATTGTGTTGTGTTATAAAACTGTACATTACAGAGTGGTCTTGTATTGTCCCCAGCATCACGCTGTTTAATCAGCTTCTTGACATGCCACACCTCTCAGGTGGATGGATTATCTTGATAAAGGATAAAATGCTTACTAACAGAGATGTAAACAAATTTGTGCACAACATTTGAGAGAAATAAACATTTTGTGTGTATGGAAACATGGTACCAACAATTTACATGTTGCATTTGCCTTTTTATTCAGTTGATATAGAACATCACATAGAAGTAGAGGAGCAACTGCTATACAGGATGTAATACCAGTTCAAATATGACTCAGCAAAGTGAAAATAGTAGTATATGTTATTGGGGTTACATTTTGTCAAACCAAGCAAAACAGTCAGGAATAAGTTGGAATGGTGAACATGAGTTGATAGTAAAATCTCACAATGTAACTCCCTAATTTCACCTACATTAACGGCTATACAATGACAAATACAATGAACATTTCACACCAATCAACCCCTTAATCCTCTTCCCCACTTCTCACACTGTTTAGTTTAACCAGAAACCACTTACTACAAATGTCAAGACCTCAAAATAGCATGACTAAAAAGAATGGAACAGAGTGATAACCTGAGAAATGAAAGACAACCATGCCCCCACAGTGGTTATGCTTCTCTTTAACCCCCGATAAAGGGCAGTTTCCCAGCCCTGTGGAGGTAGAGGAGGGGCTGAGTAAAGATACCCAACACCCTGAAGGAGAAAGTAATGGGGGTCAGAATACACCTGAATGATCTCAAAGAAATATGATCCTGAAGAATAGCCCTGATGATCGTAGGAGAGTAGTTCAGCATCAAGGTCAGCAGGATGATCTGTGCCCTCCCTCCTCTTTTAACCCTTACTCTCCATCCCTCCATCCTCTGGACCAGTAATAATGCTAAATTAATAGGCCTAATCTCCAATCTAGCCACCCCGTCCTGATACGAATTGTATAACTAATAAAACAAACAAACATTCACAAGTGATGACGCTTTAGTTAATGCAATATTCCTTTGGGTCATCCATTTTTGGACTTTCAAATGAATGATATATTCCCATTGGATCTTGAAATATATTACTTAGAAATGCCTCATGAGCTTAGTTCAACTGTCACACCCTATCAGAACCTAAAATAAGAGCTTGTGTAACTCCTTTGTTTGTAAAATAAAAAACAACATCAATGTAAACCAACATCTAAAAACCTGATGAAAACGATCATTTTGATATCATGGCTGGTCAGTCCTGGCATCCATAGCTCTGTCTATGAATTAAAAGTTGCTTTTTACAAAAACAATGGTAGGGACTGACACTTTGTTGTTTGATTGCCCATTTAACAACATTTGTTAAGCTTATGCTATGTATCTAACAACACTCTATTGCTACAGGTCACCACATTAAAACAATCAAAACTATTTAAAACTATTTATCAAATTAAGTACAGAAAATAGTACACAAATCCTTCTACATCTTTGCCATGTCTTTGTATGTTTAAAGTACAGTTGCAGGCACTAAGAAGTTAGGCTGCGCCGCGGTATTGACAGAAGAATTTTAATTCAATGCGTATTTAATAAAACGCTTTATCATCTCCTAGCAATAGTGCCCACACCTGTAAGTCTAATGTGTCTCTGTCCCTCTTCGGCATGGCAGCTTCCCCTCTCTGTAGAGGTGCATCAGGGGTGAGACCAGGACACTGAAGATGTTAACAATCAGCAAAATGTTGATGACATTGCAGTTGTAGTCAAGACTGGATGAAAAGGTGGTCAAACCAACAACCACAGGGATGGAGCTCGCCAAGATGATCACCAGGTTGGTTAAGATGATCTCAAAAGCTCTCATCTTATGTGGGTCTGTCGTCCCCTGTTTCTTCTCTCCCCCTCTGCCCCCTCCACCTCTCCTGGACCAGGCTGCTTCAGCACACGCAGGATGAAGAAGCAGCAGAGAGAAATGATGGCCACCCCAAGGCAATATACACCACTGAGCACATAACCTGAGGTTTCTTCATAACCAACTAAAGAGATGGAAGAACATGCAAAAGCGAGCGACAGCAGCCAGACCAGGGTTGAACACACCACCCTGTACCTCCGGAGTCTGTACTTGAGGAAAGCCACAGGTTTGGCCACCGCCAGGTATCTCTCCACACAGATGCAGCTCTGGATCAGGGGCCTGCAGGTCCAGGAGAGGCCATAGTGGAAATAACTAGCCTTTTGCAACATGATGTTCTGGGTGAGGTTGCTGACCACCTCAAAGAAACCCTCCACACAGAATACCAGCTCCACTGCAAACAGGTTAACAGGGAAGATCTGGGTGGGTTTGAGACCTCCAGAGAGACTTCCACTCAGAGAGAGCCAGAGGCACCAGACCAGGGCTGGCGTCCCCAGGAGGAAGCACATGGACTGGACAGCACTAGTAAGCACAGGCCCAACATAGCCCTTGTTAAGGCAAGCATTCCAGCTGAAGTGTGTGTGGTTTCCTGAAGACGCATTCATCCTTATGGAACAATATCTTAGCCCACTGAGATAGAGGGGAGATGACAAGTTATGACTTTATGTTTTAATATGTTATTGGCAAAATACTGATGCAATATACTGATGTCAACAAACATTAAAAAAATACTTAGATATACGTAGGTCTACTGTTGTTATGTCAGTCAAAGTATTGTGCATTGTCTCAAAGTCTGAAAGACAAAATGAGATGGAAAACGGTTAGCCGAAGGTAACATGTTATAATGTAAAATAACCTACCTTAGTTGTTTAAGTAAATCAGAGCTTTCCTTGTGATATTTGTGGTTCTCTCTCCTGCAGAAGGATGAGTCCAACCTGATGGAATAAAAAATGCATGAATGATTTTTGCCTAAGCCACTTGTCCTGTGTTCTTAACAAGACACGTGTTATTTAAATACACACCTGTGGGCGTTCATGAATTGAGCACCATTGAATGATTAGTTTACAGCAGGTTTTTTTATTTGACTAGAAATCCTATCAAAACAATAAGATGCACGCACCAACACACACACACACACAAACACACACACAGAGAGGTGCAATTTCAACTTACTCAGTGATTTGCATTTCGCGGCCTGAGCAGAAATGGAAGCATCATCAGTCATATCACTCAGCACCTGTCTGTCCCAGCCACAGCTTAACCCAGCCACCTGCAAGGGCTGACTCTGTCACCTTCCATAATCAAATCATATGGACTTCAGACATACACCGTATTAGTCTGTTGTTTGGATTCTGGGTTGCTCTGTAATTGCATAGCGAATACAGTGTAGGTTTGTACTTATAGGTCAACCATATGTGATATATTCAATAAAAAAAACATACATTCTACGTTTAAACACACATCATTTCTGAAACAAGTGAAAGATTTTTATGTATTTATGTATTTATCGTTAAAAAAACTATTTAAAAACTATTTAAAGATAATAGTACAGATAATAGTACAGTGTTAACACTATGTAGCCTATATAGAAAGTGTTAGTACTATGTAGCCTATATAGAAAGTGTTAACACTATGTAGACTATATAGAAAGTGTTAGTACTGTGTAGCCTGTATAGAAAGTGGTAGTACTATGTAGACTATATAGAAAGTGTTAGTACTCTGTAGACTATATAGAAGTGTTAGTACTATGTAGCCTGTATAGAAAGTGTTAGTACTATGTAGCCTATATAGAAAGTGTTAGTACTATGTAGCCTATGTAGAAAGTGTTAATGTGTGTTGGTAATAGCTTCTACACAGTGAGTGAGGGGAAGACCTTAGCTAGGACATCCATCTCCCTTTCACCCTTAAATGTAATGTAAATGTAGACTATATAGAAAGTGTTAGTACTATGTAGCCCTGTCTCTCAACCCAACACTGTGACAGCTGACTACCCCAAAGAAGCCCCCTCCCTTTCACCCCACCTTTCTTCCTCCACACTGCCCCTTCCTCCCAATGCCCCGTCCTCCCATCCCACCATCCCACCCCCAGACCAAGGAAGTGCATCAGGGCATTCCTCCCTGGCTGGTGTGAGGCCCCCTCTTCCTCCATGCTCTGTCAGCCTGGCCCTGACTGATGCACCTCTTACTCAGCTGTCTGGCTGGAAGGCGATACTTCACCTTCACATGGTTAAGGTCCTCTAGTCCTCTGCTTGACCTGGAATCCCCTCAACATATCCACATTGGCTGCCCCTTTGTAGCCACCAGTCCAGCAGCTTTTTGTCACATGAGGACATAAAGTGATGTCTATGTGTCTGTGATTATAGAATGAGGATGCAGTAGAGGGTCTGGAATGGTCTGGGTAGGTTCCCTGTACTAAGCTTACACACGGGGTCAGCATTGGGTCTTTATTAGTTTCCATCGAGCTCTGTATCGTATGTATGGTTGTGTCAACAGAGCTACGTAAAACAGCTGGGGGCTGAGAGTGTGAACAGGAGGGAGGGAGGGAGGGAGGGAGGGAGGGAGGGAGGGAGGGAGGGAGGGAGGGAGGGAGGGGGAGGGAGGGAGGGAGGGAGGGAGGGAGGGAGGGAGGGAGGGGGAGGGAGGGAGGGAGGGAGGGAGGGAGAAACAGAGTGGAGACAGTTGTGGGTGAGGAAACATGGGGCAGAAAGAAGGACTGACAGAAGATGAGCAAACTGAGTGACATAGTGAGGAATGAGAGAGAGGGGGAGAAAGAGGTAGAGGGAGTGAATGAGTGCCAGTGAGAGAGGGACCAAGCAAGGAAGCGGGACGAACAGCGAACCATGGTCACTTCATCATGAACTGCTTTGGTTGCACATGGATTTTTCTCAACGGAAATGTTACAGACGGAAATCTCTGTTCTCCAACCATGAACTAACGTTGTTTGTTCTCATTTTACCTCTTTTGTTCTAAATGTCCTCAGAGGCTGGACAATTCAACTACAACAAGACGAACATGTGTTCCCGAATAATCTAATTCTGTCTGAAGATTCTGAAGACTCAAGATTCTGAAGACAGCTATACGGATTACTGTTACTTTGATCTGCCTGGGTCGACAGCTGTCCTGGATTGGCCTGTAGTCATTATAGACCCGTGTTAACTGGACCTGTCCTGGATCGGCCTGTAGTCATTATAGACAAGTATTAACTGCAGCTTTTCACTGGGATCTGGACCCATTGGTCTGTGCGTCCCAGCCAGTCCAGCCAGGAGATGCAGAAGAACAATAAGAAGAACCTGGTCCAGAACATGGGCCAGCAGCAGAGAGCTCTAGCTTGCACAGCCTTGACAAAACCAGGCAACAAGTGAGTCAGGTCAGGGTTCAGGGGTCAGAGGGTATAGTACAGGGGTGAAGGGTAAGGGGACTCAGGGTCAAAGGGGTGAAGTGCATTGTAAAGGGATCTGGGGGGATGCTGTTTTGGTGCGCTCTGTAAATAACGCAGGCATCCGTTTGCTTTAGGTGTGTGTACACGTGTTTGTTGTGGGATGGCATTTGTGCTGAATACCAGCACAGCTTTTTAGATGGTCTTCTATCGTGTTTGTTTGTGGTCTAGAATGAAACACTACCAGTACTACTCTACCTTTATTGCTGCCTTTACTACCAATCACAACTGGTACTTGATTCATTTCTGATCCGTGAAAGAATGAAGTTTGCACAGTCGCTAATTCAGCCACAAAATAATTGAGTACAGTGACATGGCTGACAGCGCCGGGTCGGCGTACTGTGACTCAGCTAGTAATTCTATACTCAATGACTGTGGTAGTGCAACGCTTTAACTCAACTGATAGAGTAATACTTTGTGGAATTCCTGCTGAATCTTCTATCAAAGTGATCAGGTCAAATTTAGCCCAAACCTTTTGCCATAAAGTGGTGTAAAATGTTGACGGGTGGTTTATTACCAACGTTTTAAGTCATTTTTTAATGTACTGCTTTTTTTTATGTAAGTCTTTTCTTGTTTCTGTTTAGAAATGACAAATACTGTATGTATATATTTATATATATATATTTAGCATGGCCATGGCTGTGGTAATTGTAATAGAAACATTGGGCTGTTTTGAACAGTTGTAGGGTGGTATGTGGTGAACTAGATGTTTTTATATACTGCAGACAGCTGCGAGCCGAGGACCAGTCCCCATAGGCTCCAACTTGTCATCAGCCTTTTATTGTCAGTCCCACAGACAGTAAGTTCCTAATGTTGCCCCATCCAACGGCTTAAGTCAGTAAATGCTTAGTGCACAGTCAGAGGAGCATCACATAACAGTAAATGCTTAGTGCACAGTCAGAGGCGAATCACATAACAGTAAATGCTTAGTGCACAGTCAGAGGCGCATCACATAACAGTAAATGCTTAGTGCACAGTCAGAGGCACATCACATAACAGTAAATGCTTAGTGCACAGTCAGAGGCGCATCACATAACAGTAAATGCTTAGTGCACAGTCAGAGGCGCATCACATAACAGTAAATGCTTAGTGCACAGTCAGAGGCGCATCACATAACAGTAAATGCTTAGTGCACAGTCAGAGGAGCATCACATAACAGTAAATGCTTAGTGCACAGTCAGAGGAGCATCACATAACAGTAAATGCTTTGTGCACATTCAGAGGAGCATCACATAACAGTAAATGCTTAGTGCACAGTCAGAGGAGCATCACATAACAGTAAATGCTTAGTGCACAGTCAGAGGAGCATCACATAACAGTAAATGCTTAGTGCACAGTCAGAGGAGCATCACATAACAGTAAATGCTTAGTGCACAGTCAGAGGAGCATCACATAACAGTAAATGCTTAGTGCACAGTCAGAGGAGCATCACATAACAGTAAATGCTTAGTGCACATTCAGAGGAGCATCACATAACAGTAAATGCTTAGTGCACAGTCAGAGAAGCATCACATAACAGTAAATGCTTAGTGCACAGTCAGAGGAGCATCACATAACAGTAAATGCTTAGTGCACAGTCAGAGGAGCATCACATAACAGTAAATGCTTAGTGCACAGTCAGAGGAGCATCACATAACAGTAAATGAGACCACTGACAGCCAACCCAGTCAGTCGGTGATGAAGGACAGGGGGGGTAAATAAATAAACAGACTGGCAGAAAAACAGTTTCAGTACCGTGACCACATTTAATAAAATATCCAGATGTGGAACAACAGGAGGATTTTGCAGGATATTCACAGTTTTGGCCGCATAAGATATTTGATTCGTTTGACTATTCAGCTCACCATCCTAAAGTCTCACAAGACATATGTTGGTGTGTTTGGTGTGACAGTAACGTTGTACTCTGCCAGTGTATTTGGTTGTGTCATGTAGAATACTAACTGATCATTATGTGATCTTCCAAGACATTGATTCAGCTTTGATCTAACTTGACTAGCACCCTTGTGAGAAGTGGCTGAGCGACACTCCGGTGTACTCAGGCAGCACTACAGCCCTGGTGTACTCAGGCAGCACTACAGCCCTGGTGTACTCAGGCAGCACTACAGCCCTGGTGTACTCAGGCAGCACTACAGCCCTGGTGTACTCAGGCAGCACTACAGCCCTGGTGTACTCAGGCAGCACTACAGCCCTGGTGTACTCAGGCAGCACTACAGCCCTGCACCGAATGAGCTAATTGAAGCGAAGCTACTCTTTTGCCTCATGCAAAATGTAGTGATGGAGAAACAAGAAACCACATGTGTTTTATGCAAATCTTGCAACATGTGGCCAAGGAAACAATTCTGGTTGGTCTCAGGGAATGTAAAACGGGATCGAGTGAATTAGCAGTGAATGAGAGCAAGACAAATGTGAAATGACCTTATATCCTATTTTGCAGTCTGATACAGCTATTTGCTTACTTTTGTTGCTCTTCATCTTTGGCACACTTTTTGTAAGTAGCATAACTGTCCTCTCCAAGTTTAGCTGGAATTTAGCCTCAAATCGTTTGAGAATTTGTTGATGTTAGGTCTATGACATTGGCCCAACGTCTGGTCTTGCGCAGAATATCAGATCTCAACAATGACTGGAGAAGTGTTTTTTACGTCACCAGTACCACATCCATATCATATACAGTGCATTCGGAAAGTATTCAGACCCCTTGAATTTTCTATATTTTATTATGTTACTATGTTATTCTAAAATGGATTAAATTGCTCCCCATCCAACCTGACAGAGCTTGAGAGGGTCTGCAGAGAAGAATGAGAGAAACTCCCGAAATATAGGTGTGGCAAGCTTGTAGCGTCATACCCAAGGATGGGGAGTGTCGCTGCACAGCTATCTTTCAAGTCTCTCCAGAGCTGTTCGATTGGGTTCATGTCTGGGCTGGGACACTCAAGGACATTCAGAGACTTCTCTCAAAGCCACTCCTGCGCTGTCTTGGCTGTGTGCTTAGGACCGTTGTCCTGTTGGAAGGTGATCCTTTGCCTCCGTCAGGTTCTGACAAAGTACAGATCTCTCTGTACTTTGCACCGTTCAGGTTTCCCTTGATCCTGAGTAGTGTCCCAGTTCCTGCCATTAAAAAACATCCCCACAGCAGGATGCTGCACACACTACGCTTCACCATAGGAAGGGTGCCAGGTTTCCTACAGATGTGACGCTTGGCATTCAGGCCAAAGAGTTAAATCTTGGTTTCATCAGAACAGATAATCTTGTTTCTCATGGTCTGAGAGTCCTTTACCTGCCTTTTGGCAAACTCCAAGCGGGCTGTCATGTGCCTTTTACTGAGGAGTGGCTTCCATCTGGCCACTCTGTCATAAACACCTGATTGGTGGAGTGCTGCAGAGATGGTTGTCCTTCTGGAAGGTTTTCCCATCTCCACAGAGGAACTCTGGAGCTCTGTCAGAGTGACCATCAGGTTATTGGTCACTTCCCTGACCAAGGCCTTTATCCCCCTATTGCTCAGTTTGGAAGGGTGGCCAGCTCTAGGAAGTCTTGGTGGTTCCAAACTTCTTCCATTTAAGAATACTGGAGGCCACTGTGTTCATGGGGACATTCAATGCTGCAGAAATGTTTTGGTACCCTTCCCCAGATTGGTGCTTCGACACAATCCTGTCTCGGATGTCTACGGACAATTCTTTTGACCTCATGGCTTAGTTTCTGCTCTTACATGGGACATTATAGAGACAGGTGTGTGCCATTCCAAATCATGTCCAATCAAATGAATTTACCACAGGTGGATTCCAATCAAGTTGTAGAAACATCTCAAGTATGATCAATGGATTCAGGATGTCTGAAACCTGTTTTCACTTTTTCATTGTGGGGTATTGTGTGTAGATTGATGAGGAAAGAGAATAATGTAATACATTTTAGAATCAGGCTGTAATGTGTAAAAGGGGAAGGGGTCTGAATATTTTCCAAATCTTTACATGAGCACAAAGTGACTGCAAGTGACTGACTGAAATCTATAAAATATATAAAAAATATATAAAATCTATAAAAAAAAATCTAAATGAGTGATGTTGTCACGTTCGTTATATCGAGGAGACCAAGGCGCAGCGTGATGTGAATACATTCTTCTATTTATTAACGAAGGAACACTAAACAAACTTTACAAAACGAACGTGAAGCTATATATATATAAACAAGTGCAGACACAGGCAACTAACCATAGACAATAACCAAGGAATATGGCTGCCTAAATATGGTTCCCAATCAGAGACAACGATAAACAGCTGCCTCTAATTGAGAACCAATCTAGGCAACCATAGACATACATAACAACAAGACTAGTAAAAACCCATAGACATACAAAAACCCCTGGACAGGAACAGAAACACACACATCACCCTCGTCACACTCTGACCTAACCAAAATAATAAAGAAAACAAAGAATACTCAGGTCAGGGCGTGGCAGACGTTTGAATTTGTTGATCAAATGCTGGACATGATTGCTTGGTTGCGGGACGTGGGACAAAATATGGGACTGTCCCGCACAACTAGGACAACATGTGGTCACTCTATAGTGTTAAGTCTAATTGAGGACGGATCATTTACTATTGTGTTCAAGTCAGAAGTGTTTTGCTTTATTTTTACTATTTTCTACATTGTAGAATAATAATGAAGACATCAAAACTATGAAATAACACATATGTATAGTAGTCTCTAAATACCATGTAAACATTAGCAGCATTAGCGAGGTATTAGGGATGGATTCTGGTATAATAGTCTCTAAGGCCCGCGAGCACAATACTGTAACTCAATAAGACAAAGACTCATGACATCTAATGTACCATCCTATCATTATAGGGTTGAACACTAACGAAGGTTTAAGCTTAAAACTTGTTAACCCCCCCCCCCCCCGTTCAGCTGAAAAGGTGGCACAGGGAATGCAAAAATATTCTTTAGAAATGTTTAACCTCCACACATTAACAAGTCCAATACCTCAAATGAAAGATAAACACCTTGTTCATCTACCCAGCATGTCAGATTTTTAAAATGTTTTACGGCAAAAACACAACATATATTTATGTCAGACCACCACCAAACCAAAGAAAAAAACGTAACCATTTTTTCCAGCAAAAGATAAAAATCACAAAAGCAGGATTTAAAAAAATAATCTATCACTAACCTCTTGAAAATCTTCATCAGATGACAGTCATATGACATGTTACACAGTACATTTATGTTTTATTCGATAATATGCATTTTATATCCATAAATCTGTTTTTACATTGACGCCATGTTCAGAAAATCCTTCAAAATATCTGGAGGAATTATAGAAAGCTACGCCAGATAAAACTTTGACTAAAGATACAAGTTCTACGTATAATTAAAGATACACTGGTTCTTAATGCAACCGCTGTGTCACATTTTCTTTACGTTATGGAAAAAGCCTAACATTGCAATAATCTGAGACGGTGCTCAGACGTAACAATATTTCTCCGCCATGTTGGAGTCAACAGAAATACAAAATTACAACAGAAATATTCCCTTACCTTTGATGATCTTTCATCAGAATGTAGTGCAAGGAGTCCTAGTACAACAATACATTGTTTTGTTCCATAATGCTCAATTCTAGTGTCCAAGTAGCAGCATTTGCTATCACTTTCAGCTCACATGGCCAAAAAATGACTTCTGGTCCAGGATAACTTTGCATCAAAACTTCCAAAACTTCCAAAAGACATATTACAGGTCAAAGAAACTGGTCAAACTAGTTGCAGAATCAATCTTCAGGATGTTATAATCATATATATCCAATAGCATTCCAACCGGATCATTCGTTTTCATCTGGGGCTGATTGGAACAGCCGTAGCAATCAAAGACAAACACGCCGCAACAAAATGGCATTATTTTGCGACACCGACTACTTTCCTTCCCATTAGGTCAAAGTTCACAGCAAATGCTCCATTACACTTTCTACTGAATGAGGACATCTAGTGGAAGACGTAGGAAGTGTTACCAGATCCATAACTTGTTGGGAAGTGAGGGGGAGATGATGTCAAAGTTGCCCCAACTTTCAGGATTTCAAAACTTGTTTGGAAGATTGCCTGCCCTGTGAGTTCTGTTATACTCACAGACATAATTCAAACGGTTTTAGTATATCAATATTAATAATAATAATATGCATATATTAGTAATTTAGGACAGATTTTGATGCACGCAATTCATCCAAAGTGGAAATACTGTCCCCTATCTCTAACTGGTTTTAAGTAAATCAAGCTGTTTAATGTTCTTGGTCTGGTGGGAGGTGGGAGTGGAGTATGCTAAGTTGGAAATGTATGATGCTTCGTCTTGTTCTGGTAGACTCTCTGAGGGGGATATGGGGGGGTAAAGGTTTTACGACTGGCAGCCGCAAGTTTTGTGATTGGCAGCCGCGTTAGCTGCCTGAGTCACTCACAGACACTCGTCAGAGAGCAGTCTCACCTGTCGCATTCCTTTTTTAAAACCCCTGTCTGGTCTTATTGCTTTGGCCTTGGATTTGTTTGCTACATAAGTACAATAACATATTCAAGTTTGTAGAGGCCTGTAAGAACAAAGTAGAGTTGATAGGGTTTGTCCATGGCTGTGATAGTGACTGTTCTGGCTTGACACGGGTTGGCACTTGACACGTGTTTGCTCTTGACACAACTTGGTGCATGACACAAGTTGGAGCTTGCTGAGCGCTACAATCCACTGTTTTCCCTGCTAACACCCCCTGGGATTCCACAGTTTTACATGCTAACACCCCCTGGGATTCCACAGTTTTACATGCCAACACCCCCTGGGTTTCCACTGTTTTCCCTGCTAAAATCCTCTGGGTTTCCACTGTTTTCCATGCTAACAGCCCTGGGTTTCCACTGTTTTCCCTGCCAACACCCCCTGGGTTTCCACTGTTTTACATGCTAACAACCCCTGGGTTTCCAATGTTTTCCTTGCCAACACCCCCTGGGTTTCCACTGTTTTACATGCTAACAACCCCTGGGTTTCCAATGTTTTCCTTGCTAACACTCCCTGGGTTTCCAATGTTTTCCCTGCCAACACCCCCTGGGTTTCCACTGTTTTACATGCTAACACCCCCTGGGTTTCCACTGTTTTACATGCTAACACCCCCTGGGTTTCCACTGTTTTCCTTGCCAACACCCCCTGGGTTTCCACTGTTTTACATGCTAACACCCCTGGGTTTCCAATGTTTTCCTTGCTAACACCCCCTGGGTTTCCAATGTTTTCCCTGCCAACACCCCCTGGGTTTCCACTGTTTTACATGCTAACACCCCCTGGGTTTCCACTGTTTTACATGCTAACACCCCCTGGGTTTCCACTGTTTTCCTTGCTAACACCCCCTGGGTTTCCACTGTTTTCCCTGCCAACACCCCCTGGGTTTCCACTATTTTCCTTGCTAACACCCCCTGGGTTCCCACTGTTTTCCCTGCCAACACCCCCTGGGTTTCCACTGTTTTACATGCTAACACCCCCTGGGTTTCCACTGTTTTCCTTGCTGACACCCCCTGGTTTTCCACTGTTTTCCTTGCTAACACCCCCTGGGTTTCCACTGTTTTCCCTGCCAACACCCCCTGGGTTTCCACTGTTTTCCTTGCTAACACCCCCTGGGTTTCCACTGTTTTCCCTAATTACAGTCTCACTTCCCTACTGTCTGTGGGTGACCCTTTAACCCTCATATTAACCTAGTTCTAGGGCTGTTTCCCTACTCTCTGTGTGTGACCCTTTAATTCTCTCATTAACCTAGTTCTAGGACTTGTAAGAGTCTGTAAAACCTGCTTGATTAGAGGTTCAAACAGGGTCTTAAAAAGACAAATGATCAGATCATGACGTGTGGGTGTGATCTTCTCCTAATTTGGCCAATTGTCTATTTAACCGCAGTCAGAATGATCTCTCAGAAAGATTGTGAAAACACCACAGTAAGTACGTGCATAACCTATGCCTCATCAAACTGTGTGGCATTCCACTGACACATCGTGCCACAGGTTGCCGAGGATCTAAAATAACGCAAGAGAAAACAATAAAATACATTTATACACATGCAATGTGACAGTCACAGGTGGCCACTGTGGGTCATGGGGGCCATATAAATGTACTTTAACTGTCCACGGAGCTTGAACCCGGCCTGCAGCTTTTCACAACGTTGGGCTTGTGAACTAAAGGTGTAAATCAAAGTGTTTATAACAGTGGCAACACTGTCTTTCAGGCACGTTGTTTGACTGCTTTGTGAGTCAGGGAATCAATTAATAAATGCCCGACAAACACTCGTGCCCCACAAAACATCACAAGGCATTGCCCTTGTTAAAGGTCAAGACTGGTGACTTTTATGCCAGGACAAAAGTCACCAGATTAAGAGTGAAATATCCAGATAAACTTTAATTATGGGTGGCCACAGCTGGAATTTAATCCACGACCCATGGCGTTGCAAGTGCCATGCTCTACCGACTGAGCCATAACCCCAAACAACTCTTCATTGTTATTACACGTGTGCTGTTGTGCTGCATCCATTGCCTTTGTGCGTAGTTTTACCTAACTGAGACTATTTCAGCCTTCAGTCACTTGAGGAGATTCATATCACACCTCACGATTACTGATCTCATCTGTTGGAAGCAGTTTGAAGGGTCAGTTTATGCCAAGGGGGATCTGAGTGGGGCACTCTAGGTCTGAGTAAGGGTTCTGGGGTCTGCCAAGTAACAGAGGCCGAGAGGACGTCCCTCCTCCCCTATTCCTCTCATTATTCACACAGCAAGACACACTGGACCCATGCTCTGTAGGACAGGGATGGGCAATTCCAGTCCTCGCGGGACGGAGTGGTGTTACACTTTTTCCCCATCCCTAGCAAACACAGCTGATTAAACTAATTGCATTCTAAACTGAAGATCATGATCAGTTGATTATTGAAGTCAGGTGTGTTAGCTGGGGCTGGGGCAAAAGTGTGACACCAATCAGGCCCCTGAAGACTGGAGTTGGCCGTCCCTGCTCTAGGACATCGCTTTGAATGTGTCACGCTCAGAGGAAACACAAATATCTGTGTGACTGAAATTAGATGTAACTGAATCTGAATACATCATAAGATGCTTGTCAATGAAACACAATCTGCATGGCCTTTATGATGCCTACATCCGATGGGACGACACGTAGGACGGTGTAACGAAATCACATTGTAGGTACAGCAGAGAATAAAGTGTCAAAATATATGATGGTCTATAACAGTGGTTCTTGACTCTGGTCCTCGAATACCCCCAACAGTAGATGTTTTTCTTGTTGTCCCGGACAAGCACACCTGATTTAACTTGTCACCTAATCATAAGGCCCTCAAGGAGTTGAATCAGGTATGTTTGTCCGCAGCGACAACAAAAATGGGTGTTGTTGGGGTTACACAAGGACCGGAGTTGGGAACCACTGGTCTATAATGTTGTCCCTTAGTAACGGCTTAGCCTATTTTGAGGTGCTTATTAAACACAAGTTACCTATATCTCATTGCCTGTAGGAACATAAAGTCATGCAAATGGGCATTATCAGGTTCCTCTGGGTTGATTTTTATTTGGTGGTGCGCCCCTCTGCACAGAAATGTCACGCCGTGTACCTGACTAGCACAAATGAGCGATGTGCTAGACGGACATGATGGCCACCGTTCACTACCAATGCTCTAGTAGATTGGTTAAAGGGGGAAGGCAATATCATAAATCATTGTATTTGTAAATCACTTGGAACTGGCCGCTGCCCAACAGGCACTACGTAACCAACTTATTAGCATCGCATATCATCCATTTATAAAGCTTTAGCTCAGGCACTTTTAGCTTAAGGGACACATTGTTTGGGCCTAACAGTTGGTAGGTTCTGACTGTAGCAGTCTCAGCAGTGACCTCCTTCACCCTTGGGAGTGAGAGGAGTCTTAGGCTGCATCCCGAATAGCACCCTATTCCTGAAATAGTGTACTACTTTTGTCCAGAGCCCTGTGGTCATCCCTGTGGGCCCTGGTCAAAAGTAATGCACTGTGTGCAAAAGGCTGCCATTTGCGACGTTGCCTTAGAGTGATCGCCACTAGCCTATGTCCACCACACTTGGGTCTAAAAATAAGAGGAGTCCTAAAAAGATTTATGTCCACTCGTGATGGACACTTGAGAGAGATGGTGTCAGAGAGAGAGGGAGAGTGTGAGCTAAATGAACTGCTATGAACTGCTAGTGAGCGAGAGAGGGAGAGAAGAGAGAGAAAATGTAGTTGGTGGTTTGTTTTTTCGGTCTCCTCCTTACTACTGGAATTCTGCAGCCAAATTCATTACTTAAACCCCATGATCCATTTTAATTGCTACAGTTTGACATTATCTCATTGAATCTCCATTCTGCATTTCTATTGCCCAGTGATTTGCATGGAGCTGTTGATGGCTCAGCCACTCTGGGATGTCTGAGGGCGTGGAACGGAACGGCTGGCGACGCTGTTCATTTACACCCCCGACTACTGCGTTCCGCTCAAAGACATGAAGACTACACCTGTCATGCATTACTGTCACACTGCAGAGAAGGGTCGGGGTGGGAGACCAACAGGGCAGTTCAGGGGTGATTCATCCAATCCCCTTGGGGTGTAATAGATATGTTAGCGGTCCTCTAGGCAGCAGTGTGGGCAGATTCAGTTCATCTACTGAGGAATATTCATGATGTGCAAACAAAGCTACATTTCCCTATTGTTTGTGTTGTTCCTTCGTTTAACTACAGTATGTTCTGTTGTAGGAGTTGATAGGAGTTGACCTTAACCGCTGGATCCAGGGTCAGATGAGGATTTAGGCTGAGGACATCTGATCCTAGGTCTGTGTTTAGGGGCCAGTTCAATCTCAAGGTTAGGGGCCGGTTCAAACTCAAGGGTAGAGGCCAGTTCAAACTCAAGGTGGATTGCTGAGATACCTCTCTAGCACAGAGGTTTTCAAACCTCTCCTCTGGGACCCCAAGTAGTTTCACAATTTAGTTGTACCCCTGAACTCGTTCACCTGATTCACCTATCAAAAAGGGCTTGATAATTATATAGTTGACAAGTTGAATCA
Source organism: Oncorhynchus masou masou (assembly GCF_036934945.1). Lineage (NCBI taxonomy): Eukaryota > Metazoa > Chordata > Actinopteri > Salmoniformes > Salmonidae > Oncorhynchus > Oncorhynchus masou. Next base: position 22,276,440 of record NC_088231.1, read on the forward strand.
TGTGTGTTAGCTTTGGAATAGATCAAATACATGGAGCGGCTGGAGGTCGGGAGGAGAGATTTTCTCTAGAATAGAAGTCTGACTTCTGAATTCAGTCAGCCTAAATCCTCTCCAGTCCACCACCTGCTCTTAATTAGTCCCACACTGTAGTACTGTATTACACATTAATGATATCACAAGCCAGACTGGAAGCCAATCCATTATGCAGCACTGTTAACACCCAGGCTGTCTTCCGCTGGCTTTGACTGCTGATGATGCAAACCCCATGGGGGGAAGTAAGAAACCCCCCATACCACTCTGTTTGTCCCACCTGGGGCATCTGTATCATTTTCCTCCTGTCTGCACCAAATTACTTCAGTGTCTCCTCTCATCGTTCCGAGGTTGATTTCAAACACCACGCACGTGCCTTCACAACCCGACTCCCCCCACAACCCGCCACCTTTGTCCCAGCACCCAGGGTAGGCTTACGACAACAACGCCAACCACACACCATGCATCAGCAGTAGTAGTGGGGGCTCTGTAATCTGAGGACGCGTGCGGCTGATATAAGAGAGTGCTGGGTCTACGGAACAAGATGGGCAGTGAGAGTGTACTTGTTAGGGATATTCTGCTAGCAAAAGCACACGATCATCTTATTACGTTGAGACTGGCGAAATAGAGATATGTTATTTTCTCAGTGTAGTCAGTCATGAGGTATGATTAACAATTTGATTTGATTATTATATAAATGCACTACGCCACAGAAATACCCTGGACATAAAAAAAAGGTAGGTCCCTATTTGATTTGAAACCGTAGTCACACGGCTTATGGAATGTCTGGAGGATTTACAGGCATGTTCTGACCCCCCCAACAATAACCATATTACCATATTACCTGTGACAGTAACATGTCACATGCATCACCATCATCATCTTCTTATTTTCCCTTAGAATGGGAAAGTAACTGAACACACCCTCCACTGTCATGAACGGACAGTAGTCACTGGCTTGTCTTCACATGCTCATGCAACACGCCTAGCAACAGTATACATCCTGCCATCTTGTGATATGGTTGGTATTTGTTTTGTACACATACAAGATGGCATACGTACATCTCCATGAGCTAATGCTGCCTGCTCATGATCCGCGTATCTCCCTGCCTACGTTTGCTAGCCGTCCCGTCCGTTCCTTACCCTATCCTGTCAACATTGTGAGCACTTGTTTATCCATTCAGACAGGTGTTTGAATAATGTGCATCTCTGTCCAATAAAAAATGATTGTCATGAGGCTGAGGGGTGAGGCGCGGGGCTAAGGGGTAAATTTACGACAGACAAATGTATCTTCACCTCATTGATCATGAAACATGAGTGACTCCAAAGAACTCTGCGAACAGGTGTGGTGGCGAGGGGTAGGGGCCCTGGGGCGGTGGCGAGGGATAGGGGGGAGACGATGGGACACGAAGATGGGACACAGCAAGGGAGTCAGGCAGGTTGGGTGATGGGAATTTGCATGATGAAGAAAAAAAAATCTATAATCTGACTCAGAGTTCAGAGGTGAGGTGGATTCCAATGGCAGGGGTTGTGTGTTTTTCATCCCCATGACATGTCTCCAAATCTAGCATCGGCCGCCATGGGGTACGGGGGACAATGCCCACAGGTGCACTTTGGTGACGCAAACAGCAACCAGTTATGACAGGAAATATGATTGAGAGGCAAGTCATTCGGACTCCCACCACCAAACCCACTGAGAGAGATAGCGCATACAGTACATAATGTTGTCAGATAGTTCATCCCCATATCGATTACCAGGCCGGCATGGGTGGATCATGTGTTACTGTGTCTGTTTTTAAATGTTTCTGGTATCGAATACATCGCTTGGATCAGATGTCTGTGGCATGTTTAAATACACCGGCACGCTGTCTCTCATTCCTTCTCTCTCTCGTCCCCCATTCTCTCCATCATCCCCTCTGTCTCTCAAACGTACAGCTTCTGTATCTCATAAACACATGCACACACACACACACAAAACGCCCATTCTGTCGGACCTAGGCTTATATCTCACAAACACACTATTTCTTTCTCACACGTACACAGCCTCTGTCTATCAGTGTGTGGATGACAGCAGTTTAATATGACCCAGGAGGAATGAAGACAGCTGTCGTTACAAGCCTGATAATTTGTCAAGTGACGAGCTAATGAGAGGGTCATGGGAGCTTTGACCACAGACACACCGGAATGTTGGGAACAGCCATTCACAGGACACAGTCAATTCCATACAACTTTATTTAGTCTCATCAGGAGTGACTTTAAAAATCTATTTAGACATGTTTGCATTGTTAAGAGAAAGAGTTGATGCAGTCTCTAATTTAGCCTCATCCCGAATGTACAGTACATGACACTAACATAACAGTAGGTATCTAATAACAAAAGTTTCCCATAACAAATGTCTAATATCTCAATATTGACCAATTATCCAATCTGTCATAATTTCACAAAACAATTGCAAATAGGAGCACTAAATAACTCAGATTTATGCTGGTAGAGTGGTAGAAACGTTGTTTGTAGTTTACATAAATTATAGCGATGAATAAACTATAATTTACACATGTTGATAGAAAAGAAGATACTGTATGTGTGGTGTACGTATTTTTTTTGAGCAGAAAAGGCACAATAAAATTCGATTTAATGCCTAAGATTTAATCATTGATTCTGCTCTCGATTAGTCGGCCTGTTTTCATTGTAGGGCTTTTTGCGCAAGCGGTTATATCCTTCTTCACAGGGAAGAGAAAAGCCGACTTCAACAGGTCCCACGAAGACAAACAAAGAACCACACCCGGTATTGTATGACAGGTAGCTATGTCTAAACAGATTATTTTGAAAATTAGCATCTTCACGGATATTAATCACCGTTCGTTCGGGGATAAAATACCATTCATGCTTCCTCGTTCTGCTACTGGCATCGCAGCAAAAAACAAAATGGCTTTACAATGCAGCTAGCTAGCTAACCTAGCGTTAGGCCTGGAAAGCTGCATTTATTCGGGCACTGCAGCTAGTCAATGTAGAACGTGTTTATCCGCAAACCTATGTTATAAAACGACAGGAATGTATTTGCACGAGTGCACAGCTGGTTGGTACTAGCCAATAAAATGGGCATTACAGGAGCTTGCCGATTAGGTTAGCTAGCTAACTAACTTAGCATTGTAACTAACTGTCCTCGTTTCAACTGGATAGCATCAGAGCGAATCAATGCGTTTGTAATTAAGCGGCGCATTTGACATCTTGTGCAGTATGTATATAATGTATATGCTAACTTTACAGTACAGTTAGAGAAAGTCGTGTTTATATTAGCGATCTAACTCGTGCAAATGAATAACCGGCCACCTACAGCTATGTTGCTAGTAGCCCAATAATGGACGAGAAGCTAATAGTGCAAGGGCCTTACCGTTACATGTTCTATTTAGGGGCGAATTGGCTGTCAGCCAAATAATCCATCTAAATGTGAATCGATTTTCAATTGCGGCATGGTTCTAGAAATAAAGCTTTCTACTTTCATATCACATCAAAACAATTTCACAAATGGAAAATATACAGTTACTGTTTTAAAGATCGGCTTTGGGCAAAAATAACGTATTCAACCGGTATAACTGATCAATGCACCATCATACCAGGTCATTTAATGCTTAAAATAAATTGGATTAATACGATATTTGACCAAAGTGCCATTTCTCCAAAAACAAATCTTTTGAAATGACGTCAACACATATGCCGTTACTGGCTAAGGAACAAGCTACGTTGGTTTCGGCGCGCATGACCAGAATGACGCATAACTAACCACCAAAGGCACACCCCGTTTCTCTTTTGAAAATTGAGAAAGGGGCGGAGTTGGACCGGGTTAAGGCAGTTGCAGCTGATAGTATCTTTATGTGACAACAGGTTTGTGGCGTCACTCAGGTGTTCGGAGATGCAGATAGCTAATTAGCACAGAGTTGACTCTGGCGTTTTCCGTAAACAAGCACTGTAATATGGCAGACTCTGATGATAGGCTATCTTGTAATTGAGAAGTCCATCATCATCCTGCACAGATTTAGTCCACCGGTCAAGCAAGCTTGTGTGGATATTAGGGATAGGTTAGTTAGAAGCTAATCTGGGTTGGCATCATACATCAGTCTCAAATAGCAGAATATATACATAAGAAAGGACAAGTGTATATAGGATTCTGTTCAAATGACAATGAGTGCAGTAATTAGGAACATACTCCATTGATAGAGGCTAACGACCTTTAAGGCCTATTGATGACAGCAATGGAGGATGGTGGGTTGAGCTATAGGAGGACGGGCTCATAGTAATGGCGGGAATGGAATAAATGCAACCATATCAAGCACAAACATATGGAAACCACGTTTGACTTTGTTCCATTTAATTCCAGCCATTACAATGAGTGTCCTCCTATAGCTCCTCCCACCAGCCTCTACTGGATGCTCATATGTCTGGCCATACTAGCCCAGTATCTTCCATATCAAGAGAAATAATACAAAAATAAAACCAGAAGGTTAAATTACTACACAGCTTCATAGGGTTAAGGCGTCAGTATGCTTCATTTCGACTGGCGCCTATGGGAACCAAACCAGTGTTCTCACATACTCCCTTAAAATACCTTCTCTTTAAAAATTTGAAAAAGGCAACAATAGCACTTTGAAACTCCGGAGCCAGTATACACTTCCTCAAAATGGTAAGAATTAATCTAAGATAACTCAACTCAAGAAATCGGTCATTAATTGAAATGTTTTTGCAGAGGAGATCTTAGTCGCCCATTTTTTACATTGAACTAAGATGTGGTGCAGTATTTCTTAATGTAAAAATGTGTGTGAAAATGAGCAGTCTCTCATTGAATGACAACAAAGACTTTATTGAAAATTCCTTACTGTTGACCAGGCACAGATGAAAGGGGCGTAGACTTTGGCTACTACTGACTTCGGCTTGCCTCGAGAGAAATGTCTGTGCCCAAACAACCAAAGAAAACTTTACTGAAGTTCAAAACTAACGAAACGTCACAATGTCATCGTAATACATGCACAAACCCTTCTGAACTGTTTGGGCTGAGAAGCATGCGGACGCCATTATAATTGAATTGGTCTGTCATCTGAAAACATTGTTATAAAATCCTGCTGTTTGGGCTTCTGTTGAATTGATCTATAATCATTTTTCCCTTAATATTGTTGTTTCAGGTAAACATCATAGCAAATTAAACATATATTTGAATACAAGCAAGAATCAAGATTACATCAAACATAACATAAGCAACAGAAAACAAAAGTGACAGGGCTGGTTGGTATACCATATTTTACATTATAAACTGAGTGGTTCGAGCCCCGAATGTTGATTGGTTGACAGCTGTGGTATATCACTGTATACAACGAGTATGGCAAAACATTTATTTTTACTGCTCTAATTATTTTGGTAACCAGTTTATAATAGCAATAAGGCACGTCTGGGGTTTGTGGTATATGGCCAATATACCATGGCTAAGGCCTGTATCCAGTCACTCCGCATTATGTCGTGATTAAGGACAGTCGTTAGCTGTGGTATATTGGCCATATACCACACCTCCTCTTCCCTTAGTGCTCAAATATACCGGTATTTGGTGTACGGACCGGTTTGGGTTTTTACTTTACCTTCTATACCGGTATTTGAATGTTTGGTTTGTTAAATCTGATATGCCATGTGTAATGTCCATTTTTATAGTTTACTCCACTACTTGAGTCATCTCTTTCCACTCTCTTTCTGTGCTGCTTTCCACACATACCTAGCCCCGTTAGCTAATAAATGTACTGAGTCAGAGAAAATTGAACTAGCTATACAGCCTGATAATACCAGTGATGGTGTAGACCTAAATCAGAATGTTTGTGCAACATTATCTTCTAAATCAGAGGGATACGTGAAGCCTGAGTATGTTCGCTACATGCAGTAGCTAAGAGAACATTACGTGTAGCCAAAGATTATAGGGTCCCCTAAGAAACACTTATCAACACTTTGGTTGCTACCCTGTCTCAACGGCATTTTTGTTCATTTTCATGTCAACCAGCACTGTATTCAAAGTGTCTGCTATTATATTCTAACTATGGAATTAGAATAATACATTTCCATGATTCCAACAGTTCATCGAAGTGAACATTTGGTTTAGGTCCACTCAGTCCCTTAAGGGGGGCAAGGTAAATGCCAAGAAATACACAGCCATTCTGAGTGAGTGATCACCGTCAACCTATGGTGAAGAATTTCTATCCTGATGGGAGTGGTTCCCTTCCAAGATGACTATGTCCCCATCCACATGGCACGAGTGGTCACTAAATGGTTTGTTGAATGAAAATGATGTAAACCATATGCTATGGCCATCTGTCACCAGATCTTAACCCAATTCTACACCACCATCAACGAATCACCAAATTATGGAATTTCTTGTGGAAGAATGGTGTTGCATCCCTCCAGTAGAGTTCCAGACACTTGTAGAATCTGCCAAGGGGCATTGAAGCTGTTCTGACGGCTCGTGGTGGTCCAACGCCCTATTAAGACACTTTATGTTGGCGTTTGCTTTATTTTGACAGTTACCTGTATATTACATAATAACATTTTTTTTACATTAACAAAAATAAACATTCTTTCTTATTACCCATGACATTTCTCAGGGTATCTGCAAGATTAGGGGAAAGATAGCATGAAGGGGTCCCATATTTCCCCCATCTTTGTTCTGAAGTATGGAATTTGTTTTCTCTGGTTGCAGCGTTTTAAATATCTCACAATACCACTGATTTTTATAGTAGGTTGCTGGTCTTTTATCCAAATCAGATTGCGTTGTGCTAGTGTAAGTAAGTAATGGCCTGTTCTCTGTGACACCTGATGCAAGTAGCAATGGGTCCATTCTTCTAGGACATCTTAACATGCCCATTAGCTCAGTTTAGTTTTTCTCGCAGAAAATGGTTAATGTGGTGGGTAGGTCCAAAACAAGTGCCATTGGGTACGTTTCATTGTTGTACTTATTTTTGTACTTACGCATGTTATTCTTTTATTGGCCTTTGTATCAAATTGATGGTAAGTCTAATGGTGTTGGATAGTTAACATTTCTTTGCTTTTCCACCCTGTAAAAGAGCATGACTGCAAGATGTTTAAGAGAAGATGATGGAATTTTCCCTCCCCTCAATTTAAAAGGAAACAAAAACGGTGAAATCATAGACATTTCTCACTACATAGGGACCCCCTCCTGTAAGAATACCAATAAGAAGAAATATTTCAAGCAAATCAAAATTGAGGAGGCCCAGCATCTGTAATCCTGTTTCTGCTTTCCACCTCTCAGCTTCTCGTTGTTCACAGAAAGTCCATCCCAGCTCTACCCTCTATCAGCTTGGGCAGATAGGGCAGCCAGTGCCTTCGGTACCATAGGCCGGGGAACCCCGTTCCTCTTCGGACCGTCCGCGGCTATCCGCCTGGCCCAGATCGAAGCCCAGCTAGCCCTGCACCAACTGAGCATCATCGCCGCTGCCAGTAACCACGGCAACCAGCAACGGGCCCTGTTCAACCTTCTCCAGCAAGCAGCTGCCAACAACTTCGCTCAGCCGCTCGCCCCCGTCATGTACCAGCCTCAGCAACAGAGGGCACCCTTCAACAGGCCCAGGAACATGCCATACCATCAACAACAACCGGGCCACTCTACTGGCGGCAACAACATGGTCCAGATGAACAGCTACCAGGCGGGTCAGTTCCCGCCACAAACACGGCTACCCGAGGAGCTGGAGTCAGCGATCTCTGTCCGTGTTCAGGGTGGGAGGGACGAGGACCACCGACTACTCAACCACAATACCCAGATCTCCCGGCAGCACTGTGTAGATCCCCGCATGCACGGGGACGGTCGGGGTGGGAGTTCAGAGACTGCCTATTCTAACAGCAACAACCTTGTTTCGCTCTCCTGCGATGACCAGCAGAATCAGATGCAAGATGTGGACTGGTCCAACTACCAGACTCCCAGTAAACTCTTTGGTCTCAATCAGCAGCAGCACCTCCAGCAGTCCTCCCACTCTCATGTTAACCCCAACAGCGGGCATTCAGGAGGAGGCATGCAAAGCTGGAATGCTCCTGTTTCTCAACCGGCTCGTCCACAGGGTGGAAACATGCAGGGTCTGTACGTACCCGAGAGCGCAGGCAGTATCCTGGCCGGCTTCGGTTTGTCAAACGATGACCTGGAGGTTCTCAGCCACTACCCTGATGACCAACTAACTCCAGACACTCTGCCCTTCATCCTACGTGACATACAGATACACAAAACAAACAGAAACACAGGCCCTCCTGCGTTCTCTCAAACTCTCCCTGCTATTCCTAACCTGCCGCCACCGCTGCGTCTTTCTCCCCCACAGCGGCATCCTGCACATTCATGTACGACCAACATCCCAACTTTTCTGAGTGTGACGCAAACGGCGGGTAAAGTTATCGACTACGGCCATGCGAGTAGGGTGGCGGAAGAGGGTAGGGACTCTTACAAACGCGAGCTACCGTCCAAGGAGAGAGCGACTAAACCAGAGTCAAAGTCCACCGGTTCGTCTTTGAAACGTAAAGCTGAATCCCCAAGGCGGCACGACGACTCTTCCGACTCAAAGAAAGACAAAGACTACAGGAGGCGTGCTCCAATCCCCGACACTCACAAGCACAAAAGAACGCCCGTCAGAGAGCCGCCATCGAGATCTCGGTCGGAGCGCGAAGGGTCCAGATCAAGGCCACAGTTCGAAGCCAGGAGTGAGTCATCAAAATCAACCAGACCCTCCGGTGCCAAACGCAGCTCTAGCGCAACCAAGAGGCTCCCAACACCCACCATGATAGGTGATTTCTCGGCGGACCCTCCGAAGGTGTACCCCCACACCTGCTCCCTGTGCGACATGCAATGTGAACGGGCTAAGGTGAGTACCGTACCTGTACCGCACACGTTGTTCGCCAAGCAGAGATTTTGTTTTTGTTAAACGGATACTTCAGGATTTTGGAGTCTGATGAACTCGTGGATACCATTTGTTGTCTCTGCATCCAGTTAGGACGTTGCAAATTAGTGTTAGCGCAATAACTGGAAGTCTTTGGCAACTGCTAGCATGCTAGTGGATACCGTAGACTTCCAGTTGTTGTGCTGATGCTAGTTGGCTTTGGCTTGCAAAGCTACTTCTAACTTCCATCATTCTGGATACAGAGAAATGGTATCAATGAGTTCCTCTGGTTCTGGGGAAGTAGATAAAGGGCTTCATTGCCAAAATCACAAAGTATCCCTTTAAGCTTTTTATAAAGGCCCAATGCAGTTAAAGAAAAAATCCACTCAAACTATATTTTGGAATTTGTTTCCATTAGTCCACTGTTGATACAATACCACAGTGTTTTGAATGTCAGCAATCAAGTTTTCAAGATATTGGACTTTCAAGAAGCAAAGTGTCACTTGCTACATTATCATGATGATGCAAAACCTTTTGGGACTATCAACAATGGACTAATGAAGAAAGGAGAAGAAAAAAAAGAGTGGGTTGGATTTTTCCTTTAAACACCATAACCACTTTTACATACACACCAGGCATAAAACACAGTGAAATACATTACATATTTGATTCTACTTACAAAAATAAACATATTTTAAGCAATGGTTTAACAGTTCTGATTCACATAAACATTTTGTACGTTTGGCGAGCTTACGCTGATTGAAGCACCAGGTTTTCTGTACAATCTTTCATTTTATTTGGACATAGAAATACCTTAATTGGCATTCCAGCAGTGATCTGTTGTTGTGCTAGCACCAGCTGAGCGGGCCTCCGTCTTTATCGAGAGTGAAGTGAATTCGGAACAACAATGTATGCATCTTTAAAAATAGTTTTCACATACAAACTTTATATGTCCGAAATCAGAATCGAATATGCTTCCCAAAAATAACATGGTCGCTGTGGGAGAATGTATATTTTGATTGGCAATTTTCTGAATTTGTCGGTGCCATCAGGTAGCCTGATTCCAGATGTGTCCATGTAAACAGCACTATGAAGGAAATCGTTCTTCTTCCAAAGCATGGAAACGTTTTTATTAAACTACTTTATTGATCTGACTATCCACAAAATCACATTATTGTGTGCATCTAACCGTACACGGTGTCTTCTCCTTTCAAACCGTTCTTTTGTAAATCCATATATGGATGGTGTTACTGTTGAGTTGTTCAACAATTAAAACAACTAAACAATCAAGGAGGGAAAAAAGAGAAAAACCATTTGCTCCTGAAAAAGTAGCCTGACCCGTACTCTGCTGATGACGAAGAAGAAGATTACAGAAGACATGGATATAACTGCAAAACTGAATTGTATTTGTGGTGAAGAGGACTAACTTTACCCAGTGTTCACTCTTCTGCAGTGTACAAAAACATGATCAATGCTGTTTTAATATAAGAAACACCATTTTGCAATTTACATGTTTGTTTTTTACAGGTTGTTGCCAAAATGTCTCTTGATAACTTCAAATCGTGATACCTTCTTTAGTACTTTGCCATTTGATTTGATGCCTCAAACTTGAACAAGTAGTTTCAATACATATATTTTTGATAGCTTGTTGAGGCATGCATTCAATATATGGAAGACCTACACATATCAACAATACTCCTAAAAATACATTTCCACCATTCTCCTTAATGCATACACACACATAGGCACTATGATGGTGTAAATGTGATCCTACCAATCACATCTCTCTGCTGGACTCTGGTAGATATCTAACCATTATTTCTTTATTTTGTTTTTTTCCTCACAGGACTGGATCGATCACGTGAACACAGTCAACCACACAGCTAGCTGCAGAGATCTGCGCAACAAGTGGGTGTTTACATTTTTTTTGTTGCTTAAACTATGCTGGCAGTTAAAATCCTTATGTCTATTGAAGCACCCATCAGTCTAAGTAAAAAATTAAATAAATCCCATCAAAATTCGTGATATCAGATATCTTTGAAGGGTCTCAATCCATCACATCCGCCTATGTCAGCCTTCAGCGTCCATGATGTTTATGGTTAGGTACACATTGGAGCAAGGACAGTCCTTTTTCGCGAATATGCACCGCATCGGTTATATGCAACGCAGGACATGCTTGATAAACTAGTAATATCATCAACCATGTGTAGTTAACTAGTGATTGATTGTTTTTTATCAAATAAGTTTAATGCTCGCTAGCAACTTACCTTTCCTTACTGCATTTGCGTAACAGGCGGGCTCCTCGTGAGGCAGGTGGTTAGAGCGTTGGACTAGTTAACTGTAAATTTGCAAGATTATATTAGGCCGAATCGGTGTCCAAAATTACAGATTTTCATTTTCTTTAAATGAAAACTTGAAATCGGTCCTAATTAATCGGCCATTCCGATTTAATCGGTCGACCTCGTGCCAACTACTGTCTGTAGCGTCCGAACCATTTGAGCTACATACTATGACTCCACTATGGAAAGGAGTGACTCACGAACACGATGGTGTTCTCCATTTTGCTCCATGACCTTCTGAAGCTAACCCTTACAAACACATGAACTATGGAGGAGTTAGTTTTGTTCCAACAAAAATAAGGGGTTAAGTAAAACAACATTCTGAGCTTTCTTATATCCTAGATATAGGACGGACTCTTCAAAACCTTAGTCTTTATGATAAAAAAATGTACTGCCTTTTTTTGTTGCCATTTATGAATGTGTTATTCAATGCATTTCTATGGGCTATAGGAGGCCAAATTCAATATTTCCTAAAATATATATAGATATATCTATATATATTTTTTTAGCTTTTTAGGAATCTTAAATGTGTACTAGAAATATCGAAATCAAATAGCTAAATGATCCATGGTATGACCATCTTAAAACAATTGCATATGTTAGCTTTGTACCCCTCCCCTGCAACGGCTTAGACTTTTAGAGTTAACTAACCCATCAATACGCAACAATAACCCATGGATGATGTACTCATGTCTCTTCTTTCCCCCCCAAAGGTATCCAGACTGGAATCCAAATGTCCCAAGGTGAGAGATGTTCCTAAAATGTAGGACTGCCTATTTTTCACCCTGATTATCCAATCACTTTTTATTTTTAGATTACAACTGTGCAACTGATAAACCACCTATCATTTTCCTCTGGTGGTGTTGTATGTCACTGGGTCTTTGAATCACATATAATGTCATATTGTTCTACTGACTCCTCTCTCCCCTCTTTGCCCCAAACCAGGAGGGACCCGTCTCAAGGTCAGGATGCTTGTGCCACCTGGCAGTCCCTAGAACGCTCTCCCTCCCGCTCAGTCTCCCGTTCCTTGTCCTGGTCCCCCTCTCCCACCCCCTCCGGACCGAAGCAGAAGGATCTCTCCGCCCACCTCCCATGGACACGCCCCCCACACCTCTGGCCGGCACAGCCCCTCCCAGTCCCATCGGGGTTCTGCCTCCAGCGCTCACAGGCCAGAGAAGAGAACCAGTGAATCCTCAGGTAAGCCACTTTGTCTAGATGCTAATCTGGGCTAGTGGTTGACACGGTTTCCCAGACCCAGATGAAGCGTATTCCTGGAGTGCTAGTCTGTTGGCACTGTAATATATCTGCCCTGTGCTACATCGTCATAACCCAGACGTAATTTGTTACCCCTATCTGTAATATATCAAATCAAATCAAACTTTATTTGTCACATGCGAAAACCTTACCGTAAAATGCTTACTTACAAGAGTTTCTTATTCTTATGTGTCAGATTTTTTTTTAACTTTGCGGAAAAAGCACACCATGCAATAATCTGAGTACGGCGCTCAGACACAAAAACAAGCCATACAGGTACCCGCCATGTTGTGGGGTCAACAGAAGTCAGAAATAGCATTATAAATATTCACTTACCTTTGATCTTCATCAGAATGCACTCCCAGGATTCCCAGTTCCACAATAAATGTTTGTTTTGTTTTGATGTCCATGATTTATGCCCAAATTACCTTCCTTTTTGTTGTAATATATCTGTCATTATAACCCAGACATCTGTTGCCCCAACATCCAGGGATATCTACTGTAATATATTTACGTCATTATAGCCCAGACATCTGTCGCTCCTACATCCAGGCATATCTACTGTAATATATTTACGTCATTATAGCCCAGACATCTGTCACCCCTACATCCAGGGATATCTACTGGGAGCTCTCGAGAAGGCCTGAAGCGTTCCAGAAATGACCCCGCCAAGTGTGCGACTGGCCACGGCAACAGATCAGGGGTTTCTGGGAAACACGAGTCCGGGAAACGTGAGTCCTATTTGTCGTCCACCAGCAAGTTTCCGGCATCCATGTCTGAGAAGCCACATCGCCCATCTTCCTCTGCTTCCTCTAAGCCAGGCGCCAAGCCAGCGGCCGGGAAGGAGACCGCCTCAGGACAGGACTCAGAGGTGTGCCCTTCGCGGAGCTTTTGGTTCAATCTTTTGTTTGCAATGCAGTGTCGTTAGGGCTCTTAGGATTAACCTCATTATCAGTAATAATTACTTCCAGTAGTAATATCCTTAGGGTAATTTCGCAAATTGAATTAGAACTAACTTATAAGCTGCTTCTTCACACTCCCATCCAACCCAAGCAGTGCTTGTAAACCTTCCTTGATTTTAGCTCCAGTCCTCCAACGCGCCACAGAAGAAGCCGAATCCAACGCAGCAGAAGAAGAATCCTCCAGGTTCCTACTTGCTCTATCTGTCGGGCCTCCCTGTAGATGCCAAGTACCAGGAAGTGGTGTCACTGGTGCAGTCCTTCGGCAAGGTCACCAACGTCCTCATCATCAGGAACGAGGAGGGGGATGAGGACCAGGGGCAGCCGCAATACAGTAAAGTGAGTATAAATAACTGTGTGGTAGTGTCAAGTTAGGCATCATACCCTTTAATGCTAAGTGGTGTCTTTTTGATAAGTATGAAGACATCTTGTTTACCACCTGGAGTCGATTTTCCCTGGCGCTGCATAATAATAAAACATCCCCATCAAAATCCCTCACTTTAAGCATTGTTGTGGACTTAACATCCAATTTGTTTGTTTTCCTGTTTATAACTGATTTTTCAGAGAGAAAATGGAAACCTGGGAAAACTAAACAGAAAATGGAATTTGGGGGAAAACTGAAACGGATTTTATAGGGCTCAATAAATAGGCTGAAGCATGGGGTTTCCCCTCTGCATTTATTATATTAACTGGTTAGCTTCCAAAAAGTAAATGTAGACTGTTGTAACATCTTCAAAGTGTGCCATATTAGTAAAGTCTTCCTGAAATCGTCCATATTGTTTTGTGGCGGGAATGATTTTGCCGTGGCACAGCACTACATATAAATGACTGCAGTGGAAACACTGATACTTTTGTATATATAGTGTATGTGAACACGACGTCAAATGAGTAGATTCGGCTATTGCTGCCACCCGTTGCTGACAGGTGTATAAAATCGAGCACACAGCCATGCAATCTCCATAGACAAACTTAGCGCGTAACAATCGTCTCTCCTCGGTTGCAACACACTACTGATTTTCAAACTGCCTCTAGAAGCAACGTCAGTACAAGTACTCTTCGTCTGGAGCTTCATGAAATGGGTTTCCATGGCCGACAGCCGCACACAAGCCTAAGATCACCATGCGCAATGCCAAGCTTCAGCTGAGGTGGTGTATAGCTTGCCGCCATTGGACTCTGGAGCAGTGGAAGTGCGTTCTCTGCAGTGATTAATCACTTTTTACCATTTGGCAGTCTGACGGATGAGTCTTGGTTTGGCGGATGCCAGGAGAACGCTACCTGCCCCAATGCATAGTGCCAACTGTAACATTTGGTTGCAGAGGTATGTTCTGGGGCTGGTTTTCATGGTTTGGGCTAGGCCCGTTCAAGTGAAGGGACATCTTAACGCTATAGCATACAATGACATTCTAGACTATTCTGTGTTTCCAACTTTGTGGCAACAGTTTGGGGAAGGACCTTTACTGTTTCAGCATTACAATGCCCCCATGCACAAAGCGAGGTCCTTACAGAAATGGTTTGTCAAGATCTGTGTGGATGAACTTGACTGGCCTACAGAGACCTGACCTTAACCCTATCGAACACCTTTGGTATGATTTGGAATGCCCACTATTGAGCCAGGCATAATCGCCCAACATCAGTTTCTGACCTCACTAATGCTCTTGTGCCAGGGACCTCACGATATGTATTGCATTCAATATTGTTATTTTGTTGCGATTCAATGTTCCAAACCTAATGCTCACGGTATGTCTGCTGCAAAGGTACAAGAGAGCCATGATAAAACAAGTTTTGATTTGTCATGGAATTAAAAGTGCAAAAAAATGGCTTCCTATTGAGAAAGAAGAAACAAGCTATGAAGCAAAGAGTAATGGTGCAGGTACACCCACTGGCACAAAAATGATATTCAGATATGTAACTGTACCCACCCCCATCACTAGTTTTGTATCCATCTGTCTAACATTTGCCCCTCTTGGTGTCTCTGTTCCTGCAGGCCACTGTTTGCATGCAGAAAGAGCAGGATGCTAAAGCACTGGCTGAGTGCCTCACTCTCACCATACGGGAACACCCCATCTCTGTCTCCGACCAGGTTTGTCCCTTCCTGCTTACCATACCAAAGCCACCTCCGCTCCCAGCTGGGTATTCATCCACTGGATTGAATATCATAGAATTGGCTCATGACAGAAAGAGGAGAAAATTAAATATAAAGCAAGATGATGATGGAGAAAATTAAAAAATAAAGCAAGGTGATTATTGATCAAATTTAATCTGTTTTTTTCCTTGTTTTACAGAATGGCGAGGAGGAGCTTACTTCCTCGATACCTGTCATTATAAAGGGGTAAGTATTATCCATTACCTGTGTATACTAGTGTTATCTTTGACCCCTGAACTTTGCCACTTGTGTGTTATTACGGAGGCAGTTGTTCACACATTTCACTCATCTCCATAGAGAAGTGATCGGTGCTCCCAAGACACCTGCAGCCCCAAACGAGGCCAACTTGACCGTCAGAGACCCAGGTAAAAAAACAAACGTACACTTAATGTTCTTTTGGAATGCATCCCAAATGGCACCCTATTCCCTATATAGTGCATTGTGTTCTGCTCAAAAGTATTGCACTAAATAGCAAATAGGGTGCCAGCCTTAATGTCTTGTATATTAATCAACTAATGATGTTTGATAGACCTGATCAATAAGAGTTGTGAAATGTAACATTATACTTTTTTCCCCCCACAGAAGCCAGCGTTGGTCAGAAGAATTCAAATGAGGTGCTTTATTTTTGTTTCTGTCTCCTTATTTGCCAGTATGTCTATTACAATTTGATTAAGTATTTCAATCTTATATATCACATCTACAGAAATACAAGTAAGTGACGTCTGTCCCGAATACAGCAGGTGTAGACTTTACTGTGAAAGCTCTTATCCAGCAATGGAGTTAAGAAAAGATTTACTAAAAAAACAAAAGTAAAAAAATAACAGAAGAAAATTACATGACAGATAATAAACATCGAGTGGCAGCAGTGTAAAAATGAGAGTGGGGGGGTTCAATGTAAATAGTCTGGGTGGCCATTTGATTAATTGTTCAACGGTCTTGTGGCTTGGGGGTAGAAGCTGTTAAGGAGCCTTTTATTCCTTGACTTGGCGCTTCAGTACCGCTTGCTGTGCGGTAGCAGAGAGAACGGTATGACTTGGCGCTTCAGTACCGCTTGCTGTGCGGTAGCAGAGAGAACGGTATGACTTGGCGCTTCAGTACCGCTTGCTGTGCGGTAGCAGAGAGAACGGTATGACTTGGCGCTTCAGTACCGCTTGCTGTGCGGTAGCAGAGAGAACGGTATGACTTGGCGCTTCAGTACCGCTTGCTGTGCGGTAGCAGAGAGAACGGTATGACTTGGCGCTTCAGTACCGCTTGCTGTGCGGTAGCAGAGAGAACGGTATGACTTGGCGCTTCAGTACCGCTTGCTGTGCGGTAGCAGAGAGAACGGTATGACTTGGCGCTTCAGTACCGCTTGCTGTGCGGTAGCAGAGAGAACGGTATGACTTGGCGCTTCAGTACCGCTTGCTGTGCGGTAGCAGAGAGAACGGTATGACTTGGCGCTTCAGTACCGCTTGCTGTGCGGTAGCAGAGAGAACGGTATGACTTGGCGCTTCAGTACCGCTTGCTGTGCGGTAGCAGATAGAACGGTATGACTTGGCGCCTCAGTACCGCTTGCTGTGCGGTAGCAGAGAGAACGGTATGGCTTGGCGCTTCAGTACCGCTTGCTGTGCGGTAGCAGAGAGAACGGTATGACTTGGCGCTTCAGTACCGCTTGCTGTGCGGTAGCAGAGAGAACGGTATGGCTTGGCGCTTCAGTACCGCTTGCTGTGCGGTAGCAGAGAGAACGGTATGGCTTGGCGCTTCAGTACCGCTTGCTGTGCGGTAGCAGAGAGAACGGTATGGCTTGGCGCTTCAGTACCGCTTGCTGTGCGGTAGCAGAGAGAACGGTATGACTTGGCGCTTCAGTACCGCTTGCTGTGCGGTAGCAGAGAGAACGGTATGACTTGGCGCTTCAGTACCGCTTGCTGTGCGGTAGCAGAGAGAACGGTATGGCTTGGCGCTTCAGTACCGCTTGCTGTATACCTAGTATATAGGTCCTGGGTGTCGGGAAGTTTAGTGTTCCAGCATAGTGTTTCAGTTCATCTTTAACACTTTTAAAACAATAAAAAACAGTCAGTCAGCCAGTCAGTCAGCCAGCCAGTCAGTGGTGTCTGAGCTGTAAGATTAAATGGGTTTCCCAACAGATACACAGGGAGCAGGTGAAGCCACAGAGGAAGAGGAAGAGGGGCTGTAGAGCGGGACAGATCGAGAGACTCAAAAGACTGCAGAGGGAAAACAAGGTGCAGAACTGAACTGATATCTCATAGGACCAGGCAGGGGATGCTACATTATGGAACGTTTAGATAGATTTCTATCATGTAGATTAGACTTGATTTGGCTCCGTCAGGACAGGTAGAATAGGACATTGTGTGACTGTCAGCTCTATTCATGATATCTCTGTATACAACGTTCTGACCGTTTTCTTTTGTTACCTCACTAAATGCTCCACGTCTTGATTATGACGGTCTTTGTCTCCTGTGGTTTGACCTTTTTAGAGGGGCGTGGTCAAGATTACTGGACTTCCTGAAAGCGGCTGCTCCGAGATTGATATCGCAAAGCTGGCCCAGCCCTTCGGTACACCTGTCAAGATCCTCCTCATCACCAAGCCCAGTGAGGTAGGCACGCTATCCACTATAAATCACTCACTTTCACATTATGTGGCTTAGGGCAGTGTTTCCTAACCCTGGTTCTCTAGTACCCCAACAGTACACCCTGTACAAGCACACCTGATTCAACTTGTCAACTAATCATCAGGCCCTCAATGAGTTGAACCAGGTGTGTTTGTCCAAGGCAACAACAGAAATGTGTGCTGTTGGGTGTACTGGAGGACCAGGGTTGGGAATTTGATTCCAATGTAGGACCTGCTGAATATATTGGCACAGTCAATGTTCTGTCAGATGCTTTGGGTAAAATAGTCAGTATATTGGCAATATCATATGATTTTCACAGCGATTTTTAAACAATATAACTTGCGTGTCCAATATGACTGACTGTCTGTTTGTGGTCCTCGCCAGGCTCTGGTCACCATGCAGGATGTGGAGACAGCCCAGAAGATGGTGAAAGTTTACACCGACATGCCTGTCTGCATCAACGACTCTGTTCTGAACATGAGCCTGCTTCCAAATCTCCTGGTGGACTTCAACAGACCGGTAAGATGCTGTGGCTTGACTGACTGATCCCTATTAGGGCCTCAACCGTGAATCTCCAGCGTCCTCTGTTCTGGGCAGTTTCCTTCACTTAATTCCAGGTGGTTGCTGCAAAGTATGATAAATGTCCACTATGAAAAGGGTGTTTATGCACTTCTCTGATCAGTGACGACATGAAGAACTTTTCATTCCATTTTATTAACACAGGTGGCACTTTTCCATTCATTGATGGGACCCAGGAATCCTGTTAGTGTGAGTATTTTACTGTTGCTTCAGCTAACCTAAAAGGCTCTTAATAGCATCGTTGCCACCTCAAGGAAAAGGTAGAAAAACACAGACAATTCCAACTGATTTAAGACCTGCATGTTAAAACATGATTTAACCTAATGAAATGAATCACACCCAAGAGCATATATTATTGCAGAGTCCCTTTACAATTTCTAACAACTATTTATGAAGTTGAGCTTCTAATAATTGATACAAGTAAAGGTTTTTGTAATTGATGAATACATTTCAATGTTTCCAATACGTCCTGCAGAAGGCAGAGGTGGGAGGTGATGATGACTGGAACCGTCTCCTGGTTGTCAGTAACATCCCGGCCACGCCCTCCGGCCCAACAGAGATCCAGAAACTGGTCCAGCGCTTCGGCACAGTCCAACAGACTCTGGCACTCAAGGACAAGGTGAGGGACCTGTGGGTGGGGAGGGGTATGTGTTGGGGGACGGGGGGGTCTTTGTGTGCTTAAGTGTCTGTCAAAGGGAGGGACATCTTAGTGAGGAACGTTTAACTGTTTGTGTGTTCAAGTGTCTTGCATCTACCCTGCCTACAGTAATTCCACGCCATCCATCCAATCCTGTTTTCTTTACCCCATGCAGATCATCTTTGAGATGGGAACAGCAGACATGGCCAAGAGTGTCTTCAACCGCTTCCAGAAGTTTCCCTGCATTGTTCAGAACAACAAGCTTGCCTTCTCCTGGAAACCTGATCCCAAGACTGATCTACCTAAAGTCGACATCTCCTCTGCCGGCTCAACAGCTTCAACTGATGGCAATGACTCCCAGACTGCAGAGACCACTATGCCCCCTGGTGGCCAGGAGGACTCACTGTCTCAGTCAGGATTAAAGGTGGAGTCAGGAACCGGGGTTGATACCAAGGTTGAAGGACAGGAGGTTCAGCCAGGGAATGAAGGGATGAATGTTGAAAAAGGGGCTCAAGCCACACAGTCTCCAGCATTAGGAGGAAAGGATCCAGAGAAGGAGCCTGATGCATCTTCCTTACAGCCAGCAGGAGTGAACCAGAGAGAACCTGGAGGTCAGGGTGGAGAGGTCGTCACAGAGAAAGTTGTAGACGTAGAGTCCGAAGAACCAGTCTCCTCAGATGCTACCTCCGCTCCTCAAGCTGCTAAACCAGAGACAGAGAAAATGTCTGTTTCCAGTTCCACAATAGTCACCCCAGCCCCAAAAGTGATGGCGGCCATCATAGAGGCCTTACGACAGGAGAGCAGGAACAGATCCTCTACCAGGATTACCACCGTCCAGGCTGCAGCTGAGAATCCTCCAGGTAAACAGCCAAAAGATAAGGAGACTCCAGATGTTCAGGCTGCCCCCGCTCTACCCAGAGTGACCCCAGAGATCCTGAAGGTGCTGCTGGAGGAGTGCAGGGTCCGGTCTACCAGTAGGGCCGGCGCTGAGCAGGCCAGGAAGGAGCAGGCTCAGGCGCCCCCTGCAGGCCAAAAGCCATCCACTGGAAACCGAAGAGACCACAGTGGAGACAGGGAGCCTGGAAGAGAGCAGGCCACCAAGAGGAAGACCCGCGAGGAGGAAAGGGAGGAGAGGGAGGGAGCAAGGAGGGAGAGGGAGAGGAGGCTGAAGACCCAAGAGGAGGAGAAGGAGAAAGGGAGGAGGGAGAGAGAGAAGAGGCGGTCCCACAGGGAACGGTCATCGGGATCACCGGGGTCCAGGTCCTCTATGAGGTATGAGGGGAGCCGGCACAGTGGGAAGAGCGGCGCCAGGTCTGAGTCCAGGAGAGGAAACGGAGAGGAGAAACAGCAGGTAGGAGAGAGGCCAGTGTGTTGGTATTCACTCTATATACAGAGAGGACAAAACATTAACAATGCTTTCCATGATAGGCTTTCACCTGGACAGTCTATGATCCCTTATTGAGGCCACTTGTTAAATCCACTTCAATCAGTGTAGATGAAGGGGAGGAGACGGTTTAAATAATGATTTTCAAGCCTTGAGACGATTGAGCCATGGATTGTGTGTTTGTGCCATTGGGCAAGACCAAATATTTGTGCCTTTGAACAGGGTGTGGTAGTAGGTGCCAGGCACACCGGTTTGTGTCAAACCCAGCAGCGTTGCAGATCTTTCCATGCTCAACAGTTTCCCGTTGGGTATCAAGAATGGTCCACCACTCAAAGGACATCCAGCCAACTTGACACAACTGTGGGAAGCATTGGAGTCAACATAGGCCAGCATCCCTGTGGAACGCTTTCAACACTTTGTAGAGCGGGGGGGGGGCAACTCAATATTAGGAAAGTGATCCTAATGTTTGGTGTACTCTGTGCAAATATGGATGGAGAGAGAATCTCCAGTGAACCAGTGTCACATATATATACCATCATGAATACAGAATGCCAATATCAACTTTCCAATCATTTTGGGGAATGACTTGCCATTTTGAAGAAAACTGTGGTTATAAAGTTCCCTGTCCTGTGTTCTTTCAGGAAGAGGAGGAGTTAGGTGAGAAGCACCTCCCCTTCGACATGGAAGACTTTGTGACTGTGGATGAGGTGGGGGAAGCAGCTGCGGTGCCCCGTCCTCTCCCTGAGACAACCACAGAGGTGACTGAGGTTACAGAGGTGACCGTCAACGACCCTGTGACCACAGCCTCTGAGGCGGAGCAGCAGGCACCAGCTGACACTACATCAATGGAGTTGGAGGGTGAGCCTGGGACAGCCAAGGTACGGGAGGAAGCGCTGGACAAACGAGAACAGAAGGAGGAGGGGTTGTCCCCAGCAACCACAGAGGGGTCGGTGAAGACTGCAGAGGGACCTGGGGACGTGACAGAGGAGACATTTCCAGACTGTCAGGGTGACATCAAAGAGGTCAGTGTGTCCAGTCACTTTCCTATTTGAGTAAAATCCCTTTCTTAAAAGGAAGCCTTCAACTCTATAGCATTCATCAACCAGCAGATCGGTGATAAGACTACTTCAACTGAGAAAGGAAAAATGAAGTGTTTCTAAAGTGTGAACACGACCCCAATCTTATCTAACCTTCCTTTCCTTCAGCCTGTGGTCACTGTGCTGAAGACGACCTGCGACGAGGTCACTGAGGAGTCCACAACCACAGACGCACCTGTCGCCGCCGAAGAAGAGGAACGGGATGGACGAGTGGAGGGCCTCAACATGGGGACGTTTCTGACGGTGGACGAGGTGGGACAGGTGGAGGAGGACGGGAAGAAGAGGTCTGCTGCGAACGGTAAGAAACATACTGTATATCACTGCTATGCTTGTCTCGTGAAAGCCCGTCATTGTAAATAACATCTGTTCTGCTGTGCTTACCTGTATAAATAAATGTTGTTTTTTATGAAGATATGGTAGGAAACTGGTCAGTGGCGCTAAGAAACAAACTTTATATTAAGTCAATCTGCAACATATTTGTCTGAGGAGACTAGATTGTGTTCAGTAGCGAAATGTTCTGAAATGGAAAACGAGTGGTTTGGTCAAGTTTAGTTAGTCCCTACTTGATCTTTTCCTGAGGTATATATCGTCTTGTTTGCCACAGGAGGAAAACCACTACAGGGAGAATGTTGTTTTGAGATATGGTGGCCAGCCTACTGTATGCATAGTAGTGGTTGAGATATGGTAGCCAGCCTACTGTATGCATAGTAGTGGTTGAGATGTGGTAGCCAGCCTACTGTATGCATAGTAGTGGTTGAGATGTGGTAGCCAGCCTACTGTATGCATAGTAGTGGTTGAGATGTGGTAGCCAGCCTACTGTATGCATAGTAGTGGTTGAGATATGGTAGCCAGCCTACTGTATGCATAGTAGTGGTTGAGTTGGCCACCCGCCTTTTTTGTTAAGTGGTCAATGAATGGTAACCTGGTTTACATAGATTAGTGGTTGTGGTCATTGTAGAGGATTGGTGGTGGCGAGGTCAGATAACCAATTGTATGTAGTAGAGGTGTAATGGTACAAGCATTAGTACTGAACCGTTTGGTATGGGGACCTCAGATCGGTCTGCACTGTGAACCCAAATGAATAGATCAATAAAACATCTGTGTACACAGTACCAGTCAAGTTTACATATCTACTCCTTCCAGGGTTTTTCTTTATTTGTATTATTTTTTACATTGTAGAATATTAGTTAAGTCATCAAAACAATTAGAAAACACATACAGAATCATGCAGTAACCAAAAGAGCGTTAAACAAATCAACTTTTATTTGAGATTCTTCAAAGTATCCAACCTTTGCCTTGACAGCTTTGCGCATTCTCTGAACCAGCTTCATAAGGTATCACCTGGAATGCATTTCAATTAACAAGTGTGCCTTGTTAAGTAAATTTGTAGAATGTTTCCTTATTGCTTTTGAGCCAGTCAGTTGTGTTGTGACGAGGTAGGGGTGTGTCGTAACGTTGTATTGATTAATGTGACGACAGCAGTTTATAATTACGTGATTTAATGAGTCAGGTATTAACTCGTTAACCTGGGGGCACCATGGGAAAGTTTTGGCTGAGTTTCTATTTCTCAAAATAACTCTTATCAGAAAATCGATTTCACAGCAGTCGCTAATTAATTTCCTCTACAGTCTCATTCTGAACGTTGCATAATCTGCACAAACCCGATTCCCACTATTTTAAAATAAAAATAAAAATAAAAAAAAGTCCGTACCACACCAATTGAGTTTATCATTTTAGCTTGTTAGTAAATAAATAATAATATAAGATACGGTCTAGGCTATTGATTAGAACTTAGTTCAATGAAACAGGTCCCTAGCGTGCCAACACAGAATGACACGTGTTGCACTAAATGAGGATTTCAAAAGAGAAAGAGTGCACGAGAGAAAAGCACACTTGGGTACATTTGTAAACTATGCTTAGTTTAACCCTGACCTTGCCCCGAACTGCCACTGTTATGGGTCAGAATACAATGATGTAATTACTTGTCGAAGGTCTCTGAAGGGTTGTCTCCTCGTGGCCCGAGTTCTGACTTCTCCTCTGATGGCGACACTTCTGTTGTTATCGGGTGTAACCCTCTTGAATGTCCACACAATGTCGGTGTCCTTTCTCTTAGCGGTCTGTTTCCTCGCCCTTGTTCTGAAAGCAGGTCTTCTGAGGATGGCTAATCAGCCATATAGGGGGTTCCAGCATGAGAATGAAAGCAGTGTAGACACACGATTCCTTGGAGAGAATAACCGTGTGGTCCTGCTTGAATTCACCCTCAGTCACAGCTCCTCATCCGTAGCATAGGTTGTTAAAAGGTTCCTTTGTCCTCTTCAACCTCGTGTTGCGTTTTGGTGTTACAACTAATCGGACCTTGGCTGCAGCTCGTGGTCACTTAGTTAAAATGTTCATTCTTAACTCGCATGTTTTATACCCTCAGGTCAGAAATGGGTCTTTCCGCCTTTAGGGCAAGTTCTCTGGGCGTAACTAGTTACGAGGCAAGGTCTGGATTGTACTCAAATCCAATTTAGACAACTAACTTCACATTTCATCTTTAAAAAACATTCTCTTTGATCTGGAAAAAAAATTTCTACACACCACACTATGCCAACATCAAGTACTTGTTGTGAAAACTCTTCAACTTACAATGTTTTCGATTATAACGTCTTCATTTAACTTATGATAACAAAAACAACATTCATTTTCATATTCCGTCTGTCGTCATGACTACCATTTTGTCTGAAACATATTGTCTAAAAGTCCATTTATTGCATGTTAGGTAGGTTCTCCATAGGCCCATCATACATTCCATTCCTCCATACTAAGAGGACAAATACATTTGTCTGCTGCTTTAAGATTTACAATGGGCGTGAGGTGTCTCATCCCCCACCTCCACAACTCTCGATCTCTCCCCCACTGGTGGAGACCCGAACAGGCCAGTCATTGAAGAACTTTGAAGAATATAACATATTTTGATTTGTTTAACACATTGTTGGTTACTACATGATTCCATATGTGTTATTTCATTGTTTTGATGTCTTCACTATTATTCTACAATGTAGAAAATAGTAAAATTTCAGGAAAACCCTTGAATGAGGTGTCTAAACTGTTGATTGGTACTGTATATATCCATTTAAATGCCTACGCATCATCAGTAAATCTAATCTGGAAAAACAACATTCAGGCTGTTGGTTAAAACAACTAGAGTCCTGGTGCATGTTGTAATCCAAATGATTTGTCACATTTCACTGTCCTTTTGTGATGCGCAGCAGGGAACCTAGTTCTGTACGATGGCGAGTGGTGGGATGGATAACCCCAAGAGGATTTGCCATCAATTATTTAAATCTCCATCTCTAACGGTGTTGTCGCCACTGCTGAACCAGAATAGCCTATGCAGCTGCCAACACCTCAAACATGTTGACACGTTTACTTAGATAACACCCCAGTATTCCTACCATCGGAGCTTCAAAAACACAACTTTGTCTCCCCTCTGTATTCAAGTAGCTTCAGCTGATTCTAAATGGGCCAAAGAAATTACCAGAGCGATTATGTATGTTTATAGATGTGGATATGCGCTGCTGGTTGAGAAGAATAAGGGGTTTCGCCCTCTCGCACCCATTTTCATCAAACGTGTAGTACCCGCTTCCATATAAGCAAGCTAAAGCTGAAGTAGTCCATGTATTGGCCAATGCACCCATGTGTTGCGCTTACTACAGATAGACTGAGAGCTACTTAGCAGTGACAACACATCACATTACCCAGGAGTGGGACGGTGCTACAGATACGCCCCTCTTTATGAGAGTCAAATAAGTGCATATTTTTCTCTTTGTTCAAAACATTCTAGCATGAGCCATGTTTACACATTGATTTTTACAAGTATTACTTTTACAAGTGACTGAGTGTTGTTGAGTAATCCTGTGTTTTCAATCACAATCTGAAGTGTTATTCCTGATTGTGCATTATGACTCATTATACAACGGGTGGGTCTAATGCTGATTGGTTAAAACCGTGTTCCAGACAGTTTCTGTTCCAGAAGTTAACACTGGCTAAATCTATGACATTAAAATTCCTTTTTTTTTTTTCTTTGGTTACACCTGACTGCGCAATCCAGTCTCATCAGCCAAGCAATTTATGAACTTGATCTGCACTATTAAAAAGCATCTAGGCATTATCTCACGTTTCTTTTAGACTAACATTTAGTTTAACAGCAGAAATTTGTTTAACCGTTGCTGTCGCTGACATTTGCAACATTGTTTCAACATTCAAATCCATTCTCCAGCTTTCCCATAGTAACGAACGTCAGGAATCAGGGACGATAGAGGCAGGCAGTGTTTCTCAGCCAGTCGAATTCATGAATCAGCTGGCATCTCTTTTATAGATAGAAACTTGGGAAAAAATAAGTCCCTTCTTCAGGATCATGTTTTTTTTAAATGATTTATAAAAATCCAAATAACTTCACAGATTTTCATTTTAAAGGGTTTAAACACTGTTTCCCATTCTTGTTCATTGAACCATAAACAATTAATGGACCTGCACCTGTGGAATGGTCATTAAGATACTATCAGTTTACAGACGGAAGGCAATTAAGGTCACAGTTATGACAATTTTAGGACACTGAAGAGGCTTTTCTACTGACTTTGAAAAACGGCGAAAGAAAGATGCCCAGGGTCCCTGCTCATCTGCGTGAAGGTGCCTTAGTCATGAGGACTGCAGACGTTGCCAGGGCAATACATTGCAATGTACTGTGAGACACCTAAGACAGGGAGACAGGATGGACAGCTGATCGTCCTCGTAGTGGCATAACACCTGAACAGGATCTGTACATCCAAACTTAAAAAAAAAAAAATATATATATATTAATTAATTAATTAATTAATTAATTAATTTCACCTTTATTTAACCAGGTAGGCCAGTTGAGAACAAGTTCTCATTTACAACTGTGACCTGGCCAAGAGTGATACATGTGCAGATGATGATGTGCAAAAGAGCAACAACAAAAAAATATCACACCTGCGGAACGGGTACAGGATGGCAACAACAACTGCCCGAGTTACGCACAATCCCTCAGTGCTCAGACTGCCTGCAATAGGCTGAGAGAGGCTGGACTGAGGACTTGATTTTAGAGGTGGAGGGTCCGTCATGGTCTGGGGTGGTGTGTCACAGCGTCATCGGACTGAGCTTGTTGTCATTGCAGACAATCTCAACGCTGTGTGTTACAGGGAAGACATCCTCCTCCCTCATGTGGTACCCTTCCTGCAGGCTCATCCTGACATGACCCTCCAGCATGACAATGCCGCCAGCCATACTGCTCGTTCAGTGTGTAATTTCCTGAAAGAATGAAGGAATGGCAGTGTTCTGCCATGGTCAGCGAAGAGCCCGGATCTCAATCCCGTTGAGCATGTCTGGGACCTGTTGGATCGGAGGGTGAGGGCTCAGGCCCCCTCCCCCTCCCCCCCAGAAATGTCCGGAATTTGCAGGTGCCTTGGTGGAAGAGTGGGGTAACATCTCACAGCAAGAACTGGCAAATCTGGTGCAGTCTGAGGAGATGCACTGCAGTACTTAATGCAGCTTGTGGCCACGCCAGATACCGAGTGTTGCTTTTTGATTTTTGACCCCCCCAGGTTTGCTGAAAATATACGCAGTTGACAGTGAGGGGATGTTTATTTATTTTTTGCTGAGTTTATATACACAGAAATGTAATTGAGAAAAGGTCAAACGAAACAAATTGCAGCTAGTTTGCAATCTTTCCAGCTTAAGTTAAGTGATTGTGTTAGCTGCGTTGTTGGCTACCTCCCCTAAACAACAGTGCCATGAAGAGTGAAGCAATTTTTATTTTATTTAATAAAAAATATAGCGTTGGTCTTCCAGATTCCATATATGTTCATTCAGTGAATGCCAGAGAAGCCTGTGTTGAGGATATATTGGCACGGGTGTTGTTAGGTCTGTGTCAAAACACCGGCTTGAGGTCATTATAACCTTTTATAAAACAGGTTACCAACATATTCAAATAATGATTTACATATTTTAATTAACGTTATTTTGATGAATTTATTCATACTAATTTTCATTCTTCCAAAACATATAGTCCCAACACAAATCTGGGGTTTCTACCCAAGCCGGCTGGTCGTTCATTCTATCAGTTCAGTTGCCAGAGATGCGATCCCGTCGTTCAGGCTTTTTGTTCTGTATCTATGGACACAACCCAGTTGTTCTCTCTAAAATGTTCCATTGCCATACTGGCTGGCAACGTTCTTCGCCATCGGTGGCTAGCAAGCAAGGAAAAACTTAGACACGTCACAAAGTGCAACCAGAAAAACAGCTGCAGTAAGTAGCTCCATTTGCATAAACTAATTTCTAGTGACATTTATTTGGATACATTGGTAATAATAAGCTAATGAGGCGCAATTTCACCTGGCATAGAAAATATGTGACAGTAACATTTGTCATTTCATTTTCCCACTCTACCAAAACTGAACCGTGGCCCCAACACCACAATACGTACCTAACCGTGGGTTTGGTGAACCGTTACAGTCCTAGTATGTAGATCAATAGTAGCTATGGTGAACACTATACGACTAGATGATAAAATGGTGAACTCAGCCAAATCAATGGTGGTAGCAAGCTCATGTTAACCTGGTTACCAGTCTGTTTTGTGTTATGCCACTCCTCGTCAGCGCAAACATGGCAGGATGGCACAAAGCTGGGTTCTTTGAGAAGTTGTAGAAAAATGTGGCTCAGTCGGTAGAGCATGGCGCTTGCAACGCCAAGCGTCGTGGGTTCGATTCCCACTGGGGCCACCCATATGCAGTAGTGGCCCCAGCCGACTTGTAAGTCGCTTTGGACAAAAGCGTCTGCTAAATGGGATATATATATATATTTTGTGATTATATGCTTTAAAGGTTGGTTGACAGCCTGAAACCACGTTAGTTGGATTGTTTTTAAGGTGTCTGATTTTTATTTTTGTGATTCATGCTTTAAAGACTTTAGTTCTAATTTCTTTCCTTCCTTGTAAGGCCACTTTGGTGACTGGTCAGGTGACTTGTCAGGTGTAGGAGAACTCAAACAGAATAGTTAAGGTCTCTGTGATGACCCTGCTCTTTCCTCCATCTACTCTTTCATCTCAGTGGAGTTGAAGCGAAGGAGGACATCTCAGGAGGAGAGAGAGGAGGAGACAGCGAGGAGGAAGATGAAGATGGAACCCCTCTTTTATAAAGACTACAGCATCCCTCCCTTCAACCCTGACAGCCCTGTCGGTAAGACTCAAATGATGCTGCGTTTGACAATGAACTAGTTGTTGAAATTGATTAGGGTGGCTCTAATGATACATTTTGTCAAGCTTCTCGATTGTCAGAATAGTGTGTGTGTTTACATCGGTCCCATAGTATAATCACATGTCGTTTGTATATGTTAAAATAGGTTTTGTTTCTGGTCTGTTTGATCACTATCAGGCATGGAGTTTCTGGTCCCCAAGTCAGGCTTCTTCTGCAAGGTGTGTTCTAAGTTCTATAGCGGAACTGACGAGGCTGAGAAGAACCACTGCAAGACCCTCAAACACCATCAGAACCTGGAGGTGAGAACCCAAAACAACCAATCAGCAACAACACTGACAAATCAACAACCAATCAGAAATAACATTTTGACAATCAGGGAAGGGGTCAATTCCATTGAGTAAATTCCTATGGCAAAACACATTTGGAAATTCAGTTTGTTTCCTGAATTGAAACTGTTTTATTGCTTTTCTTGTCCAGGTGTTACGTGTTTGATAATTAATACATTGATAGGAGATGAAGGAATGTGTCCGGTCATGGAAACCATCAGTTTGAGTTTGGCAGCAGTGACGGTCTCTCATGGAACCCATATGTTCCACATAGAATCAACATTATCTAGTAAGTAAGATACTCACTCATGTTCTTTTTATTCTTCTACAGAAATCCCTGGAGAAGTGGAGAGTGAAGAAAGACTGAGTCCATGATGAGCTGAAGAGTTAAACATTGACTGTCTGTGTCCCAACCACTGACTGATTCATTCCTGTCTTAACTCTTTTCCCACTTCCTTGTTTTTGTTTTTCTTCCTCATGGGTCCAATCTCACTCACTCACTCACTCACTCTCACACACTCACACACTCACAACTATAACTGTTTCTTTTTGTTAGTTATTTTCCCATGATATAGAAGAGAAGTGACTCAATAGAGAGAAATTAAAGTAGAAACCAGTGTACAATGAAAATAAAGTGTTTTATTCAATTGCTGTGTCTTTTGTTTTGAAATTGAAACCATCCTTTGAAGACATGTTTACCAGAGTCACCTTTTACCCTTATTCAATACAACTTTATTCATCCCCACCAGGGCAATTCTGTCTATCTACTTATGCATTATCCTGATTTGAATACTGTTAATTCAGCAGTGTGGTGTCCATGCACACAAAGGGAAATGTACTGATTTCCATGTTCAACTCATGCATGGACCATTAGCTTCCCCCAGCCATAGAACAGCTAGCCACTGTGCTAAAACGGCTAACCTCCTGTTAACATGGAAACATATTAGACTTGACTTATCGTGCTCTTTTATATACTGTAGCTATTTCAAATCCATACATTCCAATGACTCACTACTTCACTGCAACAGTTGATTTCTGTAAAAGAGAATTCTGTCAACATAAATAAATTGAAACAAACAAAACATGTTTTTTTTATTGTTTCTGATCACTGACAACGATGAGACAGCTGATAGGGAGGAGATCGGAGAACTGGCAGTGTGGTGCCAGGACAACAACCTCTCTCTCAATGTGAGCAAGACAAAGGAGCTGATAGTTGACCATAAGAAAAGGAGGGACAAACAGGCCCCCATTAACATCTACGGGTCTGAAGTGGAGCGGGTCGAGAGTTTGCGTAACAGGCGGGCTCCTCGTGAGGCAGGTGGTTAGAGCGTTGGACTAGTTAACTGTAAATTTGCAAGATTATATTAGGCCGAATCGGTGTCCAAAATTACAGATTTTCATTTTCTTTAAATGAAAACTTGAAATCGGTCCTAATTAATCGGCCATTCCGATTTAATCGGTCGACCTCGTGCCAACTACTGTCTGTAGCGTCCGAACCATTTGAGCTACATACTATGACTCCACTATGGAAAGGAGTGACTCACGAACACGATGGTGTTCTCCGTTTTGCTCCATGACCTTCTGAAGCTAACCCTTACAAACACATGAACTATGGAGGAGTTAGTTTTGTTCCAACAAAAATAAGGGGTTAAGTAAAACAACATTCTGAGCTTTCTTATATCCTAGATATAGGACGGACTCTTCAAAACCTTAGTCTTTATGATAAAAAAATGTACTGCCTTTTTTTGTTGCCATTTATGAATGTGTTATTCAATGCATTTCTATGGGCTATAGGAGGCCAAATTCAATATTTCCTAAAATATATATAGATATATATATATATATATATATTTTTTTTTTAGCTTTTTAGGAATCTTAAATGTGTACTAGAAATATCGAAATCAAATAGCTAACTGATCCATGGTATGACCATCTTAAAACAATTGCATATGTTAGCTTTGTACCCCTCCCCTGCAACGGCTTAGACTTTTAGAGTTAACTAACCCATCAATACGCAACAATAACCCATGGATGATGTACTCATGTCTCTTCTTTCCCCCCCAAAGGTATCCAGACTGGAATCCAAATGTCCCAAGGTGAGAGATGTTCCTAAAATGTAGGACTACCTATTTTTCACCCTGATTATCCAATCACTTTTTATTTTTAGATTACAACTGTGCAACTGACAAACCACCTATCATTTTCCTCTGGTGGTGTTGTATGTCACTGGGTCTTTGAATCACATATAATGTCATATTGTTCTACTGACTCCTCTCTCCCCTCTTTGCCCCAAACCAGGAGGGACCCGTCTCAAGGTCAGGATGCTTGTGCCACCTGGCAGTCCCTAGAACGCTCTCCCTCCCGCTCAGTCTCCCGTTCCTTGTCCTGGTCCCCCTCTCCCACCCCCTCCGGACCGAAGCAGAAGGATCTCTCCGCCCACCTCCCATGGACACGCCCCCCACACCTCTGGCCGGCACAGCCCCTCCCAGTCCCATCGGGGTTCTGCCTCCAGCGCTCACAGGCCAGAGAAGAGAACCAGTGAATCCTCAGGTAAGCCACTTTGTCTAGATGCTAATCTGGGCTAGTGGTTGACACGGTTTCCCAGACCCAGATGAAGCGTATTCCTGGAGTGCTAGTCTGTTGGCACTGTAATATATCTGCCCTGTGCTACATCGTCATAAACCAGACGTAATTTGTTACCCCTATCTGTAATATATCAAATCAAACTTTATTTGTCACATGCGAAAACCTTACCGTAAAATGCTTACTTACAAGAGTTTCTTATTCTTATGTGTCAGATTTTTTTTAAACTTTGCGGAAAAAGCACACCATGCAATAATCTGAGTACGGCGCTCAGACACAAAAACAAGCCATACAGGTACCCGCCATGTTGTGGGGTCAACAGAAGTCAGAAATAGCATTATAAATATTCACTTACCTTTGATCTTCATCAGAATGCACTCCCAGGATTCCCAGTTCCACAATAAATGTTTGTTTTGTTTTTATGCCCAAATTACCTTCCTTTTTGTTGTAATATATCTATGTCATTATAACCCAGACATCTGTCGCCCCTACATCCAGGGATATCTACTGTAATATATCTATGTCATTATAACCCAGACATCTGTTGCCCCTACATCCAGGGATATCTACTGTAATATATTTACGTCATTATAGCCCAGACATCTGTTGCCCCTACATCCAGGGATATCTACTGTAATATATTTACGTCATTATAACCCAGACATCTGTCGCCCCTACATCCAGGGATATCTACTGTAATATATCTGTCACTATAGCCCAGACATCTGTCGCTCCTACATCCAGGCATATCTACTGTAATATATTTACGTCATTATAGCCCAGACATCTGTCACCCCTACATCCAGGGATATCTACTGGGAGCTCTCGAGAAGGCCTGAAGCGTTCCAGAAATGACCCCGCCAAGTGTGCGACTGGCCACGGCAACAGATCAGGGGTTTCTGGGAAACACGAGTCCGGGAAACGTGAGTCCTATTTGTCGTCCACCAGCAAGTTTCCGGCATCCATGTCTGAGAAGCCACATCGCCCGTCTTCCTCTGCTTCCTCTAAGCCAGGCGCCAAGCCAGCGGCCGGGAAGGAGACCGCCTCAGGACAGGACTCAGAGGTGTGCCCTTCGCGGAGCTTTTGGTTCAATCTTTTGTTTGCAATGCAGTGTCGTTAGGGCTCTTAGGATTAACCTCATTATCAGTAATAATTACTTCCAGTAGTAATATCCTTAGGGTAATTTCGCAAATTGAATTAGAACTAACTTATAAGCTGCTTCTTCACACTCCCATCCAACCCAAGCAGTGCTTGTAAACCTTCCTTGATTTTAGCTCCAGTCCTCCAACGCGCCACAGAAGAAGCCGGATCCAACGCAGCAGAAGAAGAATCCTCCAGGTTCCTACTTGCTCTATCTGTCGGGCCTCCCTGTAGATGCCAAGTACCAGGAAGTGGTGTCACTGGTGCAGTCCTTCGGCAAGGTCACCAACGTCCTCATCATCAGGAACGAGGAGGGGGATGAGGACCAGGGCAGCCGCAATACAGTAAAGTGAGTATAAATAACTGTGTGGTAGTGTCAAGTTAGGCATCATACCCTTTAATGCTAAGTGGTGTCTTTTTGATAAGTATGAAGACATCTTGTTTACCACCTGGAGTCGATTTTCCTGGCGCTGCATAATAATAAAACATCCCCATCAAAATCCCTCAGTTTAAGCATTGTTGTGGACTTAACATCCAATGTGTTTGTTTTCCTGTTTATAAGTGTGATTTTTCAGAGAGAAAATGGAAACCTGGGAAAACTAAACAGAAAATGGAATTTGGGGGAAAACTGAAACGGATTTTATAGGGCTCAATAAATAGGCTGAAGCATGGGGTTTCCCCTCTGCATTTATTATATTAACTGGTTAGCTTCCAAAAAGTAAATGTAGACTGTTGTAACATCTTCAAAGTGTGCCATATTAGTAAAGTCTTCCTGAAATCGTCCATATTGTTTTGTGGAATGATTTTGCCGTGGCACAGCACTACATATAAATGACTGCAGTGGAAACACTGATACACTATATATACAAAAGTATGTGAACACGACGTCAAATGAGTAGATTCGGCTATTGCTGCCACCCGTTGCTGACAGGTGTATAAAATCGAGCACACAGCCATGCAATCTCCATAGACAAACTTTGTCAGTAGAATGGCCTTACTGAAGAGCTCAGTGACGACCAACATGGCACCGTTATAGGATGCCACCTTTCCAACAATCTAATTGACAAATTTCTACCCTGCTTGAGCTGCCCCGGTCAACTGTTAAGTGCTGTTGTGAAGTGGAAACGTCTAGGAGCTCACAGAACGGCACCGCCAAGTGCTGAGGCACGTAGCGTAACAATCGTCTCTCCTCGGTTGCAACACACTACTGATTTTCAAACTGCCTCTAGAAGCAACGTCAGTACAAGTACTCTTCGTCTGGAGCTTCATGAAATGGGTTTCCATGGCCGACAGCCGCACACAAGCCTAAGATCACCATGCGCAATGCCAAGCTTCAGCTGAGGTGGTGTATAGCTTGCCGCCATTGGACTCTGGAGCAGTGGAAGTGCGTTCTCTGCAGTGATTAATCACTTTTACCATTTGGCAGTCTGACGGATGAGTCTTGGTTTGGCGGATGCCAGGAGAACGCTACCTGCCCCAATGCATAGTGCCAACTGTAACATTTGGTTGCAGAGGTATGTTCTGGGGCTGGTTTTCATGGTTTGGGCTAGGCCCGTTCAAGTGAAGGGACATCTTAACGCTATAGCATACAATGACATTCTAGACTATTCTGTGTTTCCAACTTTGTGGCAACAGTTTGGGGAAGGACCTTTACTGTTTCAGCATTACAATGCCCCCATGCACAAAGCGAGGTCCTTACAGAAATGGTTTGTCAAGATCTGTGTGGATGAACTTGACTGGCCTACAGAGACCTGACCTTAACCCTATCGAACACCTTTGGTATGATTTGGAATGCCCACTATTGAGCCAGGCATAATCGCCCAACATCAGTTTCTGACCTCACTAATGCTCTTGTGCCAGGGACCTCACGATATGTATTGCATTCAATATTGTTATTTTGTTGCGATTCAATGTTCCAAACCTAATGCTCACGGTATGTCTGCTGCAAAGGTACAAGAGAGCCATGATAAAACAAGTTTTGATTTGTCATGGAATTAAAAGTGCAAAAAAATGGCTTCCTATTGAGAAAGAAGAAACAAGCTATGAAGCAAAGAGTAATGGTGCAGGTACACCCACTGGCACAAAATGATATTCAGATATGTAACTGTACCCCCCCCCCACCCCCATCACTAGTTTTGTATCCATCTGTCTAACATTTGCCCCTCTTGGTGTCTCTGTTCCTGCAGGCCACTGTTTGCATGCAGAAAGAGCAGGATGCTAAAGCACTGGCTGAGTGCCTCACTCTCACCATACGGAACACCCCATCTCTGTCTCCGACCAGGTTTGTCCCTTCCTGCTTACCATACCAAAGCCACCTCCGCTCCCAGCTGGGTATTCATCCACTGGATTGAATATCATAGAATTGGCTCATGACAGAAAGAGGAGAAAATTAAATATAAAGCAAGATGATGATGGAGAAAATTAAAAATAAAGCAAGGTGATTATTGATCAAATTTAATCTGTTTTTTTCCTTGTTTTACAGAATGGCGAGGAGGAGCTTACTTCGATACCTGTCATTATAAAGGGGTAAGTATTATCCATTACCTGTGTATACTAGGGTTATCTTTGGCCCCTGAACTTTGCCACTTGTGTGTTATTACGGAGGCAGTTGTTCACACATTTCACTCATCTCCATAGAGAAGTGATCGGTGCTCCCAAGACACCTGCAGCCCCCAACGAGGCCAACTTGACCGTCAGAGACCCAGGTAAAAAAACAAACGTACACTTAATGTTCTTTTGGAATGCATCCCAAATGGCACCCTATTCCCTATATAGTGCATTGTGTTCTGCTCAAAAGTATTGCACTAAATAGCAAATAGGGTGCCAGC